>NC_057812.1:714047221-714377627 GCF_018294505.1 Triticum aestivum | reverse complement strand
ATTCGCGACTGTGACATTGCAATCAGAAAAATAAGCTGATAATAACATGTGCATGTTGCCCGCGGAAGTAAATCACATGCATGCGCTTTGGTTGCACTCACTTCAAATGTTTTTCTAGGCAGAAATTCTTCAAATATAAAATGACGATCTCCAAAAAAAAAAGTAAACCGCTTTTGCTCTCTCTTTGGTCTTTCTATTGCGATGGCTGAAAGGAACGGTGATATACATATATGGGTATGGAATACTGGTTGTTTGTGATTTTTTTGGTGGTGAAAAGGGTTGTGGGGAGAGACAAGCTGCACAGACCATGGGATAGAGAAGGAACGGAGGCGGACCAGGCAAGGTGCGTCCCAACTTCAGGGCCATTTTTCTTTATGTGTTAGTTCATCCGACATCATTATAATCAAACCATTTGTATATCCTTCTGTTCAATCAACCAAGAAAGGTTATTGGCTTATGCTTTGAAATAGTAAGGAGCATAGCTAATTACACGTTTCAAAGATAGAGTTTTTTTATAACCTTTATATTCCACAAGTTCTGGAGCTATTGAGTAAGCATGGTTTTCGGTCGAGCAAATTTAAGGTGCTTGTGAAAATTTGTTCAAGGTCAGCAAATCCCTTTGACAATGGTTAAAACAGATGGTGACTTTGACCATGGCTAAGCAGGTTTCAAAGCCATTTGGTTAATTACTGAATAATAATTTACATATTTTTTTTCTATACCACATTCTTTCTTGGTGCTCATTTAGTTGTTTACTATGTAATTAAAGTGGATTTGGAGCAGGATGATGACGTAGCAGACCGGTGACGCAATGCCCAAACAGGTGAAGTGGAAGGGCTCGTGGAAGAGGAGATGGGATGACAACGATGCAACCTTGTCATGATTGTTGTATGCATATTTTAAGTCTATTGGGAGTTAAGTCTTAGTGATGTAAAGTGAAGACACATCTTAGGTGAGGATGGAAGCAGAGCCTGTGTGGGGGCTGGAGACAAACAAAGCCTTATACATAATCAGTTAGTGAATAAACATGTGGTGGAAAAAATGTTTTCATGCCCATATGCCCCCCTTTTCTTATTATTTGCACTTAAGGTGAGGTGCCTTATGTTTCTCCAATTATGATGGTATTCCACATTGCACGGCGTGCGTAGTAAAGTGCGACAACAAAACAATGACATGGAAGCCACTTATACAGTTAAGGGACAATAGATTGAGAGGCCGAAAGATGTATGGACAGATATGGTGATGGACGACAAGCTATACGGATGACCATCTAGAGGGGTGTTTGATGTTTATTGGAACAGACAGAAGAAGATGCTTGCATTTGTGTTGTGGCTGAACATTGCGTGCAATGTGCTCCTTCGTGGAAAAGAAAATGAGCATTGTTTACAAATGCTTTTGTTGACTCATGGCAGCGCACGGGTACAGTAATATGTGGGTCAGTTTTTTTTTGCAAGAACTTGTCTTGATTTTGCGTCGGGGCATTACTAGGTCTGCAGGAGCATAATGTATGGATCTCGTTCAGCTTGTGGCTCGCCACACTTGTGGTCCTTGTGGCTAGCGCTTGGTGCTCCTTGTGATGTGTGAGCGTGACATCGGCTTCTCCCTTTCCTTGGTCGTCAGGAGCTCGCGTGGGCACATGTCTCTTTCCTCCGACGGTGTGTGCTGAACCAAACTTGATTACCGCAACGGACCACCGGCAGACGAGAGCGCGGTGCCGCGTGTGTACGTGCGTGCGTGCGTGCGCGGGGCCGGCCGTATTACTTGGGGTCAAGGGAACCGGCGGCTCGCCGGTGTGGAACAACAGCCGCCGCTCCGCTCGCCGGCCCAACGAATGAGGCGCGGCGCCGGCAAGGGAAACCAGGCAGGTGGCGTCAGTCAGTCTTGGTAGGAGAAGAGACGTCAGTGTTACGTACGACACATTCTGGAGCGGCGGTCCGCTCGGCCACGCACCAAACCGAGCCCCCACGCCCACGCACTCACCGACCCGATCGCACGTACCTGCGGAACGGTCCATCGCGGTGTGCTCGCAGACTTGTATAGTATGTCACTCCTATAAGCGCATGTATGTACTCCCTCTGTAAACTAATATAAAAACATTTATATCAGTAAATCTTAAAGTGCTATTTTCTGCAGAGTTTACAGTAACATTCACTTCGCGCGATCTCCCTCGCTAACTCAGGAGCAATGCCAATGCTAACATCCCTGAAATTACCAACGACTAAAACTTCCTTGCTTTATACAAAGCATTTTTTTAGGGATGCTTATACAAAGCTGCGGTTGCTTTTCCCATGGAATTCCTATAAACATTTGAACAACTCGGTATCTTCTACCCGTGTTGTAGACAATAATATGGTCAACCTTCGAAAGAGTAAATCAACAAGTCTTGAGATTGACGACGCCTCATTATCAATGGAAACATTTCCTCCCACTACATGAATATTTCTCTCCACCAAGTGTCAAACCTAAGGTTCAACTCCCGATAAGCTATGGATATCAGTATGCTCCTAACCATCTAAATATACTTTGATTTTCGCCAGCCCACGGTTACGGATGCTTTTTTTTTATGCATGCCTCCATCAGAAGGGTGCACGGATTTAATACTGTCCATCGTGGCTTGATTCGTACGTACTACACAAGAACCAAAGCATGTCTACCAGGCTTGCGCGCCTCTTGAATGACACAACGGCCTGATTTGCACGTCCACCAAGGGTTTATCAGTTGGACTTTTTGGTAACCAGCCGGTTATAGGACTTACCGTTACGCCTCAAATAATGTTGCTTACCGTTAAAGGTCGTATAACTTTTGCTCTCACTAAATGTGAGCCCTTTCGCTGAAAAACAATGGTATGAACTATCCGAATGAACGTCCGAATTGTGATTAGGCATATGTGATACGACATACCTGGTGTCGGATGGAGGAGATGTGCCGACGCTTGTTTCCACTATAGCTATATGTAAGTTGCCTAAATTTTGAATTTGGGTCAGTCAATTTCTTAGTCATTGATTCTTGCTCTGAGATGCGTGATGTGTTTTTTTCTAGATTATTCTGTGAGCTGGTTTGTGTTGTTTTTATTTTGACTGGCCACATATTTGGGCCAGTCAATTTGCTACTAGGCTGAAGCCCATTACCTGCATTGCCCAGTCCATCCCTCTTTCCCTTTCTTATTGTTTCAGTTTTTTGGCTTTTATGTGTTCTGCTTCTGTTATTTGTTTTCTTTTGTACATATTTCTGGGACGTTGGGTCAGTCTAAATGTACACACATAAATACTACGTAATATGTACGACAACTACACTATTATTTGATTGTTGTTTGCATACTACAAAAGTGTAACTTTAGTGCCAAGTTGTGTGCTATTTTTTTTTTACTTTTTCCTTATCTTTATTCGTAAAGAGTAATATCAGTAGCACTAATTCATTGTTCCATACAAAACTTCATTATTTTGATTTTGATTTAGTTATATTTCATTTCTTTCTTATTTAATAGGGTAATTAATATCAATGTCACTGATTCATTCGTGTTTGGTAACCCTTTTTGAGAAAATTTCACTATTATGTGTGTGTCCTTACATATTTTTAAATAGTGCAATTTCATGTATATCGTGTGGAATTTTTGTCAAAACTTTTTTTACATTTTCTTTCTTCTTAAAGGTTAATACAAATAGACCAATTCATTCTTCCTCAGAAAACCTCACTATTTGTATTTTGTTTTAATTTTATTTAATTTTCTTCCTTTTTAAAGGGTTATACCAATAATTCATTATTCCATATAAACTTTATTATTTTTATTTTTTATATTATTGTTTTAGTTTCCTTCTTTTAAATGATACTACCATTGCCACTAGTTCATTCCTTCTGGCAAAATCCGTTTTTGTGAAACGGAAATAATTTGCTACCCATAATTGTAGCTACACATGGCCCCAATATTTATATCTAATTATTTTGGACCATGGAAAATAACTCTATAACAAAAATATCGTGACTCTAGACAAGGCAGGCAAGCAAAAAGGCACTTGGGCTGCATATTATAAGAATGTGCAATTTTTGTGTATATTATGTGCAAAAAAATTCACCGTCTGATTTTCAAAAATTTATTTCCTCCTAAATGGTAACACCAATGCCACTAATTCATTCTTCTTTCAAAATCTGCATTTTTTTGGTTATTGTTTATTTTTTATTTATTCCTTCTTAAAGGGCAATATAAATGCCACTAGTTCTTAGGGCCAGTTTTTTTGGGCGGCTTAAAAAATAAGCTGCCTCTCCCCAGCTTAAAAAATAGGCCGCTCATAAAATTTGTTGAGACTTCTGAATTAGTTATCCCATAACTAGTTTAGAAGCCCCAATTAATAAGAGAGGTGGCTCCTGGGATAAGTTCGGGAGGAGGCGGCTTATTTTTTAAGCTGCCAGAAGAACTGACCTTTAGACAACTTCAATATTTTGATTATTTTGCTTTTAATTCATTTTATTTCTTTTTAATGGTAATACCAATGCCACTAATTCATTTCTACTTAGGAAACTTTTTTCACAAATATTCCACTATTAAATGATTATTGTTGCTTATTATAAAATAGTGCATCTTTTATGTATCTTTTGTGCAAATTTTGTCATTGTTTGTTTTAGGCTTTTTATTTTCTTTCTTCTGAAAGGGTAATACCAATGCCACTAATTCATTATTCCCTAGGAAACTTCATTTTTTTCGTGTTTATTTTTTATTTTTTTAGTATAGGTATGGAGGGAAGAAGAAGGGTAGAGAAAGAACAAGATGGCATGGCCTTTGGATCTTTGATCAGGTGGTGCAGAGTGGTGGAGAAGATTTGACTGAACACCCAGCAATATTAGGTGCCTATCAAATAATAGCCCTCATAACATGGATATATATTTGCTAGTAATTTTTATGCAATGTGTGTGCAATTCATACCGTTGTCTAAAAGTCCACTACTACATGCTTATTTTTGCATATTATGAAACAATGCAATTTCTATGCTAATTGTGTGTAATTTTATATCATTGTTTGTTTAATGTGTTTTTATATTTTCTTTCTTGTTTAAGGTAGTACTAATGCCCTTAATTCATTCTTTTTTAGAACAAATTATGTTTTGTTTTTAGTTTTGTATTAGCTTTGGTTTTAAATTTTTTAATGAGTGTCGCATGCATGTTTCCTCTCCATTTAGCGAGCAAAGTTGCTGTGAATGGCATGTACGTGTAACCCATATATGTATGTCATGCCCTGGAAATAGAATGGATGCGATGCCAAAATTTTGGGTCCTTTCATCCTCCTAATGTATGAATGGGTAAATGGTGAAGAGAAGCAACAAACATGCATGCACTCCGTATTTTGTATCTGTATTTATTCTTTTGTTTATGTTCATTTCTTTTAGTTTATGTTGCATTGGTTTTTTTTTTAAACGAGGCAAAAGATTTGCCATTTTCATTGATTAAGAAGAAGAGAATTGCCCGATTAATTGACGGGAAACTGGGCTAAAACCAATACAACACAACCCACATGACATGGGCACCACTAGCCAACCTGGCGACCGACATGGAACAAGACATGACGACACATGCCAACAGATGGTCACACGCGCAAGCAACCTACAGCTCCGACTTTGACGACGAGCAACACAAGGGAAATATGCAGGACTTGCGCCGACCATGCCCACCGCAAATGGCCAGCGAATGCCTGTCATCATCACCACTGGACATGCTCCAACGCAGATCCGACTTCAAAGCAACCCAGCAACCACGGAAGAGCACCTCGGACACGCCAGGAAGAACCGACTACCGAAGACCACGCCCGACCCAAGCTCCCCTCAATGCCATCATCGTTGCCAAACAGAAACCAACGCCCCGCCTCAGCCTCACCAAACCACGCGGCGAAGATGCCGCCATCGATGGCGAATATGCCATCATCCTCCAGACTCTCAGTCTTAGCCGGCTCCAAGACGATGCCCTCAAAGAGGAGAAAGACGCGAAGACGCCTCCATCGCCCGATCCAGCGGATCTGAGGTTTCCCTCCAGAGCCCAAGCCGCGGGGAGAAGGCGGAGCACCTCCACGACGACGCTTCCAAAAAAGACCGCGACACCCGCGGGTGCCGCTGTCACCGGCTCCCGTGAAGACCGGAGCAAGGATTTCTCCCGGAGATGTGCCGACCACCTGCCACCACCGAACGCCACCCACGAACCACCACCCCTGCCGAGGCCGACTACAATCTAGCCACGGGACCCCTCTACCCACTGCGTCCAGAAGCGCTCCGTCCCCTGGCCGAAGCCGCCACCACAGAACCCGGGGCCGCCGCCCGGGCAACCACAGCCCACCACCACCGACGACATCACCATCAAAGTAGCCTGACCAGGCCCATCGGTCTGGAACCCACATCACCAGATCCAGAGGCAAGTGAGGGTCTGACCAGATCGGAAACCTCGTTCCGGGCCTCGCTGCGAGATGGACGGTAGACAGAGAAGCAGCCGAGAAGCCACAGCCTCGCCCGACGCACGCTCCTCCGACGTCAGATGTGGCTGGAGTCACACCGAAGGATGGGGAGGGGGGTGTCGCGGTCGCTGGGCCCCAACCACACCGCAAGTCACGGCCACGCTGACGCCGCGCAGCAGCTGCGCGCCGCACCTCCAGCTTGAGCCACCGCCAGGGGAAGCCGCCGTCGCGGGGGCTCCAGATCCGCCACCGCCTCCCGCTGCCTTCGGGCGGGAGGAAGAGGAAGGGGAAGACCCCGCCGTCGCCGTCCGCTGCCCGGGCTTAGCCTGGCGGCCTCCTCCGGCAACGGCGAGGGGGGGTGAGGGAGTCCTGGATTAGGGGGTGTCCGGATAGCCGGACTATACCTTCGGCCGGATTCCTGGACTATGAAGATACAAGATTGAAGACTTCGTCCCGTGTCCGGAAGGGACTTTCCTTGGCGTGGAAGGCAAGCTTGGCGATACGGATATGTAGATCTCCTACCATTGTAACCGACTCTGTGTAACCCTAGCCCTCTCCGGTGTCTATATAAACCGGAGGGTTTTAGTCTGTAGGACGAACAACAATCATACCATAGGCTAGCTTCTAGGGTTTAGCCTCCTCGATCTCGTGGTACATCTACTCTTGTACTACCCATATCATCCATATTAATCAAGCATGATGTAGGGTTTTACCTCCATCAAGAGGGTCCGAACCTGGGTAAAACATCGTGTCCCCTGCCTCCTGTTACCATCCGCCTAGACGCACAGTTCGGGACCCCCTACCCGAGATCCGCCGGTTTTGACACCGACATTGGTGCTTTCATTGAGAGTTCCTCCGTGTCGTCACTTTTAGGCCCGATGGCTCCTCCGATCATCAACGACGATGCGATCCAGGGTGAGACTTTTCTCCCCGGACAGATCTTCGTATTTGGGGGCTTTGCACTATGGGCCAATTCGCTTGGCCATCTGAAGCAGATCGAAAGCTATGCCCCTAGCCGTCAGGTCAGATTTGGAAGTTTAATCTACACAGCGGACGACCGCGGAGACTTGATCTTCGACGGATCTGAGCCGCAGCCGAGCGCGCCGCACTGTCCCGGTGGGCATGATCTAGCTCTGCGGCCGAACAGTGCCCTGGAGGCCACACCTGTGTCCGCTCCGACCCTTGGCTCGGAGTCGACCACACAAATCGAGGATGGGTGGTTAGACACCGCCTCGGGGGCTGCAATCTCTACGGCGATCAAGCCGAACACCAGCCTTGTCCTCCACGAAGCCCGTGACTCCAAGATGTCGGACTCCCCTCCGGACTCCGAGCCCTCTGCGCTGATACGTCTCCAACGTATCTATAATTTTTGATTGCTCCATGCTACTTTATCTACTGTTTTGGACTATATTGGGATTTATTTTCCACTTTTATATTCTTTTTTGGACTAACCTATTAACCGTAGGCCCAGCCCAAAATTGCTGTTTTTTGCCTATTTCAGTATTTCGAGGAAACAGAATATCAAACGGAGTCCAAACGGAATGAAACCTTCAGGAACGTGATCTTCTCACCGAACGTGATCTAGGAGATTTGGACCCTACTCCAAGAAGTTTCCGGGGAGGTCACGAGGGTGGAGGGCGTGCCCCCTACCTCGTGGGCCCCTCGGAGCTCCACCGACGTGCTCCTTCCTCCTATATATACCTACGTACCCCCATTAGACCAGAGACGGAGCAAAAAACCTAATTCCACCGCCGCAACTTCCTGTATCCATGAGATCCCATCTTGGGGCCTGTTCCGGAGCTCCACCGGAGAGGGCATCCATCACGGAGGGCTTCTAGATCAACACCATAGCCCTTCCAATGAAGTGTGAATAGTTTACTTCAGACCTTCGGGTCCATAGCTAGTAGCTAGATGGCTTCTTCTCTCTTTCTGGATCTCAATACAATGTTCTCCCCCTCTCTCGTGGAGATCTATTCGATGTAATCTTCTTTTTGCGGTGTGTTTGTTGAGACCGATGAATTGTGGGTTTATGATCCAACTTATCTATGAATAATATTTGAATCTTCTCTGAATCCTTTTATGTATGATTGAGTTATCTTTGCAAGTCTCTTCGAATTATCCGTTTGGTTTGGCCAACTAGATTGGTAGTTCTTGCAATGGGAGAAGTGCTTAGCTTTGGGTTCAATCTTGTGGTGTCCTTACTCAGTGACAGAAAGAGTTGCAAGGCACATATTGTATTGTTGCCATCGAGGATAACAAGATGGGGTATTTATCATATTGCATGAATTTATTCCTCTACATCATGTCATCTTGCTTAAGGCGTTACTCTGTTTTTAACTTAATACTCTAGATGCATGCTGGATAGCGGTCGATGAGTGGAGTAATAGTAGTAGATGCAGGCAGGAGTCGGTCTACTTGTCACGGACGTGATGCCTATATACATGATCATACCTAGATAACCTCATAACTATGCTCAATTCTATCAATTGCTCAACAGTAATTTGTTCACCCACCGTAGAATATCTATGCTCTTGAGAGAAGCCACTAGTGAAACCTATGGCCCCCGGGTCTATTCTCATCATATCAATCTCCATTACTTTATTTTACTTGTTTTGCTTTTACTTTTCACTTTGCATCTTTATACCAAAAATACCAAAAATATTATCTCTATCAGATCTCACTCTCGTAAGTGACCGTGAAGGGATTGACAACCCCTAAGCGTTGGTTGCGAGTTGCTACCATTTTGTGCAGGTACGAGGGACTTGCGCGTGACCTCCTACTGGATTGATACCTTGGTTCTCAAAAACTGAGGGAAATGCTTACACTACTGTGCTGCATCACCCCCTCCTCTTCGGGGAAAACCAACGCTAGCTCGAGACGTAGCACGCGCCCCTACCGATCGAATCCGATTGGGCGCCGATCATGGAGTTCACCGCCGCAGACATCTTTCAGCACTCGCCCTTCGGCGACATTCTGAATTCACTCAGGTCTCTCTCTTTGTCAGGAGAGTCCTGGCCGGACTATGACCGGCAGGATTGGGACGTGGACAACGAAGAAATTCGATGCCCACCCACCACCCACTTCGTAGCCACTGTCGATAATTTAAACGACGTGCTCAACTTCAACTCCGAAGACATCAACGGTATGGACGACGATGTAGGAGATCAACATGAACCAATGCCTACAAGGCACTGGACAGCCACCTCATCTCATGATGTATACATGGTAGACACACCCAAAGGAAGCGACGACGAGGAACACAGGGATCCAATGAGAGATCGTTCACTCAAAAAGCAATCAAAGCGGCGACGTAAGCGCTGCTCCAAGCCCCGCCTCGACATAGACAGCAGCCATACAGACCCAGCCATAGAGCAGGACGAGCCGGCGGACGACGGACATGCCTTCGAGCAACCGTCCGAACAGGGCAACTTGGATAAACAAACCGAACACCCCGTCCCCGGCGAAAACAACAGTCCGGACGACCTTACGCCGGATAGGCTCATGGAGCAGAAGAACCTCCACAAAAGGCTCGTCGCCACTGTGCGTAGCCTGAAAAAGCAGAAGCGGAAGCTCAAAACTGCGGAAGATGCACTCAGAATCAGATGGAGCAAAGTACGCAACACCGCAAACAAATATGGCGGCAATCGCCGCACAAAAAGCTATCCAAAGCGAAAGCTACTGCCTGAATTTGACAAGGAGGCCTTATAGCCCCCACAGTCAAAAAATAGGAAAACCACCCGGTCGGACAGACGACCGCATGGCCATCATGGAGCAGCAAGCGGCGCCGCACACAAGCCGGCACGCAATCCACCAAAGGATCCGCATCAAAAAGATGGCCCAGCCAGATCTATCTATGGGCCAAGAAAGCAAGCTCTAGTAAGCAATACAACACAACAAATATCCGAACACCACGGCACACCCAGATACAGGGGTGCCGCACACCCCCTATATTTCACCGATGAGGTGCTAGACCATGAATTTCCAGTGGGATTCAAGCCTGTAAACATAGAGGCGTACGACGGAACAACAGACCCTGGGGTCTGAATCGAGGATTATATCCTCCACATACACATGGCCAGAGGAGATGACCTCCACGCCATAAAATACTTACCCTCAAGCTTAAAGGGCCAGCCCGGCATTGGCTCAAAAGCCTTCCCGAAAATACCATTGGAAGTTGGGAAGAGCTTGAGGATGCTTTTTGGGCAAATTTTCAAGGGACCTATGTCCGCCCTCCGGATGCAGACGATCTCAGTCACATAACTCAACAGCCCGGAGAGTCAGCCCAGAAATTCTGGAATAGATTTCTTACTAAAAAGAATCAGATAGTCGACTGTCCGAACGCCGAAGCCCTAGCAGCTTTTAAGCATAACGTTCGAGACGAATGGCTCGCCAGACACCTCGGCCAATAAAAGCCAAGAACAATGGCCACATTAACAAGCCTCATGACCCGCTTTTGCGTAGGAGAGGACAACTGGTTGGCAAGATGTAGCACCAGCGACCCAAGTACATCCGAAGTTAGGGATGGAAACGGAAAACCCTGACACAGCAAGGACCAGCGCCGGAATAAGGGAAACAGCCCAAAGAGCATGGCAGTCAACGCCGGATTCAAAAGCTCGTGGCAGAATCAGAGAAAGCCGCCCCTCAAGGATAACAGGGACGAGCTATCCAACTTAAACAAAATCTTGGACAAGATATGTCAAATACACAGTACCCCCGGGAAGCCTGCGAACCATACCCACAGAGATTGTTGGGTTTTCAAGCAATCCGGCAAACTCAACGCCGAACACAAGGGGCTCGACACACCAAGTGAGGAGGACGACGAACCCCACAAGCAGAGCACCGGGAAACAAAAGGATTTCCCACAAGAAGTCAAAACAATAAACTTACTTCACATGACGAACAGAATGGCACCAACAGAGATATGCGCCATACAGCATATCCCAAAGGAGTCTCGCCAATGGTTGTTAAAACCGATCACCTTCGACCATCAGGATTACTCTAGAAGTATCCGGAACGCAGGCTGGACTGCCTTGGTATTAGATCCAATAATCGGCGGACTCCACTTTACAAATGTCCTGATGGACGGCGACAGTGGTCTAAACCTGTTATACCAGGACACAATCCGCAACATGGGGATAGACCCAACAAAAATTCGCCATAGCAAAACCTCCTTTCAAGGGGTAACGCCAGGCCCGGATGCCCGTTGCATGGGTTCTCCGGCTAGAAGTTATGTTCGGCTCCCCCGATAACTTCCGCCATGAATAGCTAACTTTCCACATCGCCCCATTCTCAAGTAGCTATCAAGCACTGCTGGGACGCGAAGCTTTCGCCCGCTTTAACGCAATACCGCATTATGCATCTCTTACGCTTAAGATGCCCGGTCCACGAGGCATCATCTTATTAAAGGGAAAACATTGAGTGTTCCTCCCATGCGGAAGACAGTGCGGCTGCCTTGACAGCCCCACAATAAAGCGGCTTCACTAGCCAAAGCACCTAAACAGGTCGTCAAGACCATGGACACGGCTAGACGAGTCCGGCATAAACATACAATTGATAAAGGCTTAACAGCCGTATACCCCTGTACTTGGGGCTCCGTGCATATAAAACAAGAGACAATAAAACTCAATTTTACCCATTTTTATTTATACTTTGTTTATTTAGTATAACTCATGTTTGGCACGATCTTTCTTCAACTAAGTTCCTTTCTTTTACAGATGAACACCGTGCTACGCCCGTCCAGGATACGGCAGAACGGAGACACAGGCGCAGACGTGCAGCAGGGACCCGTTCCAAGGATTCTTTTCAGATTAAGACCCTGCGTAAACCTTTTTACTGTCTCTTGCTGATACACATCCCCTGGTTTCTTGGTATAACCAAGGAGGAGGCTGGCGTTTTGGCATGTGGCCACGTCAGAGTTTTGCACGTACCTAGATGAAGGAAATATGCCCTAGAGGCAATAATAAAGTTATTATTTTATTTCCTTATATCATGATAAATGTTTATTATTCATGCTAGAATTGTATTATTCAGAAACATAATACTTGTGTGAATACATAAACAAACTAAAACGTCACTAGTGTGCCTCTACTTGACTAGCTCGTTAATTAAAGATGGTTATGTTTCCTAACCATAGACATGTGTTGTCATTTGATTAACGGGATCACATGATTAGGAGAATGATGTGATTGACATGACCCATTCCATTAGCTTAGCACCCGATCATTTAGTATGTTGCTATTGCTTTCTTCATGACTTATACATGTTCCTATGACTATGAGATTATGCAACTCCCGTTTGCCGGAGGAACACTTTGTGTGCTACCAAACGTCACAACGTAACTGGGTGATTATAAAGGAGCTCTACAGGTGTCTCCAAAGGTACATGTTGGGTTGGCGTATTTCGAGATTAGGATTTGTCACTCTGATTGTCGGAGAGGTATCTCTGGGCCCTCTCGGTAATGCACATCACATAAGCCTTGCAAGCATTGCAACTAATGAGTTAGTTGCGAGATGATGTATTACGAAACGAGTAAAGAGACTTGCCGGTAATGAGATTGAACTAGGTATTGAGATACCGATGATCGAATCTCGGGCAAGTAACATACCGATGACAAAGGGAACAAAGTATGTTGTTGTGCGGTCTGACCGATAAAAGATCTTCGTAGAATATGTGGGAGACAATATGAGGATCCAGGTTCCGCTATTGGTTATTGACCGGAGACATGTCTCGGTCATGTCTACATTGTTCTCGAACCCGTAGGGTCCGCACGCTTAACGTTACGATGACAGTTTCATTATGAGTTTATATATTTTGATGTACCGAAGTTTGTTCGGAGTCCCGGATGTGATCATGGACATGACGAGGAGTCTCGAAATGTTCGAGACATAAAGATTGATATATTGGAAGCCTATGTTTGGACATCGGAAGTGTTCCGGGTGAAATCGGCATTTTACCGGAGTATCGGGAGGTTACCGGAACCCCCCGGTAACCTAATGGGCCTTAATGGGCCTAGTGGAGGAAGAGGAGAGGAGGCCTAGGTGCTGCCGCGCGCCCCTCCCCCCCAAGTCCGAATTGGACAAGGAGGGAGGGCGGCACCCCCCCTTTCCTTTCTTTCCTCTCCTCCTTCCCCCCAAGTCCTAATCCAACTAGGGAAAGGGGGGAGTCCTACTCCCGGTAGGAGTAGGACTCCTCCGGCGCGCCTCCTCCTAGGGCCGGCCGCACCCCCCTTGCTCCTTTATATACGGGGGTAGGGGGCACCCCTAGACACACAAGTTGATCTCCAAGATCGTTCTCTTAGCCGTGTGCGGTGCCCCCTTCCCCCATAGTCCTCGATAATATTGTAGTGGTGCTTAGGCGAAGCCCTGCGACAGTAGAACATCAAGATCGTCACCACGCCATCGTGCTGACAGAACTCTTCCCCGAAACTTTGCTGGATCGGAGTCCGGGGTCGTCATCGAGCTGAACGTGTGCTAGAACTCGGAGGTGCCGTAGTTTCGGTGCTTGATCGATCGGGCCGTGAAGATGTACGACTACATCAACCGCGTTATCATAACGCTTCCGCTGTCGGTCTACGAGGGTATGTAGATTACACTCTCCCCTCTCGTTGCTACGCATCACCATCATCTTGCGTGTGCGTAGGATTTTTTTTGAAATTACTACGTTTCCCAACAGTGGCATCCGAGCCTGGTTTTATGTGTTGATGTTATATGCACGAGTAGAACACAAGCGAGTTGTGGGCGATATAAGTCATACTGCTTACCAGCATGTCATAATTTGGTTCAGCGGTATTGTTGGATGAAGCGGCCCGGACCGACATTACGCGTACGCTTACGCGAGACTGGTTCTACCGACGTGCTTTGCACATAGGTGGCTGGCGGGTGTCAGTTTCTCCAACTTTAGTTGAACCGAGTATGGCTACGCCTGGTCCTTGCGAAGGTTAAGACAACACCAACTTGACAAACTATCGTTGTGATTTTGATGCGTAGGTAAGATTGGTTCTTGCTTAAGCCCGTAGCAGCCACGTAAAACTTGCAACAACAAAGTAGAGGACGTCTAACTTGTTTTTGCAGGGTATGTTGTGATGTGATATGGTCAAGACATGATGCTAAATTTTATTGTATGAGATGGTCATGTTTTGTAACCAAGTTATCGGCAACTGGCAGGAGCCATATGATTGTCGCTTTATTGTATGCAATGCAATTGCGCTGTAATGCTTTACTTTATCACTAAGCGGTAGCGATAGTCATGGAAGCATAAGATCGGAGAGACGACAACGATGCTACGATGATGATCAAGGTGTCGCGCCGATGACGATGGTGATCATGACGGTGCTTCGAAGATGGAGATCACAAGCACAAGATAATGATGGCCATATCATATCACTTATATTGATTGCATGTGATGTTTATCTTTTATGCATCTTATCTTGCTTTGATTGACGGTAGCATTTTAAGATGATCTCTCGCTAATTATTAAGAAGTGTTCTCCCTGAGTATGCACCGTTGCGAAAGTTCTTCGTGCTGAGACACCACGTGATGATCGGGTGTGATAGGCTCGACGTTCAAATACAACGGGTGCAAAATAGTTGCACACGCGGAATACTCAGGTTATACTTGACGAGCCAAGCATATACAGATATGGCCTCGGAACACAGAGACCGAAAGGTCGAGCGTGAATCATATAGTAGATATGATCAACATAGTGATGTTCACCAATGGAACTACTCCATCTCACGTGATGATCGGACATGGTTTAGTTGATTTGGATCACGTGATCACTTAGAGGATTAGAGGGATGTCTATTTAAGTGAGAGTTCTTTAGTAATATGATTAATTGAACTTAAATTTATCATGAACTTAGTACCTGATAGTATCTTGCTTGTTTATGTTTGATTGTAGATAGATGGCCTGTGCTGTTGTTCCGTTGAATTTTAATGCGTTCCTTGAGAAAGCAAAGTTGAAAGATGATGGTAGCAATTACACGGACTGGGTCCGTAACTTGAGGATTATCCTCATTGCTGCACAGAAGAATTATGTATTGGAAGCACCGCTGGGTGCCAGGCCTGCTGCTGGAGCAACACCAGATGTTATGAACGTCTGGCAGAGCAAAGCTGATGACTACTCGATAGTTCAGTGTGCCATGCTTTACGGCTTAGAATCGGGACTTCAACAATGTTTTGAACGTCATGGAGCATATGAGATGTTCCAGCAGTTGAAGTTAATATTTTAAGCAAATTCCCGGATTGAGAGATATGAAGTCTCCAATAAGTTCTATAGCTGCAAGATGGAGGAGAACAGTTCTGTCAGTGAGCATATACTCAAAATGTCTGGGTATAATAATCACTTGATTCAATTGGGAGTTAATCCTCCAGATGATTGCGTCATTGACAGAATTCTCCAATCACTTCCACCTAGCTACAAGAGCTTCGTGATGAACTATAATATGCAAAGGATGAATAAGACTATTCCCGAGCTCTTCGCAATGCTGAAAACTGCGGAGGTAGAAATCAAGAAGGAGCATCAAGTGTTGATGGTCAACAAGACCACTAGTTTCAAGAAAAAGGGCAAAGGGAAGAAGAAGGGGAACTTCAAAAAGAACAGCAAACAAGTTGCTACTCAGGAGAGGAAACCCAAATCTGGACCTAAGCCTGAAACTGAGTGCTTCTACCGCAAGCAGACTGGTCACTGGAAGCGGAACTGCCCCAAGTATTTGGCGGATAAGAAGGATGGCAAGGTGAACAAAGGTATACACGATATACATGTTATTGATGTGTACCTTACTAATGCTTGCAGTAGCACCTAGGTATTTGATATTGGTTCTGTTGCTAATATTTGCAACTCGAAAGAGGGACTACGGATTAAGCGAAGATTGGCTAAGCACGAGGTGACGATGCTCGTGGGAAATGGTTCCAAAGTCGATGTGATCGCGGTCGGCATGCTACCTCTACATCTACCTTCGGGATTAATATTAGACCTAAATAATTGTTATTTGGTGCCAGCGTTGAGCATGAACATTATATCTGGATCTTGTTTGATGCGAGACGGTTATTCATTTAAATCAGAGAATAATGGTTATTCTATTTATATGAGTAATATCTTTTATGGTCATGCACCCGTGAAGAGTGGTCTATTCTTATTAAATCTCGATAGTAGTGACACACATATTCATAATGTTGAAGCCAAAAGATGCAGCGTTGATAATGATAGTGCAACTTATTTGTGGCACTGCCGTTTAGGTCATATCGGTGTAAAGCGCATGAAGAAACTCCATACTGATGGACTTTTGGAACCACTTGATTATGAATCACTTGGTACTTGCGAACCGTGCCTTATGGGCAAGATGACAAAAACACCGTTCTCCGGTAATATGGAGAGAGCAACAGATTTGTTGGAAATCATACATACAGATGTATGTGGTCCGATGAATGTTGAGGCTCGTGGCGGATATCGTTATTTTCTCACCTTCACAGATGACTTAAGCAGATATGGGTATATCTACTTAATGAAACATAAGTCTGAAACATTTGAAAAGTTCAAAGAATTTCAGAGTGAAGTTGAAAATCATCGTAACAAGAAAATAAAATTCCTACGATCTGATCGTGGAGGAGAATATTTGAGTTACGAGTTTGGTGTACATTTGAAACAATGCGGAATAGTTTCGCAACTCACGCCACCCGGAACACCACAGCGTAATGGTGTGTCAGAATGTCGTAATCGTACTTTACTAGATATGGTGCGATCTATGATGTCTCTTACTGATTTACCACTATCGTTTTGGGGTTATGCTTTAGAGACGGCCGCATTCACGTTAAATAGGGCACCATCAAAATCCGTTGAGACGACGCCTTATGAACTGTGGTTTGTCAAGAAACCAAAGTTGTCGTTTCTGAAAGTTTGGGGTTGCGATGCTTATGTGAAAAAGCTTCAACCTGATAAGCTCGAACCCAAATAGGAGAAATGTGTCTTCATAGGATATCCAAAGGAAACTATTGGATACACCTTCCATCACAGATCCGAAGGCAAGACTTTTGTTGCTAAATTCGGAAACTTTCTAGAGAAGGAGTTTCTCTCGAAAGAAGTGAGTGGGAGGAAAGTAGAACTTGATGAGGTAACTGTACCCGCTCCCTTATTGGAAAGTAGTACATCACAGAAACCAGTTTTTGTGACACCTACACCAATTAGTGAGGAAGCTAATGATGATGATCATGAAACTTCAGAACAAGATACTATTGAACCTCGTAGATCAACCAGAGTGGTACGGTAATCCTGTTCTAGAAGTCATGCTACTAGATCATGATGAACCTACGAACTATGAAGAAGCGATGGTGAGCCCAGATTCCGCAAAATGGCTTGAACCATGAAATCTGAGATGTGATCCATGTATGAGAACAAAGTGTGGACTTTGGTTGACTTGCCCAATGATCGGCAAGCAATTGAAAATAAATGGATCTTCAAGAAGAAGACTGACGCTAACGGTAATGTTACTGTCTACAAAGCTCGACTTGTCGCAAAAGGTTTTCGACAAGTTCAAGGGATTGACTACGATGAGACCTTCTCACCCATAGCGATGCTTAAGTCTGTCCGAATCATGTTAGCAATTGCCGCATTTTATGATTATGAAATTTGGCAGATGGATGTCAAAACTGCATTCCTGAATGGATTTCTGGAAGAAGAGTTATATATGATGCAGCCGGAAGGTTTTGTCGATCCAAAGGGAGCTAACAAAGTGTGCAAGCTCCAGCGATCCATTTATGGACTGGTGCAAGCCTTTCGGAGTTGGAATAAACGCTTTGATAGTGTGATCAAAGCATTTGGTTTTGTACAGACTTTTGGAGAAGCCTGTATTTACAAGAAAGTGAGTGGGAGCTCTATAGCATTTCTGATATTATATGTAGATGACATATTACTAATCGGAAATGATATAGAATTTCTGGATAGCATAAAGGGATACTTGAATAAGAGTTTTTCAATGAAAGACCTCGGATAAGCTGCTTACATATTGGGCATTAAGATCTATAGATATAGATCAAGATGCTTAATTGGACTTTCACAAAGCACATACCTTGACAAAATTTTGAAGAAGTTCAAAATGGATCAAGCAAAGAAAGGATTCTTGCCTGTGTTACAAGGTGTGAAATTGAGTAAGACTCAATGCCCTACCAATGCAGAAGATAGAGAGAAAATGAAAGATGTTCCCTATGCTTCAGCCATAGGCTCTATCATGTATGCAATGCTGTGTACCAGACCTGATGTGTGTCTTGCTATAAGTCTAGCAGGGAGGTACCAAAGTAATCCAGGAGTGGATCACTGGACAGCGGTCAAAAACATGCTGAAATACCTGAAAAGGACTAAGGATATGTTTCTCGTATATGGAGGTGACAAAGAGCTCATCGTAAATGGTTACGTTGATGCAAGCTTTGACACTGATCCGGACGATTCTAAATCGCAAACCAGATACGTGTTTACATTAAACGATGGAGCTGTCAGTTGGTGCAGTTCTAAACAAAGTGTTGTGGCGGGATCTACATGTGAAGTGGAGTACATAACTGCTTCGGAAGCAGCAAACGAAGGAGTCTGGATGAAGGAGTTCATATCCAATCTAGGTGTCATACCTAGTGCATCGGGTCCAATGAAAATCTTTTATGACAATACTGGTGCAATTGCCTTGGCAAAGGAATCCAGATTTCACAAGAGTACCAAGCACATCAAGAGACGCTTCAATTCCATCCAGGATCTAGTCCAGGTGGGAGACATAGAGACTTGAAAGATACATACGGATCTGAATGTTGTAGACTCGTTGACTAAGCCTCTTCCACGAGCAAAACATGATCAGCACCAAAGCTCCATGGGTGTTAGAATCATTACTGTGTAATCTAGATTATTGATTCTAGTGCAAGTGGGAGACTGAAGGAAATATGCCCTAGAGGCAATAATAAAGTTATTATTTTATTTCCTTATATCATGATAAATGTTTATTATTCATGCTAGAATTGTATTATCCGGAAACATAATACTTGTGTGAATACATAAACAAACTAAAACGTCACTAGTGTGCCTCTACTTGACTAGCTCGTTAATCAAAGATGGTTATGTTTCCTAACCATAGACATGTGTTGTCATTTGATTAACGGGATCACATCATTAGGAGAATGATGTGATTGACATGACCCATTCCATTAGCTTAGCACCCGATCGTTTAGTATGTTGCTATTGCTTTCTTCATGACTTATACATGTTCATATGACTATGAGATTATGCAAATCCCGTTTAACGGAGGAACACTTTGTGTGCTACCAAACGTCACAACATAACTGGGTGATTATAAAGGAGCTCTACAGGTGTCTCCAAAGGTACATGTTGGGTTGGCGTATTTCGAGATTAGGATTTGTCACTCCGATTGTCGGAGAGGTATCTCTGGGCCCTCTCGGTAATACACATCACATAAGCCTTGCAAGCATTGCAACTAATGAGTTAGTTGCGAGATGATCTATTATGAAACGAGTAAAGAGACTTGCCGGTAACGAGATTGAACTAGGTATTGAGATACCGACGATCGAATCTCGGGCAAGTAACATACCGATGACAAAGGGAACAAAGTATGTTGTTGTGCGGTCTGACCGATAAAAGATCTTTGTAGAATATGTGGGAGCCAATATGAGGATCCAGGTTCCGCTATTGGTTATTGACCAGAGACATGTCTCGGTCATGTCTACATTGTTCTCGAACCCGTAGGGTCCGCACGCTTAACGTTACGATGACAGTTTCATTATGAGTTTATATATTTTGATATACCGAAGTTTGTTCGGAGTCCCGGATGTGATCACGGACATGACGAGGAGTCTCGAAATGTTCGAGACATAAAGATCGATATATTGGAAGCCTATGTTTGGACATCGGAAGTGTTCCGGGTGAAATCGGCATTTTACCGGAGTACCGGGAGGTTACCGGAACCCCCCGGTAACCTAATGGGCCTTAGTGGGCTTCTAAGGCATATTTCCTTTAGTCTCCCACTTGCACTAGAGTCAATTATCTAGATAACACTGTAATGATTCTAACACCCATGGAGCCTTGGTGCTGATCATGTTTTACTCGTGGAAGAGGCTTAGTCAACCGGTCTACAACATTCAGATCCATATGTATCTTGCAAATCTCTATGTCTCCCACCTGGACTAGATCCCGGATGGAGTTGAAGCATCTCTTGATGTGCTTGGTCCTTTTGTGAAATCTGGATTCCTTTGCCAAGGCAATTGCACCAGTATTGTCACAAAAGATTTTCATTGGACCCGATGCACTAGGTATGACACCTATATCGGATATGAACTCCTTCATCCAGACTCCTTCGTTCGCTGCTTCCGAAGCAGCTATGTACTCCGCTTCACATGTAGATCCCGCTACGACGCTTTGTTTAGAACTGCACCAACTGATAGCTCCACCGTTTAATGTAAACACGTATCTGGTTTGCGATTTAGAATCGTCCGGATCAGTGTCAAAGCTTGCATCAACGTAACCTTTTACGGTGAGCTCTTTGTCACCTCCATATACGAGAAACATATCCTTAGTCCTTTTCAGGTATTTCAGGATGTTTTTGACCGCTGTCCACTGATCCACTCCTGGATTACTTTGGTACCTCCCTGCTAAAGCAAGGCACACATCAGGTCTGGTACACAGCATTGCATACATGATAGAGCCTATGGCTGAAGCATAGGGAACATCTTTCATTTTCTCTCTATCTTCTGCAGTGGTCGGGCATTGAGTCTTACTCAACTTCACACCTTGTAATACAGGCAAGAACCCTTTCTTTGCTTGATCCATTTTGAACTTCTTCAAAACTTTGTCAAGGTATGTTCTTTGTGAAAGTCCAATTAAGCGTCTTGATCTATCTCTATAGATCTTAATGCCTAATATGTAAGCAGCTTCATCGAGGTCTTTCATTGAAAAACTCTTATTCAAGTATCCCTTTATGCTATCCAAAAATTCTATATCATTTCCAATTAGTAATATGTCATCCACATATAATATTAGAAATGCTACAGAGCTCCCACTCACTTTCTTGTAAATACAGGCTTCTCCGAAAGTCTGTATAAAACCAAATGCTTTGATCACACTATCAAAGCGTTTATTCCAACTCCGAGAGGCTTGCACCAGTCCATAAATGGATCGCTGGAGCTTGCACACTTTGTTAGCTCCCTTTGGATCGACAAAACCTTTCAGTTGCATCATATACAACTCTTCTTCCAGAAATCCATTCAGGAATGCAGTTTTGGCATCCATCTGCCAAATTTCATAATCATAAAATGCGGCAATCGCTAACATGATTCGGACAGACTTAAGCATCGCTACAGGTGAGAAAGTCTCATCGTAGTCAACCCCTTGAACTTGTTGAAAACCTTTTGCAACAAGTCGAGCTTTGTAGACAGTAACATTACCATCAGCCTCAGTCTTCTTCTTGAAGATCCATTTATTCTCAATTTCTTGCCGATCATCGGGCAAGTCAACCAAAGTCCATACTTTGTTCTCATACATGGATCCCATCTCAGATTTCATGGCTTCAAGCCACTTTGCGGAATCTGGGCTCACCATCGCTTCTTCATAGTTCGTAGGTTCATCATGATCTAGTAGCATGACTTCCAGAATAGGATTACCGTACCACTCTGGTGCGGATCTTACTCTGGTTGATCTACGAGGTTCAGTAGTATCTTGATCTGAAGTTTCATGATCATTATCATTAGCTTCCTCACTAACTGGTGTAGGTGTCACTGAAACAGTTTTCTGTGATGTACTACTTTCCAGTAAGGGAGCAGGTACAGTTACCTCGTCAAGTTCTACTTTCCTCCCACTCACTTCTTTCGAGAGAAACTCCTTCTCTAGAAAGGATCCATTCTTAGCAACGAATGTCTTGCCTTCGGATCTGTGATAGAAGGTGTACCCAACAGTCTCCTTTGGGTATCCTATGAAGACACATTTCTCCGATTTGGATTCGAGCTTATCAGGTTGAAGCTTTTTCACATAAGCATCGCAGCCCCAAACTTTAAGAAACGACAACTTTGGTTTCTTGCCAAACCATAGTTCATAAGGTGTCGTCTCAACGGATTTTGATGGTGCCCTATTTAACGTGAATGCGGCCGTCTCTAAAGCATAACCCCAAAACGATAGCGGTAAATCTGTAAGAGACATCATAGATCGCACCATATCTAGTAAAGTACGATTACGACGTTCGGACACACCATTACGCTGTGGTGTTCCGGGTGGCGTGAGTTGCGAAACTATTCCATAGTTTTTCAAATGTACACCAAACTCGTAACTCAAATATTCTCCTCCACGATCAGATTGTAGAAACTTTATTTTCTTGTTACGATGATTTTCAACTTCACTCTGAAATTCTTTGAACTTTTCAAATGTTTCAGACTTATGTTTCATTAAGTAGATATACCCATATCTGCTTAAATCATCTGTGAAGGTGAGAAAATAACGATATCCGCCACGAGCCTCAATATTCATCGGACCACATACATCGGTATGTATGATTTCCAACAAATCTATTGCTCTTTCCATAGTACCGGAGAACGGTGTTTTAGTCATCTTGCCCATGAGGAAAGGTTCGCAAGTACCAAGTGATTCATAATCAAGTGGTTCCAAAAGTCCATCAGTATGGAGTTTCTTCATGCGCTTTACACCGATATGACCTAAACGACAGTGCCACAAATAAGTTGCACTTTCATTATCAACTCTGCATCTTTTGGCTTCAACATTATGAATATGTGTATTACTACTATCGAGATTCAATAAGAATAGACCACTCTTCACGGGTGCATGACCATAAAAGATATTACTCATATAAATAGAACAACCATTATTCTCTGATTTAAATGAATAACCGTCTCGCATTAAACAAGATCCAGATATAATGTTCATGCTCAACGCTGGCACCAAATAACAATTATTTAGGTCTAATATTAATCCCGAAGGTAGATGTAGAGGTAGCGTGCCGACCGCGATCACATCGACTTTGGAACCGTTTCCCACGCGGATCATTACCTCGTCCTTCACCAGTGTTCGCTTAATCCATAGTCCCTGTTTCGAGTTGCAAATATTAGCAACAGAACCAGTATCAAATACCCAGGTGCTACTGCGAGCTCTAGTAAGGTACACATCAATAACATGTATATCACATATACCTTTGTTCACCTTGCCATCCTTCTTATCCGCCAAATACTTGGGGCAGTTCCGTTTCCAGTGACCAGTCTGCTTGCAGTAGAAGCACTCAGTTTCAGGCTTAGGTCCAGACTTGGGTTTCTTCTCCTAAGCAGCAACTTGCTTGCTGTTCTTCTTGAAGTTCCCCTTCTTCTTCCCTTTGCCCTTTTTCTTGAAGCTAGTGGTCTTGTTAACCATCAACACTTGATGCTCCTTCTTGATTTCTACCTCCGCAGCTTTCAGCATTGCGAAGAGCTCGGGAATAGTCTTGTTCATCCCTTGCATATTATAGTTCATCACGAAGCTCTTGTAGCTTGGTGGCAGTGATTGGAGAATTCTGTCAATGACGCAATCATCCGGAAGATTAACTCCCAATTGAATCAAGTGATTATTATACCCAGACATTTTGAGTATATGCTCACTGACAGAACTGTTCTCCTCCATCTTGCAGCTATAGAACTTATTGGAGACTTCATATCTCTCAATCCAGGCATTTGCTTGAAATATTAACTTCAACTCCTGGAACATCTCATATGCTCCATGACGTTCAAAACGTCGTTGAAGTCCCGATTCTAAGCCGTAAAGCATGGCACACTGAACTATCGAGTAGTCATCAGCTTTGCTCTGCCAGACGTTCATAACATCTGGTGTTGCTCCAGCAGCAGGCCTGGCACCTAGCGGTGCTTCCAGGACGTAATTCTTCTGAGCAGCAATGAGGATAATCCTCAAGTTACGGACCCAGTCCGTATAATTGCTACCATCATCTTTCAACTTTGCTTTCTCAAGGAACGCATTAAAATTCAACGGAACAACAGCACGAGCCATCTATCTACAATCAACATAAACAAGCAAGATACTATCAGGTACTAAGTTCATGATAAGTTTAAGTTCAATTAATCAAATTACTTAAGAACTCCCACTTAGATAGACAGCCCTCTAATCCTCTAAGTGATCACGTGATCCAAATCAACTAAACCATAACCGATCATCACGTGAGATGGAGTAGTTTTCAATGGTGAACATCGTTATGTTGATCATATCTACTATATGATTCACGCTCGACCTTTCGGTCTCCGTGTTCCGAGGCCATATCTGCATATGCTAGGCTCGTCAAGTTTAACCTGAGTATTCTGCGTGTGCAAAAACTGTCTTGCACCCGTTGTAGATGGACGTAGAGCTTATCACACCCGATCATCACGTGGTGTCTGGGCACGACGAACTTTGGCAACGGTGCATACTCAGGGAGAACACTTCTTGATAATTTAGTGAGAGATCATCTTATAATGCTACCGTCAAACAAAGCAAGATAAGATGCATAAAAAGATAAACATCACATGCAATCAATATAAGTGATATGATATGGCCATCATCATCTTGTGCTTGTGATCTCCATCTCCGAAGCACCGTCATGATCACCATCGTCATCGGCGCGACACCTTGATCTCCATCGTAGCATCGTTGTCGTCTCGCCAATCTTATGCTTCCACGACTATCACCACCGTTTAGTAATAAAGTAAAGCATTACATCGCGATTGCATTGCATACAATAAAGCGACAACCATATGGCTCCTGCCAGTTGCCGATAACTCGGTTACAAAACATGATCATCTCATACAATAAAATTCAGCATCATGCCTTGACCATATCACATCATAACATGCCCTGCAAAAACAAGTTAGACGTCCTCTACTTTGTTGTTGCAAGTTTTACGTGGCTGCTACGGGCTTAAGCAAGAACCAATCTCACCTACGCATCAAAACCACAATGATAGTTTGTCAAATAGACTCCGTTTTAACCTTCGCAAGGACCGGGCGTAGCCACACTTGGTTCAACTAAAGTTGGAGAGACAGTTGCCCGCAAGCCACCTATGTGCAAAGCACGTCGGGGGAACCGGTCTCGCGTAAGCGTACGCGTAATGTTGGTCCAGGTCGTCTCGTCCAACAATGCCGCCGAACCAAAGTATGACATGCTGGTAGGCAGTATGACTTATATCGCCCACAACTCACTTGTGTTCTACTCGTGCATATAACATCAACATAAATAACCTAGGCTCGGATGCCACTGTTGGGTTTCGTAGTAATTTCAAAAAATTTCCTACGCTCACGCAAGATCATGTGATGCATAGCAACGAGATGGGAGAGTGTTGTCTACGTACCCACGTAGACCGACTACGGAAGCGTTGACGCAACGTAGAGGAAGTAGTCGTACGTCTTCCCGATCCGACCGATCAAGCACCGAAACTACGGCACCTCCGAGTTCGAGCGCACGTTCAGCTCGATGACGACCCCCGGACTCCGATCCAGCAAAGTGTCGGGGAAGAGTTCTGTCAGCACGACGGCGTGGTGACGATCTTGATGCACTACAGCAGCAGGGCTTCGCCTAAACTCCGCTACAGTATTATCGAGGACTATAGTGGCTGGGGGCACCGCACACGGCTAAGGAATAGATCACGTGGATCAACTTGTGCGTTCTTTGGGGTGCCCTGCCTCTGTATATAAAGGACTAGAGGGGGGAGGCTGGCCAGCCAAGGGAGGGCGCGCCAGGAGAGTCCTACTCCCTCTGGGAGTAGGATCCCCCCCCCAATCCTAGTTGGAATAGGATTCCTTGAGGGGGGAAAGAGAGAGAGGGGGCCGGCCACCTCTCCTAGTCCTAATAGGACTAGGGGAAGGGGGGGAGGCGCACAGCCACCTTGGGCTGCCCCTTTCTCCTTTCCACTAAAGCCCACTAAGGCCCATATAGCTCCCGCGGGGTTCCGGTAACCTCCCGGTACTCCGGTAAAATCCCGATTTCACCCGGAACACTTCCGATATCCAAACATAGGCTACCAATATATCAATCTTTACATCTCAACCATTTCGAGACTCCTCATCATGTCCGTGATCACATCCGGGACTCCGAACAACCTTTGGTACATCAAAATGCATAAACTCATAATATAACTGTCATCGTAACCTTAAGCGTGCGGACCCTACGGGTTCGAGAACAATGTAGACATGACCGAGACACGTCTCCGGTCAATAACCAATAGCGGGACCTGGATGCCCATATTGGTTCCTACATATTCTACGAAGATCTTTATCGGTTAGACCGCATAACAACATACGTTGTTCCCTTTGTCATCGGTATGTTACTTGCCCGAGATTCGATCGTCGGTATCCAATACCTAGTTCAATCTCGTTACCGGCAAGTCTCTTTACTCGTTCCGTAATACATCATCTCACAACTAACATATTAGTTGTAATGCTTGCAAGGCTTATGTGATGTGCATTACCGAGAGGGCCCAGAGATACCTCTCCGACAATCGGAGTGACAAATCCTAATCTCGAAATACGCCAACCCAACATGTACCTTTGGAGACACCTGTAGTACTCCTTTATAATCACCCAGTTATGTTGTGACGTTTGGTAGTACCCAAAGTGTTCCTCCGGTAAACGGGAGTTGCATAATCTCATAGTTATAGGAACATGTATAAGTCATGAAGAAAGCAATAGCAACATACTAAATGATCGGGTGCTAAGCTAATGGAATGGGTCATGTCAATCAGATCATTCAACTAATGATGTGACCTCGTTAATCAAATAACAACACTTTGTTCATGGTTAGGAAACATAACCATCTTTGATTAACGAGCTAGTCAAGTAGAGGCATACTAGTGACACTAAGTTTGTCTATGTATTCACACATGTATTATGTTTCCGGTTAATACAATTCTAGCATGAATAATAAACATTTATCATGATATAAGCAAATAAATAATAACTTTATTATTGCCTCTAGGGCATATTTCCTTCACCCCCTTCCACCATAGTCCTCGATAATATTGTAGTGGTGCTTAGGCGAAGCCCTGCGACAGTAGAACATCAAGATCGTCACCACGCCGTCGTGCTGACGGAACTCTTCCCCAACACTTTGCTGGATCGGAGTCCGGGGATCATCATCGAGCTGAACGTGTGCTAGAACTCGGAGGTGCCGTAGTTTCGGTGCTTGATTGATCGGGCCGTGAAGACGTACGACTACATCAACCGCGTTATCATAACGCTTCCGCTGTCGGTCTATGAGGGTACGTAGATTACACTCTCCCCTCTCGTTGCTATGCATCACCATGATCTTGCGTGTGCGTAGGATTTTTTTTGAAATTACTATGTTTCCCAACACTAGACACTAGGGGCTTATTACTAAGGGCGTTATCCCGCCCGCCCTCATAAAGACCGAATACCTTAGGGAGTGTTCGGCGTCGCGAGTTTGGCCTTATATGCATCAGCTCCGAATCATGTCTTTGGTCAAATGTTGGGTTTGCCCGGCTCCTGTGTTTTGCTACCTTACGTTCCGCTCTATCGGCTAAGGCGACACCAGGAGAACTACTGCGATTGTGCCCCGGTTCGGCCAGGCGAGCACCTCAGTAGAGAAAGCCGAAAAATAACTGTCATGATATAGCGTGAGACTGGTCAACCACTCGATGACTTACTGGAATCTTTAGGATTCCTCCGCATTAATGAAGGGCCGCTTCCCGGCCAGGCACATACGCGCCCCGAGTTCGGGCGAGCACAGGCGCCACCAGGGGCTATATAAGTAGCCTCACTGTCAAACTCCTATGGCTAAGTGAAAGTGATAAAGCTTCATAGTCCGATTGCCTAGTTCGCTGCGCTATCACCTCCTTTGTAGGACCCAGACATTGGATCAAGTGTGAAAATGCGCCTTCTGCGAACACCCCCGCATTATGTGCGTGTGGGTTGAAGCCGACGACTGCCATCTTTCAGATTATATATACATATATGTTAAACGGCCGCACAGGAGGTATTATAACACTTGTAGGCACAAGTATAAAAAGCTTCTACAATTTATCAAAATATTGTTTTACATGCTATTCGAATATAGTATCCTTCGAGCACTACGTCTCTATTAAACGAGCGCCTTGCAGAACTTCCTGACAATAGTGCTCGGCAGGTACTCGGCTTCCATCCAAGTCTGGGGATGCAACAGCGGTGGCCTTCATTTCCGCCCTGTATGTCTTGACACGGGCAAGAGCCATCCGCGCACCCTCTATGCACGCTGACCTCTTCATCGCATTGATATGCGGCGCCGCACCAAGGAACTGCTGCACCAAGTTGAAATAACTTTTCGGCTCTGGCCTCTCTGACCACAGATGACTCATGACATACTTCATGGCGAGTCCGGACAACCTATTTAGCTTGGCCCATTGGGCCAAACGATCGGCTAATGACAGTGGACGCTCCGGATTGTGGAACTGCGACCAAAAGAGCTTTTCCACTTCACGATCTTCTTGATCTCGGAAGTGTTCGGCCGCATCTGCGGCACTCGCTGCCAAATCCAGATAGGTGTCCGCCATACTCCACATCCGGTCTAACGGAGCATGTTTAGGATCACAGAACTTCCTCCGCAGCATAAAGGGCTTTCCAGCCGCGATCTCTCCGGCCTGACGCAGCTCCTCCTTCATAGCTCTCATCGCAGAGCGAGCATCCTTGGCATCGGCAACGGCCTTCTCCAGGTCCGTCTGTTCCGCCTGATCTTCTTTTTCAAGAAGCTTGCAACGGTCAGCAGCGCTCTTCAGCTTCACAGCCATCTCGGCCATTTCCTTCTTGCTTCGGCAGTGAGCAGCCTGTTCGGCTTTCAGCTCTTCAATTGCCTTTCCGGCAGCCGCATCACTTTTCCTGGCTTGCTCCTTGGCTCGGGCAAGTTCCGCCCAAATATTCTCCATGGCAGCAGCACCATCTGCATCAAGCGCACACATTGTAAGATATTGGCATAAAGCTCCTCTTACCAGGTGCCGCCGGAGTAATTACATACCTTGTGCCTCGTCAAGCCGCTTGTTGACAAGCGAGATGTCGGCATCTGCCACGTCAAGTTGCCGCTTTAGCTCAGCAAATTCATCAGTCCGGCTGGCCACCCGACACTTCACCACCTACGTATGAAGGCGGCATATTAGACCTGGGATTATGATCCTCTGCACGCCGTCAATTTTGACAACGCACAGAGTCTCAGGGGCTACTATCTACACAGGGCGCATCTTATTTATGCGCAACTATCCAAAAAGGGTACATTATTTCGCGTACCTCAAAACCTGTCAGTAAACTCCTGATGGCCTCGTGCAATCCGCTCTCCGCGGATGAAATCCTCTCAATCTCCGTACCCACCAATGCACGGTGCTCCTCTGAGATAGATGCTCGCCCTAGCAGATCCTTCAGCTCCTCCGACCGTGCACCAGACGGTGCCGGACTCGTCATATGGCCCTTTTCGAAGGTCGGACGCGGAGGGCTTTGGGGGGCCAGATGACTACCTTCCGACCCTGCCGGATTCGGAGAAACCCTCCGCGATGATACCTCAGGGCCGCCCGCCTCGCAAGGCGGTACGACAGGGGTGGCGTTCCGCTCTCCATCATCTCTGGAAGAAGATCCCCCAAAACGAGCTCTGCTGAGAAGGGCTAAGGTCCGAGCTACAAGGTAAATTTTCGATTACTCTTCTCAGATATAACGCAAGGATTTCTCTCATTTCTTAAAAAGAAAAACTCCTCTCTACTTACGACTCGGTGGAGGGATGATCCCCTTAAGGGCATAATTCGGCCGAAGTATCCCTCGGCGCAGGACCCTCTGACGAAGATTTCTTCCCCCGCTTTGAGGCCATGGTCTCCGGGTCGTCAGAGGCGGTCCTCTTCTTCCCCTGAGGAGAGGAATTTTCGATTCCTCCCTTCCGGCCAACCTCCTTCGAGGAGGCTATAACTTCCTTGTCCCCTCCCTCGCTTTCCTCCGAAGGCACAACCTCCAACATCCTGACTAGCACGGGATCCGACATGGTCTCGGGGAGGGGGGCCTGACACCTAATTAGCTTTGCTTTCGCTATCCACTCCTGTTTAAAGGACAACTCTTTTAGGGGCAATTTTATGATAAATATACGGATAGCGAGTCCTGGCACAAGGCTACTTACTTGAGTATCTGGACGATTGCAGCTCAGACTGCGTCCTCCGGAGAATCCAGACACACTACTTGTGGTCCGAAGAACAATTTGTACATCTCCACAGGCGTCATGCCAAGAAAATGTTGGAGAACTCGTGGTCCCTCCGGGTTGAACTCCCACAGGCGGAGGGGGCGATGTTTGCAGGGCAGAACTTGGCGAATTAACATAACCTGCATCACCATGACCAGACTGATGTCTCTTTCTAGGAGATCTCACATGCGGCCCTGCAATAGGGGCACGTCCTTTGCCGACCCCCAGTCCAGCCCCTTATTGACCCATGACGCCAATCGTGGCGGGGGACCCGAGCGGAAAGCAGGCAGCGCCGCCCACTTGGTGCTCCTGGGAGCTGTGATATAAAACCACTCTCATTGCCATAAGCTGGACTCCCCTTGAAAAGAGCCCACGGGCCGTGGAGCACCAGCATTCTTGCTTATAAAAGCACCTCCGCACTCCACGTGCCGTCCCTCGATCATCTTCGGCTCTACTTTGAAGGTCTTGAGCCATAGTCCGAAGTGAGGAGTAATACGGAGGAAGGCTTCACACACGACGATGAATGAGGAAATATGGAGGATGGACTCCGGAGCTAAGTCGTGAAATTCCAGCCCATAATAAAACATGAGCCCCCTCACGAAGGGATCCGTCGGGAAGCCTAGCCCCCGAAGGAAGTGAGACATGAACACCACACTCTCACCAGGCTTGGGAGTGGGAATGACCTGCCCTTGAGCAGGCAGCCTATGCCAGATTTCGCCGGTCAAGAACCTGGCCTCTCTCAACTTCAGCACGTCCTCCTCCGTGACGGAGGAGGGCATCCATCGGCCTCGAAGGTCGGAACCGGACATTGTCGAAGGTCCGAAGTGCCTGAAATCTGGAGCCTTGGGTGTTGGAACTCGAGGCGAAGGGCGAACTCGTTTGAGATTGAAAGAAAGGAGTAGGGCCTTGGTCTCTTTATAAGAGGTTGAATACCAAGGGCCCTCCCCGTGACCGTTTGGGACTCGCCTTTGATCGAGAAAACATACCAACGGGTACGGTTGGGTTACCCACGCCCGTATTGATGAGAATCCCGGAATAAGGGGACACGATCTCTGCTTTGACAAGACGTGCCAAGGAAACCGCCTCGCTAAACGCGCTGAGGTGGGACAGTAAAACGATTCGAATAAAGACTTGGCCGTGGTGTGATGTCATGCTACTGAATACGTCAGCAGATTAGATTTGTAAATATTATTCTCTCTATGGCAATATGTGGAAACTTATTTTGCAGAGCTGGACACTACCTTTGTGTTCAAAATCTTCTATGAAGTACTTGGAGGAGGAACCCGCCTTGCAATGCCAAAGACAATCTGCGCGCCGGACTCGTCGTCATTGAAGCCTGGTTCAGGGGCTACTGAGGGAGTCCTGGATTAGGGGGTGTCCGGATAGCCGGACTATACCTTCGGCCGGACTCCTGGACTATGAAGATACAAGATTGAAGACTTCGTCCCGTGTCCGGAAGGGACTTTCCTTGGCGTGGAAGGCAAGCCTGGCGATACGGATATGTAGATCTCCTACCATTGTAACCGACTCTGTGTAACCCTAGCCCTCTCTGGTGTCTATATAAACTGGAGGGTTTTAGTCCGTAGGACGAACAACAATCATACCATAGGCTAGCTTCTAGGGTTTAGCCTCCTCGATCTCGTGGTAGATCTACTCTTGTACTGCCCATATCATCCATATTAATCAATCAGGACGTAGGGTTTTACCTCCATCAAGAGGGCCCGAACCTGGGTAAAACATCGTGTCCCCTGCCTCCTATTATCATCCGCCTAGACGCACAGTTCGGGACCCCCTACCCGAGATCCGCCGGTTTTGACACCGACAGGGGGGAGGGGGGCGATGGGGCGGCCCGGTGGCGCGGCCGAGGGCTCCGCCCGAGTCGCCAGAGAGGCGGCGCGGGGGACTAGAAGGAGGGGTATATCTGTGCTTATGTTGCATTGGCTTGACACTGGTTAATGTTGTACTCCCTTCGTCCTAACTTACTTGTCTTAAAAATTTTCTATATACGTATGTATCTTTTTTTAAACAGGAAAGTTTACTTTATTAATCAAAGGATAGCAACATCATCTGCTAAAAGATTTACAATGAAACCAGGCGGGTCATGAACCCATCGAGATGGATTATTGGCACCTCCCCAACATGCTAACTCATGAGCTACATTATTCGACTCTCTAATACAATGCTCAATAGTTAACTTCGCGAAATCTTCGAGATAACTGCGACATTCATCCAGCACCGGCACTGCCACCATAGAATAGACTCCATTCAGTTTGAGTGCCTCCACCACCGTGATATTATCCGATCTTACTATCACATTATGGCACCCTGTTTCCTTTGCTAGCTTCATTCCTTCTAATATAGCCGCAGCTTCAGCTGTCTCAACATCAGGTACATGATCGAGTGTTGCTGTCGCTGCAGACATGAAATTTCCACGATAGTCACGGATGACCACTCCACAAGATCCTGCATAATCTCCTTCTCTGAACGACGCATCAACGTTAATGACTATCTGACCAGCGAAAAACCCAGGCCAGTTGTTCACTTTTGGTGTCATTTTTGTTTGTGCTCCCCGGGCATAGTTCAGAGATAGGGCTGCCACTGCTACAGCCGTTCACGCTGGAGAGGCAACATCCTCACCCCGCACAAACTGTCTCCGTTGCCACCAAATATACCAACAGGCTGTGGTAAACAACTCTGGTAGCTCAAGCACACCATTATATTGTCTTTGAAAATAGGTATCACAGAGAAAAAAACTCTATAGCTGCTGAACCCGCTCGATCCATTTGACAAGCAAAATTTATATCGTCTGCAACTCCCAGAGATCTCCACACTTCTTGTGATCTAGCACATTTAAACAGCATATGCGCGAGATCTTCTGCTCCTTCTGAACAAAACGGACAGCCAAATATATTCCCCGCATGACGGTTCATTAGCACACTACGGCAAGGTATTGTGTTATGTAGACATCTCCAGATGTGAATTTTTATTTTCGCAGGCACTTTCAAAGTCCACATGGTTTCCCAAACTTTATGCGGTGCCATAGCTGATCGGACCAAGCTGTTGTCCTCTGATGCATAGCTCATCTCCCACTGTTTATAGTAAGCGGAGCGTACTAAAAAAACTCTACTCTTTGTTAGATGCCAAGCCACATAGTCTTCAGTTTCCACATTTAATAATGGGATTTGCAAAATCCATTCTACGTCTATATGCTAGAAGTTGTTCCAAATCAGTTGCTCATCCCATTCTCCCGTAGTTGGGTCTATGAGCTTGTTCACCATTGTGAGAATTCGGTTCCCACAGGCTGTAAGGATTTTCTTTGATGCACTGTTTGGAATCCAGCAATCATCCCATTGTTTATCTTGTTTCCGTTACCCACTCTCCAAATACAACCATGTTTGAAAGTTTGAATTCCTGACCAGATGCTCTGCCACACATAGGACGAACCCTTCTTTAACTGGCTGTTTAGTATATCTCCCGTGGGGTAATACTTGGCTCGTAAGACTCGAGCACATAGGGAATCATAGTTGTCAATTAATCTCCAGCACTGTTTCGCGAGCATCGCTAAGTTGAAACTTTGAATGTCCCGAAATCCCATCCCTCCTCTCTCCTTTGGGATACACATCCTCCACCATGCAAACCAATGCATCTTATACTGATCCTCCTCATCTCCCCACCAGAATTGCGACATTGCATCAGTGATTCCCTTGCATATTTTCTTTGGGAATTTGAATACACCCATCGCATAGGTTGGGATGACTTGGGCCACCGCTTTCAGCAAAGCCTCTTTTCCCCCAACAGATAGAGTTCTCTCCTTCCAACCATTTACCAATGCTTGAATCCTTTCAATCAAGTGTTTAAAGCAGTCCACTCGGTCCACACCAATCATGGCTGGTAGGCCCAAGTATCTGTCTGAGATGGACTCAATCATGATGTTCAGTATTTGGCATACATCAGCCTTCACTTCCACATTTGTATTAGGACTGAAAAAATAGAACACTTAGATTCACTAACCAGTTGACCGGACGCTGCACAGTACTCATCCAAGATCGATCTCAGTGTGTTAGCATTCTGGTTATCCGCTCTCATGAGAATTAGGGAATCATTCGCAAAAAGCAGATGGGATATAGTTGGTGAATCTCTGCATACCTGCACTCCAATTAGGTTCCCCGCCTCTTCCTCATGAGCTATTAACGCTGACAGTCCCTCAGCACACAAAACAAAAAGATAGGGGGAGAGGGGATCCCCCTGTCTCAAGCCTCTCGTTGGCAAAAAGGGGAGTGTTTCATTGGAATTAAACCGTACCTTGTATTCAACCGTTCTCACACAAGACATAACCATCTGAATCCATTGGGCATGAAACCCTAACTTGGTGAGCATGGCCTCCAGGAACGTCCATTCCACTCTATCATATGCCTTATGCATATCAAGTTTTATTGCACAAGTGCCAACCTTTCCCTTCTTCCGTTTCTTCATCGTATGTAGGCATTCATACGCCACTATGACATTGTCATTGATGATGCGGCCCAGCACAAACGTAGTTTGGGTCTCGCGGATAATATGTGGGAGGAGAACCTTTAAACGTGCCATAAGCATCTTTGAAATCACCTTATATACCACATTGCACAAACTTATGGGTCTAAATTGGGTAACTTTTTCTGGGCTATCCACTTTCGGTATTAAGACAATAGTGGTAGAATTCTACCCTTCAGGTATAATGCCTGTATTAACACCCTCCAGGACCTCCTTGGTGAGATCACCTCCAAGCAAGTGCCAGAATTTTTTGTAGAAAATAGCGTGTAACCCATCCGGCCCTGGCGCTTTTAAGTCACCAATACTAAAAAGAGCTTTTTTAACCTCCTCCTCTATATACGGTGCAATGAGTGACTCATTCATATAATCCGTAACCTTCCTCTTAACTTTATTGATAACATTCATATCTGGTACATTTACTTCAGCAGAGAAGAGGTGCTGAAAATAGTCACTAATCAGACTAGTCATAGCATCATTACTCTCTCTCCAAACACCCGAGTCATCCATCAGGCGTTTTATATAATTTCTCTTCTTTCTAGCCGATGCAAAATTATGAAAGAAATTGCTGTTACGGTCTCCAAATTTGAGCCAGTTTGCTCGGCTGCGCTGAACCCAGTAGATCTCTTCCTTTTCCAAATTTTCCTCTATCTCCATTAACAGAATTCGCTGCCTGTCTCCCGCCTCATTAGTGAGAGGGCCCGACCGCAACTTTTCCAACTCCTCCTTCAGTTCCTTCAGACGCCGTTGGGGTGCCTTCAAAATCGAGCGATCCCACTCATGAAAAGTGGAATGCACACTCGCTGTTCGTTCTGCAATTGGCGATGTCAGGTCTGAACGTTCCCATGCATCGGACACCACTTGCATAATGTTATCCTCTTGCAACCACCTCGACTGAAAACACTTCCGATGGGTTTGAGGAACTACCTGCCCATCCCCCTCGGTGTCAATGAAGAGGGGTCTGTGATCCGACTTTATATGAGCAGTGTTAGTGACTTTTGTACTTGGGAATAAACCATGAAACTGGCCATTACATACCGCTCTGTCCAGCCGTTCCCTAAGCCTCCTCCTCCTCCAAGTGTAAAGATCACCGTTACATCCCATATCCTTCATCTCGCAATCAACAAGGGCATCTTGAAAGTTCTGCATCATGTGCATTGGCCTCGACACTCCACCCTCTTTTTCATGGGAATACAAAATTTCATTAAAATCACCAGCTATCATCCATGGAAGATTAACTCGCTGGTGTAGACGACGCAATCACGACCTCGACAAGTGCTTATCTTCCCACTTCGGCTCCCCGTAGAAGCCCGTAAACCTCCATACCTCATCCGTACCATCTCCCACCGTAACATCTATGAAGTTTTTATCTTTATCTCTCAACTGTATTGCCATAGGTCTCCTCCAAAAAAGAAGCAACCCCCACTTGCTCCATTACTCTCATGCACTTCCATACAATCCATTTTTATTTTTCTCCATAGTTTCCCTGCCTTAGCTTTGTTCAGATGCGTCTCAGACAGGAAGACGACATCCGGCCCCCACTGCTTCTGGATATCCAGAAGAGCTCTTTCTGCCGCAGCACTGGCCATGCCACGGCAGTTCCAGCATATGAGTTTCATTGCGCCCGGTGATCACCCTCGAAGGGAGTCGCCGATATGGTGTTGGACGTATTGTTCTCTGTCGATCTCAGTCTCTTTGGGTCATGAATTTTCTGCGGGGTACTCATCGTACTTTTATCCACAGACTCCACATTGCTAGTATTCTCCAGAAGATGAACTTATTACGAAACATATCCTGGCGGCAGAGGTGTGCCTGAGCCACTCGGGCCACCCGTGTGCACTTCCGGGCCATTGATATTGCCATCCTGTCCTATCAGTCGCTTGCGCGCGGAAGGGACTATTGTAGTTGCACTAGCACCATCAGTTCCACCAAGGTCCATCTCCAACTCTTCCTCTTGGTTTGGGTCTCCCGCATTTCCTCTACCACTTCCGCGACCACCTCCTCTTCCAGCTGCACCCCCTCGACCACCTCTATTATTCCCTCTCCTTGCTGGGCCATCAAAATCAACGAAGAGCCATTCACCCCAGTCACAACTCTCAGGTAATTTAGACATGTTTTAGTGTTAGATACCTTCTTATCTAAACAAATCTATGATAAGTAATTTGGGACGGAGGTTGTATTAGCAACTAAAATATAATTTATTTTATAATGACCTACTAAAAATATAATACCATCCGGAACTACCGTAGGCTTAAACTGTGTATTCTGGCATATGTATGTGACATGCATGCATAGTCCTATCTATTGATCTAACAAAGCAACTATAAAAGTCATCCAGCAAAGCTCACGTTAGTGAACATGATCATCAGCTGCATGCACGCCATTACAAAAATAAACAAGAGAAGTTATCCGCATGCATGCATGTTCAACTGGACGAGCGCACGGGTCGTAATACTAAAAAGGCCACTGACCCAAAATGAGGATTCGGTCACCCGATCAGTAGCCGGTCCCCTTGTTTCTCGTGGTGATGCCCGTGCACCGCGCGCCTTCTTAGCATACCGATGGATTTGAACAAGCGGGATGCACCAATAAAACTAGACACACTTTTGGTACGTCGCTATGTCTCAGTTGATGCTATATTTCTTTGATCTTGCATGAATACTCGAACAAAATTTTCCTTTTTCTTCTCATATCTACTATATTATTTGACCGAGACTTAAGGGCAACTCTAACCGATCCCTTATCCCGTGGTAAGGGACTATATTTGGCTTTTTTCATCAATAAACCGCACCAAACTGATCCCTTATAACCGATAGTAGAGTAAAAAAATTACTCCACCCCCAATCCTCTCCTTATATTTACTCCGGTGCTCAGCGCCTGAGTAAAACAATTCCCACTCTCTCTTCCTCTCCCCCGCCCCCTCTTCTCCCCCTCGCCCCGCCGCCCGCGCGAACCCCGCCCCGCCCTCCCTCCTCCCGATGGCCGGATATGGTGGCCGCCGGTCCCCTCTGCCGATCCGCAGCGCGGATCCGTGCCGCCACGCCCGCGGGTCATCGTTCGTGGGCGCTTCCTAGAGACGCCGCTACTCGGCCGATCCGCCCGCCGCTGCGTCCCCATGTGTTTTGCGGACTTCCCCGACCTCCCTGGTCATCCGGCAGCGGTCGTGGGGGACGTGGGCGGCCCAAATCATCGACTGTGAGACCCACAAGCAGAAGTGGATCGGCTCCTTCCACACCAGTGAGCTCACGACCATGGAATAGGACCGGTGGCAGGTCCGGTTCCACGGCAGCGATGCGAGGCTGAACTTTCCCATCGGCGAGCATCCGTTCCACCTCGCCTCGCCGGAGCCAGGGGTGGCGTCCGCTCGGATGGCGCGGGAGGACCGGGAGGCGTGGGAGCGCCTCGAGGCCGAGGCCGCCGACAAGGCCTACATGGATGACCTCTGCCAGCAGTACCCGTAGCTAGTGGAGGCGAAGCGGACGATCTTCGCCGTCAATGAGAGCGAAGTTATCGTCATCTCTGACGACGAGGGCGGCAACGACGGAGGCAACACAAGCGGCAAGGTGGGCGGCAACGCGAGCAGCGAGGTGGGCGGCAACGACGAGAACCACGTCGGGGAGTGGCGGAGCATCTTCCTCGACGACGACGACGACACCGACCCGGACCCAGCTCTCATCAACGGCGGCCTCATCCGGAAGGATTGGCTCAACCTCCACTTCGGCCGCAAGTAGTTTAGTTTAGTTTTAGTTCAAATCTATGTTCAATGTTCGGTTGCGATAACTTTATGTATTGAACTTATGTTTAAATGCATCATCTTTTGGTTCAAATTTAATTAAATTTGTGCAAATTTAGTTATACTCCGCTACCTTTAGGGGATCAGCTAGGTGCGGCCAAATTTTAGTGAAATATATATACTGCACTAAGGCTGGGCATAATGGAAGTATTATAGGTAGTATCATGCATGCCAATTAAGTAATTTTGATGAGGTGACATAGAATTAAATGAGGAAAAAGAAGCTTGAGTATCATATCATGATATCGTATCATATTAAATGATGTACTACTTTGTGTCATATATGACAATAAATGTAGTCATATATGATACCATGTATTACGAATGTAGTATCATACACTATTATCATATGCAAGATACTAATATATGACACTCTCTATTACAATTAGCTTAGCTTATAAAGGACCGATTAGAGTAGCCCTAAGATTGAGATTTGATTAAGTCTTAGTCGACTGAATCTAACATCCAACTAAGTAATAGTCTAGATAATACTACTCCAATGAAACCCCAGCGAGCACAGCTAGTCAATCGTGCAGAATCCGTGAACCGAACAGCTCCTTGACGGCCTGAAACCTCGCCGCCTTGTCAGCAAACTTGGTGTCCTGGTAGTAGTCCAGGTAGTCGCCGAACCTGTACGGCCCGGGGTACAGCTGCGCCGCCGGCTGCCTCTTCGCGGTCGCCGGCGCCACAACGGCGTCAGCCCCGGGGTTGTAGAAGGTCGCCACCGACAGCCGCCGTCCCTCGGCGACGGCGGCCACGCGGTGCAGCACGCTCCTGTAGGCGCCGCCGCTCATCACCTCCAGCTGGTCCCCGAGGTTGACGAAGATCCTGCTGCCCTTGGTGGGGCCGACGGGAACCCACTCTCGGTCGCCCCGGAAGAACTCCGTCCTGCAGGAGCAGGATGATGCCGCCGGCGTCGGTGTGGGCGCGGAGGCCCCACACGAGGTCCGGCCGCGGGCAGGCCGGGTACATGGCGACCTTGGTCCCGACGAACGGCGGCGCGAAGGTGTCCCTGACGAGGCCGCCGTCCAGGCCCAGGTTCAGGCTCATGCACTCGGCCAGCCGCTCCGCCAGCGACACCATCTAGCCGATGTACGCGTCGAGCATCTCCCTGAGCACCATGACAGGAACGTGAGCAAGAAAGCAACTGTGAGTAATGAGCATGGGGTGGGAAGAAGAGAACACTGACCGTGTGGCCGGCGGGATCTCCGGGAAGTCGGCGACGTTGTTGGAAGGATGGTGCCGGATGAAGTAGGCGGTCTCCCAGTCTACCTGACCAGAGACCGCTTTGGATTCCTCCGCCGGCAGCTGCAGGTGTTGGAAATATGAGCATTGTTGAAAATATGAACAATTTACCGAATGATTTTATTAATAGAAATAGTAGATAAAGCATGATTAATATAGTAGAGATAAAACAAGTCATGCGTTCTGACAGAGAGAAGGAAAATAGCTTCTACATATATGAACCGTAGCCTATCATATCTAAAGTAGACAGAATAGCAAGTAGCATATATGAAGTAGAACCTAACATGTGTAGGACAAGGACTAGAACAAGGAACTGTGGCAGAACCTTTAACAGGAAAGACAAGAACACGTACGGGACAGCAGTAGCAGAAGCGCTGGACTTGGGGTCGGTGTCCTCGCCTGCCATGTCGTCGAGGAGGTCGTAGAAGAAGTCGTCGTCGGGGACCGGATCATCCATGATGAAGCAGCCAGTAGTCGCGCTGAGCGCTCCCCAAAAACCTTATCACCCTTCTCCCGTACAGGACTCAAAAGATGCGGTTTCGGAGGCCTACTGTCTCGACCTGCGGTGCACGCCGCAAGCCGGGATGGGGAAGATCGTAGCAGCAACGCAGTGCTCAGGAACTTTGTGACGAGTGGAAGGGGATCTTCTGGTGTGCCTCTCAGGAGAGGAGCGACCTCTCTTATATAGGCACAGGAGAAGGACGCGAAGAGGCTGCGACCGGAGGTGAAGCAATAAAGGGAGACGAAGCGAACAGGCAGCGGCCGAAGAGGCGCGCCGTTCGAATTCAGTGTCCACTACAAAAAAACGTTTCAACCCCCGCGTGACCTTTCGTATACCCATTGTGCGTGGCAAAAATTTAGACATTGGCTCGGCTCATTCCTGCAACCCGCGGCGCATCGTGATGAGGCGTGGCGTGGCGGGTGGCGGAGGAGGAGCGCACGTGGATGTCCCTCTTGTTCTCATGCTCATATATGTGGGGAAAGAACCTCCATTATAAAAAGGTCCAACTCCCTCTAAACTAGCAATGTGGGACTAAACTTTTGTTCCACCTCTTGCCTTGCACAAATAGGCTGCGTGGGCCTCTAGGATTTATTAGGAATTTCTGAAACTGCTATTGGGCTAGGCTCAAAATAGACAAAATTCCAGCAGCAGGTCCTTGGCGAGGTCGGTGGCGTAGAACCTATCCTTGAGATGCTCGTCGTAGTGGGCGTACACGAAGCGCTTCACCTCCTCCATGAGTGCGGCGTCGACGCCATGGCTGTCCACCTGCGCCGTATCACGCGACTGTCAATTAGTACTCCCTTCGTTCCGAATTATTTGTCTTAAATTTGTCTAGATAAGAATGTATCTAGACTTATTTTAGTGCTACATACTTCTGTATCTAGACAAATCTAAAACAAGTAATTCGGAACGGAGGAAGTAGTTAACTTGTGCCCGCAACGAACACGTACGGACTTACGTGTGGCCGCTTTACGTACCCAGAAGAAGCCACAGTCCTTGCAGGCTTCGTGGAGCCGCGCCATGGTTTGCCACCGCTGGGAGGCGTCGCCGTTGAGCCCCTGGAGGTCGATCACCGGGATCTCCATGTCCATCTCCTACCTACTGATCACTCGCTCTACTACTAGATCGAAGCGCTAAGCTAGCTGGTGTGGTGCATGTGGAGAAGCATTGCAATGGAAGCTCCTACTTATACCGGACAAGGTACATCGCCGTCCACAGTCCACCCGGCCGGACGGTTGCTTCCAGTGTGATCCCTGCGGAGCAAAAGGTACGGACAAGTGGACGGCGTCAGCCAAGTTGCGCTGCCGCCACCACCAACTTGGAAGATCTTGCCTGCTGCCGCCCGCGGTTTTTGTTGCTTGGTTTGGGACGTGGTTTCCGCATGCTTCAACTGTGGAGAATCCAATTTTCTGCCATTCAAATCTAGTATAGTGTACCACGTAGTGCGGTCAAAAGGACACGGCGAACCATCACCTAGCAGCTGCATGCGTCGGTGCGAACTGAGCCTATTTAGATGGTTAGGTTCTTTGTGGTGTAACCAGCTCATCAGAGTTCAATTTTTAGACTTGACATTTGTGTTTGCGTTTTTCTGAATTTATTTTAGTCTTTCGATGATGTTTATTTAGTGAAAGAAGACGTTTCCGTCGATTATGAAGGCGTCTGTATTAAATTTATCAATCTCAAGATGATGTGTCACTCAGTCTCTCAAAGGTGATCATAGGAGTAGTGTATGCGTGTATGTGTTCACAGAACGAGTATAGGTATGAGCGTCTGCGTCAGTACTGGCATGCACTTTAGGGCCATAAAAATAGTGGACGTCGGCAAATCAATAGTTTTAACGCACATATGATTGCAAGCATCGCGCTGATCCTCAAGGCTAATTAGTCTCCTCCCTGAATTTTATGGGATGGGCCCGCCTACCACCAAATCTCCAATCAAAAAATACCATCTAATTCCATTATATTGATCCGTAACTACTTGTCCGTGCGTCTAGCATTATTCTTCGCAAATAGACACCAACCACGCAGCGCCCTACGTCCCCACGTGCGTTTTGGGCTGACCCATGTGCGGGATGAGCGCCCCTATTTTTAGTTGTTGTTCTTTCCTCTTTTTTCTTTCTTTCTTATTTTGCTTTACTTTTTTACTTCAGTAAATGTTCACGAATCTCAAATTCAAAAAAAATGTTTGGGATTTAAAAAACAGTTCATGAATTTAAAAAATGTTTCAAATTTCAAAAAATGTTCATGAATTGGAATGTTCAGGATATCAAAAAAAATCATGAATTTGAAAATTAGTTTCAAATTCAAAAAATGTTCACGAATACAAAAAAAATAATGTCAAATCTCCAAACCTCTAGATTTGAACCACTCCATCGCAAGAATAATCTCATAAGCCCCCAACGGAAACAATTTAAAAGGAGATGAAAACTGATAGCCTTGCACTTGATACTCACACGCTCCACTTCCAAAATACATGGAATAATCGCTCCATCTGCAGCCTTCACCCGCAACGGTGCATCAATTGATTGAACACTTGCCCGGTTCTTTGCTATTTATGTATTGACAAAGTTGTGTGAGCTTCCTGAATCCATCAACATCAATAAGGATCCGTCCTAAATATGCCCGAGAACCGCAGCATCTTCAACTTGTCATCCATGAAAGATGTTGTTTTACGGCGACTTGGTTTTCCGGGCTACCACGCCCTTCTACTACAGCTGGACTTGAGCCGATGTGGATAGCACCTTCATGTAGGCGCCAGCAAAGGAATCACCAGCGATAACGGCGACCGAGGTGAACACCCCCCCCCCCCCCCCCCCCCCCCGTTGAAACAATGTGTTGCTTCCTAGTACTCTTGTTCCATCACCTCTTTCCTGCTATTTAGTGAGAGCAACAACAATTTCCACATCTTGGGGTCGATGTAATGTTACAACAACTGTCATATTATTTCGTAAGCCAACGAGGAATTGAGTGGTGAAAAACAGAGGATCTCGTAACCGTAATGAGCTAGCAAGCTATGCATAGCTACATTAAAATCGCTATATACTCTAACACGGTGCCATTTTGTTTGAGCCTAGAGAATTTGCGAACTATGTACTGACATTGAGATCTGCCTAAATTTTCTAAAATTGCCGATGCATAATACTCCCACTTAGGAAATTTAATATGTACCTGAGACCACTCTAGCACTAGTAGAAAACAGGGCTTTGGTCCAGGCCGGGTCAGCCCATTAGTCCCGGTTCAGTCCAGAACCGGGACCAATGGGGGCATTGGACCCGGTTCGTGAGACCGGGGGGCCGGCCAGGCCACGTGGGCAATTGGTCCCGGTTCATCTGGACCTTTTGGTCCCGGTTGGTGGGACGAACCGGGACCAATGGGCCTCGCTCCTGGCCCACCACCATTAGTCCCGGTTGGTGGCTTGAACCGGGACCAAAGGCTCCCCTTTAGTCCCGGTTCATGCCACCAACCGGGACCAATGATGTGCCTATATATACCCCCTCGCGTAAGAGCAGAGCACACTGCTCTGTTTTTTTTCTGGCCGAGGGGGAGAGGGCTTGGTGGTGGTCTAGCTCACCTCCTATACACACAAGGTGTTCGATGGAATGCCCGAGCCACACTACTTAAGCTTTCTCCTCTCCAAGCTCGACCTCCAAAGTTCATTTTCCTCAATATTTGTCTAGGTTTAGCGGTCCGTCACGCCCCGTCCCCATCTTCACCGCCGTCGATCACCCGCGCCGAGCTCATCGCCGGCACCACCGTGGTGAGCCTCTTGTTCTTATCTTCTTTCTGAAAGGAAAAATATTCTTACTTGTATGTTTACATAGATACTTGTATTATTTTCTTACTTTTATTATTGCATCTTATATAGTGCGATGGTTTTGGTATCCGCCCCCGTCAGCCCTCGTCCCGTCTATGATTCGGATGTGGTATATATATTATCTTTATAACTATTGGTTCATTTATTGTTTATAAAAATTATGTAGACCAACGTGACATAGATTTTATTTATGTAGGATGTATGTGAATCGGAAATGTCAACCGACCCTATTGTCGAGAGGTTAAATTTAGTTGAAGAAGAAAACAATTTGTTGAAGGAAAAAATAAAAAAAATTGAGGAGGAGAAGATGATATTGGAGTTGCATTTTGCGGATGCCGTCGATGATCACAAGATCAAGATGGATGCAATGCGCTTGAAGATTAGAAAGATTAGAAAATATGCCATTCATACCGAGGCTTGGTATCATTATGCCGTTGGATCAATTGTTACCTTGGTTGCGATTATGATCGCATTTGTTTTCGCATTGAAATGTTTTACATAGTTTCAATGTATGATTTAATTAATTAGATGCTCTGGAGAGCTATATGTTGTTAGATGAGAACTATGTATGCACTTTGGTTTTAATGTGATGATGAACTTCTATTAATTTGGACACTTAATTATATATAATGCACGCAGATGAACCGGCAATGGATGTACGATGACAGACACACCTCCGAGTACATTAAGGGAGTGCATGAGTTTCTCGATGCGGCTGAGGCAAACAAGCAGAATGGTTTTATGTGTTGTCCATGCACTGAATGTGGGAATACGAGGTCTTACTCTAACCGGAAAATCCTTCACTCCCACCTGCTTTACAAGGGTTTCATGCCACACTATAATGTTTGGATGATGCACGGAGAAATAGGGGTTATGATGGAAGACGGCGAAGAAGAAGAGTACGATGACAACTATGTGCCCCTGAATACGGTGATGCTGCAACGGGGGAGCTGGTGAAGATGAAGAGGCACCAGACGATGTGCCCAATGATGCTGCAACGGGTGAAGCTGCTGAAGATCAAGAGGAACCAGACGATGTGCCCGATGATGATGATCTCCGCCGGGTCATTGTCGATGCAAGGACGCAATGCGAAAGTCAAAAGGAGAAGCTGAAGTTCGATCGCATGTTAGAGGATCACAAAAAAGGGTTGTACCCCAATTGCGAAGATGGCAACACAAAGCTCGGTACCGTACTGGAATTGCTGCAATGGAAGGCAGAGAATGTTGTGGCTGACAAAGGATTTGAGAAGCTACTGAAAATATTGAAGAAGAAGCTTCCAAAGGATAACGAATTGCCCGACAGTACATATGCAGCAAATAAGGTCGTATGCCCTCTAGGATTGGAGGTGGAGAAAATACATGCATGCCCTAATGACTGCATCCTCTACCGCGGTGCATACAAGGATCTGAACGCATGCCCGGTATGCGGTGCATTGCGGTATAAGATCAGATGAGATGACCCTGGTGATGTTGACGCGAGTCCCCCAGGAAGAGGGTTCCTGCGAAGGTGATGTGGTATGCTCCTATAATACCACGGTTGAAACGTCTGTTCAGAAACGAAGAGCATGCCAAGTTGATGCGATGGCACAGTGAGGACCGGAAGACAGACGGGAAGTTGAGAGCACCCGCTGACGGGTCGCAGTGGAGAAAAATCGAGAGAAAGTACTGGGATGAGTTTGCAAAGGTCCCAAGGAATGTATGGTTTGCTTTAAGCGCGGATGGCATTAATCCTTTCGGGGAGCAGAGCAGCAATCACAGCACCTGGCCTGTGACTCTATGTATGTATAACCTTCCTCCTTGGATGTGCATGAAGCGGAAGTTCATTATGATGCCAATTCTCATCCAAGGCTCTAAGGCCATTAGTGTATACGACATTGATGTGCAACCCGGCAACGACATTGATGTGTACCTAAGGCCATTAGTTGAAGAACTTTTACAACTGTGGAATGGAAACGGTGTACGTACGTGGGATGATCACAGACAGGAGGAATTTAAACTAAAGGCGTTGTTGTTCGTGACCATAAATGATTGGCCCGCTCTCAGTAACCTTTCAGGACAGACAAACAAAGGATACCACGCATGCACGCACTGTTTAGATGACACTGAAAGTATATACCTGGACAAATGCAGGAAGAATGTGTACCTGGGCCATCGTCGATTTCTTCCGACCACCCATCAATGTCGAAAGAAAGGCAAGCATTTCAAAGGCGAGGCAAATTACCGGAAGAAGCCCGCCATGCGTACCGGTGATCACGTACTTGCTATGGTCAATGATTTACACGTAATCTTTGGAAAGGGTCCCGGCGGACTAGCTGTTCCGAATGACGTTGAGGGACACGCACCCATGTGGAAGAAGAAATCTATATTTTGGGACCTACCCTACTGGAAAGACCTAGAGGTCCGCTCTTCAATCGACGTGCACGTGACGAAGAACCTTTGCGTGAATCTGCTAGGCTTCTTGGGCGTGTATGGGAAGACAAAAGATACACCTGAGGCACGGGAGGACCTGCAACGTTTGCACGAAAAAGACGGCATGCCTCCGACGCAGTATAAAGGTCCTGTCAACTACGCTCTTACGAAAGAAGAGAAAGAAATCTTCTTTGAATGCCTGCTCAGTATGAAGGTCGCGACTGGCTTCTCGTCGAATATAAAGGGAATAATAAATATGCCAGAGAAAAAATTTCAGAACCTAAAGTCTCATGACTGCCACGTGATTATGACGCAACTGCTTCCAGTTGCATTGAGGGGGCTTCTATCGGAAAATGTCCGATTAGCCATTGTGAAGCTATGTGCATTCCTCAATGCAATCTCTCAGAAGGTGATCGATCTAGAAATCGTACCAAGGCTAAGGAGTGATGTGGCGCAATGTCTTGTCAGTTTCGAGCTGGTGTTCCCACCATCCTTCTTGAATATCATGACGCACGTCCTAGTTCATCTAGTCGACGAGATTGTCATCCTGGGGCCTGTATTTCTACACAATATGTTCCCCTTTGAGAGGTTCATGGGAGTCCTAAAGAAATATGTCTGTAACCGCGCTAGGCCAGAAGGAAGCATCTCCATGGGCCATCAAACAGAGGATGTTATCAGGTTTTGTTTTGACTTCATTCCTGGCCTTTAGAAGATAGGTCTCCCTAAATCGCGGTATGAGGGGAGACTGACTGGAAAAGGCACTGTTGGAAGTGACTCAATAATATGTAGGGATGGATATTATTGGTCTTAAGCACACTACACAGTTCTACGGAACTCTACCTTGGTGACCCCGTATGTCGATGAACACAAGAACAGTCTGCGCTCCAAACACCCGGAGCAGTGCGATGACTGGATTCAGTGCGATGACTGGATTACATGTGAACACATCAGGACTTTCAGCAGTTGGTTGGAAACACGTCTCAGAGGTGACAACACTGTTTATGATGAGTTGTACTTGTTGTCCAGGGGACTATCTTTGACTGTATTGACTTACAAAGGATACAAGATAAATGGGAATACATTTTACACGATCGCCCAAGATCAAAAGAGCACCAACCAAAACAGCGGTGTCCGCTTTGATGAAGCAACCGAGAGCGGAAAGGACACATATTATGGTTACATAGTGGACATATGAGAACTTGACTACGGACATGATTTTAAGGTCCCTTTGTTTAAGTGCAAATGGGTCAATCTGTCAGGCGGCGGGGTACAAGTAGACCCACAGTAAATAATGACAACAGTGGATCTGAAAAATCTTGGGTACACTGACGAACCGTTCGTCCTAGCCAATGATGTGGCACAAGTTATCTATGTGAAGGACATGTCTACCAAACCGAGAAAAAGAAAAGATAAGGAAGCGAATACATCATACGATGAGCCAAAACTCCACATAGTTCTTTCAGGAAAAAGGGATATCCTGGGAGTGGAGGGCAAGACAGACATGTCTGAAGATTATGAAAAGTTTCATGAAATTCCTCCCTTCAATGTCAAGACTGACCCAAGCATCCTGATAAACGATGAAGATTATCCATGGTTATGGCGCAATAAGCAAATGATACAAGCGAAGAAAAAGTGAAGACTTTATCCCGTAACTATTATGATGATACCATGCCAACTTTGTAACACACGAGTATGCTATGCCAACTTTTTCAGAGTTCATTTGAAAAAACTATGAATTTAGGTCGAATTTTCTCTATAGGTGCATCTATGTTCATTTTTTTAGTAAAGTTAATCACAAACTTGTGATTCACACAACTTTCAAAGAATTCAAATTTTAACTATTCAAATTTGAAAACTAATGGCACTAACAGAAAGTTTATAATTTTTCTAAAACTAATGGCACTAACAGAAAGTTTATAATTTTGCTGACCTAAAAGCAAAAAGATTTAAAAAATAAAGCAAAAAACAAAAGAAAATAAATAATACAGAAAACAAAAAAAACAAAAAAAATAAAAATAGCAACAATAAGTATTTTGTTGTAAGTAGAAACAAAATAAAATAAATAAAGCAACAAAGAAAACTAAAAAACTAAAAAAATGTTTTCAAATTTGAAAACTAATGGCACTAAGTATTTTGTTCTAAGTAGAAATGAAAAAATAAATAGCAAAAATTAAAAAAGTGCATATAATATTTGTTATGACTAACTAAAATTACCAAATTGAGTATAATGATAAAACACAGTAATATTAAATAGCAGGAAAAAGAATGACTCAAAAATCAATTTTTATAGTAAAGTTATTCATAAACTAGTGATTCACACAAATTTTAAAAAAATTCAAATTTAAACTATTCAACTTTTAAAACTAATGGCACTAACAGAAAGTTTATAATTTTGTGACCTAAAATAAAAAAATCACTAAAAAACTATAAGTATTTAGTTCTAAGTAGAAATGAAAAAACAAATAGTAAAAAAATGCCACCTACTCGGCCACCACGGCCTGAATACGACTAGAAGCCCATCCATGGGCCAGGATTCAGACCCGCAGAAGGCCCAGCAGGCCCACATGCATAGCGGTGTGAGATTAGGCCCAAAGGCCTGCAGTTCTGAGGAGTTCAATGGAGAGGGCGGGGCAGCGCTTATAAACAGGTGCGACCGCTCCTCAGCTATAAACAGGCCGGAGTAGAAAAGAAGCAGTCTGGGTGAAGGAGTTCATTACCGACCTAGGAGTCATACCCAATGCGTCGGGCCTGATGACTCTCTTCTGTGACAACACTGGAGCTATTGCCCTTGCCAAGGAGCCCAGATTTCACAGGAAGACCAGGCATATCAAGCGTCGCTTCAACTCCATTCGTGAAAGTGTTCAAAATGGAGACATAGAGATTTGTAAAGTACATACGGACCTGAATGTAGCAGATCCGTTGACTAAACCTCTCCCTAGAGCAAAACATGATCAACACCAGAACTGCATGGGTGTTCGATTCATCACAATGTAACTAGAATATTGACTGTAGTGCAAGTGGGAGACTGTTGGAAATATGCCCTAGAGGCAATAATAAAATGGTTATTATTATATTTCTTTGTTCATGATAATTGTCTATTGTTCATGCTATAATTGTGTTATCCGGATATCGTAATACATGTGTGAATAAATAGACCACAACACGTCCCTAGTGAGCCTCTAGTTGACTAGCTCGTTGATCAAAGGATAGTCATGGTTTCCTGACTATGGACATTAGATGTCATTGATAACGGGATCACATCATTAGGAGAATGATGTGATGGACAAGACCCAATCCTAAGCTTAGCTCAAAGATCGTGTAGTTCGTTTGCTGTAGCTTTTCTGAATGTCAAGTATCATTTCCTTAGACCATGAGATTGTGCAACTCCCGGGTACCGTAGGAGTGCCTTGGGTGTGCCAAACGTCACAACGTAACTGGGTGACTATAAAGGTACATAACAGGTTTCTCTGAAAGTGTCTGTTGGGTTGGCACGAATCGAGACTGGGATTTGTCACTCCGTATGACGGAGGTATCTCTGGGCCCACTCGGTAATGCATCATCATAATGAGCTCAATATGATCAAGTGGTTGATCACGGGATCATGCATTACGGTACGAGTAAAGTGACTTGCCGGTAACGAGACTGAACAAGGTATTGGGATACCGACGATCGAGTCTCGGACAAGTAACGTACCGATTGACAAAGGGAATTGTATACGGATTGATTGAATCCTCGACATCATGGTTCATCCGATGAGATCATCGTGGAGCATGTGGGAGCCAACATGGGTATCCAGATCCCGCTGTTGGTTATTGACCGGAGAGTCGTCTCGGTCATGTCTGCATGTCTCCCGAACCCGTAGGGTCTACACACTTAAGGTTCGGTGACGCTAGGGTTGTTAGGAAGACTTGTATATGTGACTACCGGATGTTGTTCGGAGTCCCGGATGAGATCCCGGACGTCACGAGAAGTTCCGGAATGGTCCAAAGGTAAAGATTTATATATGGGAAGTTGTCATATGGTCGCCGGAAAGTTTCGGGGGCATGTCTGTATTGTACCGAGGCCACCTGAGGGGTTCCGGGGTCCACCGGGAGGGTCCACCTCTTCCGGAGGGCCTTATGGGCTGTATGGAGAAGGGAACCAGCCCAAGTGGGCTGGGGCGCCACACCCCCCTAGGGCCCATGTGCCTAGGGTTGGGGGAAACCCTAAGGGGGGCGCCCCCTTGCTTGGGGGGCAAGCCCCCTCCCCTTGGCCGCCGCCCCCCTCTAGATCTCATCTAGAGGGGGCCGGCCCCCTTCCCCTTTCCCCTATAAATAGAGGGGTGATGGGAGGGTGCACACAACATCCAAGGCGCAACCCCTCCCCTCCCCAACACCTCTCCTCCTCCATAAGAGCTTGGCGAAGCCCTGCCGGAGTACTGCAGCTTCATCACCACCACGCCGTCGTGCTGCTGTTGGAGCCCTCTTCCTCAACCTCTCCCTCCTCGTTGCTAGATCAAGGCGCGGGAGATGGCCTCGCTCCGTATGTGTGTTGAACGCGGAGGTGTCGTCTGTTCGGCACTAGGATCTTCGGTGATTTGGATCACGTCGAGTATGACTCCATCAACCCCGTTCTCTTGAACGCTTCCGCTCGTGATCTACAAGGGTATGTAGATGCACTCATCTCTCCCTCGTTGCTAGATGACTCCCTAGATTGGTCTTGGTGATGCGTCGAAAATTTTAAAATTCTGCTACGTTACCCAACACTCTGGTGAGCCAATGCCGGTGCAAGAAGGAGACCGTGATGACGTCTCCGGTGACCGAACCGAGTCCGGCCAGGTATATATATTAGTTAAGCTTCTGCTGACTAGCTAATTGATGTATTCATTGTTTTGGTATGTACACATATTAATTAAGTCTTTGTTCTTTTTTCTACCCCTCCGGATCGAGCACAACTTCGGTAAAGAGACAAGGCCCGAAGAAATAGTTGAGCTCGGATGAAAAGTTTGAGATCATAGCAATCGCGCCCGACGGCCAATCGATTGAACCCCTCTGGACAAAGAGCGCAGTTGTTGCTCAGTGCGGGGTTTTGGTTAGGGACAAGATCTCGATCAGCATTCAGCAATGGTTAAAGCTGGCTACAGAAGACCCTGAGGTGTCTTATGTCAATGATATGCAGAAAAATGATCTTTGGACTGAGCTGAAGTCAAATTTCACCATACCGCAAGAGGATGATCCGGAGAAGCCAGTTAAAAAGCAATTAATCAAGTCTTTTGCTCTTAAGAGGATGGCAGAACTATTCAGGAGGTGGAAGAAAGAGCTGAATAAGTTTGTTGAAAATAAAGAGACACCAGAATTCAAGGGCAGATATGAGAAGATCAGAGATCACTGGCCCGCATTTGCGGCCCACAAGACATCGGAAAAGAGTAAGAAGATGTCGGCAACAAACAAGCAAAATGCTGCGAAGAAGAAGCATCACCATCGCACGGGGTCAGGCGGCTACATCGTAGCCCGGCCTAAGTGGGACAAGACTGAGAATGATCTGGTTGATAAAGGGATCGAACCAAAGACAATTAACTGGCCAGACCATTGCCGGACTTAGTTCTTCGGGGCTGAAGGAACCTTGGACCCTGTATCAGGGAAGTGCATTTGGACGAACGATCAAATGGACATACCAGTCAAGAAGCTTCAGCAGTATATCGAAGCAGCGCAGCAAGGGACGTTCGTTCCAGACAGAGAGAACGACAAGCTCACAATGGCCCTCAGGAATCCTGAGCACCCTGGACGGACACGAGGCACGCCAGGCTCCATTCCATGGAAGGTTGGGTTTCCGGACGCAGGTGGTTACAAATGTCAGGAGAGGAGGAAAAAAGTGCAGCAGACCCAAATGCAAGCGCTGCAAGCAAGGGTACAAGCGATAGAGGAACGAGAAGCAAATCACAGCAAACGAACTGCCGAAGCTACCCCGCCATCTCAGCGGAGAAGCAGCGTGGCTTCCACCGAGCTGCTTCAGCCGGAGCATGTCTTGACGGCTCCTGCCAGCTATCCCGTGGATGCTATCACGGAGTCTCAAAATTGCCACCTTATGACGCAATGGATTAATATGAAGGTCAAGGCGGCTGTTGGCTCTGTTTTTCCTACTGAACCCGGTGCAACTTTTCACTGCCGGCCGATTCCAGAAGGATATGCTAGGGTGATGGTGGATGAAATAACGGAGGGATTTGAGGACCTCTAGTTTGACCACCCTATCGGTGAAGGGGAGACTCGGCTGGGTTCTGCTCTGAAGACTCCATGCCTATGGCGGAAGGAGCTCATCAACCTTCCGAACTGGACGCCTCCGCCTCCTCCTCCTCCTCCGGCGAGTCAGGGCACTCCGCCTCCTCCACCGCCTCCTCCTCCGGCGAGTGATGATCAGGGCACTCGGTCGGCTCCTTCTCCGGCGCGTGGCGGCACTCCGCCTCCTTCTCCGCCTGCGCTGGCGCGCCCGAGCAGCCAGCCTCCTCCTTCTCCGCCTCATCAGCAAGGGCGGAAGAGACCCGCCGCCGCTCCGGCGCGTCGTAGTCCTTCTCCTCCGCCTCGTAAGCAAGTAAAGGAGACAACCGCTCCGTCTGCTCTGCCGGCGTCTAGCAGTACAGCCAGAGGACATACAAATTCGGTCCTTCTCTGAAGACTCTAGAGAAGTTACCATACGAGAGGACCCTGGAGGAGAACGCCGAGATCGCGCGAGAAGAAGTGAGGAGCTTCTTTGAAGGGGTGAAAGCAAAGAAACATCCACCTCTGGAGGAGAAGGTAGATCCGGTGAAAGCGAAGCACACTCTGGCTGCCCTGACAAAACCACCCAAGTCTCCGCCGAAAGGAAACTATGAGCGCATTATTAGAAAGGAGTTTGCCGAAGCGGAGCGGTCGGGAAGTACTGTCAGTGATCAAAGGCTGAAAGAATGACGAGCTGGGAAACAAATTGCCCAGCTCGGCGAACAAGCGAAGCAATCGTGCCTCCCGCTCAAGGTGCCTAGCGACATCGTCGCTAATGATCCAAGGATGGTGCCCGGTTATAGCAATCTTGGCGATTATCTGCCCGACGATGTACATTATGATTTCATGGAGATGCAGATAAAAAGATACGAGTACGGGAAGCCTCTCGTCAAAGATGAAAGATCTTTATCAACGATGATGCGAAGATTGCATGATTGGTACTTGAAAATCTACAGAGAGTCTGGGGGGAGGAGTACTTTGTATGTGAGAGTTAAAAAGGAGCATAACCTTGTTGGAATTGAACTGTTGCCTGTTCCATTTGAGGAGTTCTTTCAGTTTTTCAGTCAATTGGCCCTCGATAAAGCAACGGTCACCTGCTACTGTCTGTAAGTAGTACTACTTCTGTCATTAAGTCTCTCTATATAGCTCAGCTCTTTCATTGCATGTATTTATAATTATCCTCACTATATTATGCAGATTGAAGATCGCCGAATTGAAGAAAAGACAAGTCGGTGATATTGGCTTCATTAATACATATCTCATAGATGCAACTGAGGTTAAATTTCATGCCGCAGATACCGAGGCCAACTTGCTACGATCGTTGGTAATAAATGAAAACAAAGATATAATACTCTTTCCTTACAACTTCAAGTGAGTGTTACTGTCTTGTGCGTATTCGGCTTCCCTTATATATTAGTCAAGGTTATAGTAATGTAATTGATGAGTTATGCATGCGTGTGCAGTTTCCACTATATTCTCCTAGAGATTAAGCTTGAGCATGGACTAGTAACCGTCTTAGACTCAAGACGAAAAGATCCCCAGGACTATGCGGACATGACTCAAATGCTCGAGAAGTAAGTTAAATCGATCATTATCCACCATATCAGCAACTTTGTTCATTTCCTGATATATCAAGTAATTGTTTTCTTTGTCTGGAAGGGTCTGGAAAAAATTCACCAAAAAAGCTCCAGGACTCCCAAAGAAGCTGCAACTTAGACACCCGAAAGTAAGTACTATAGTAGCATGTTCCGCGCATCTCCTATTGATTCAAGCGCTAGTTTCATCAATACCAGCTAGCGTGTCTAGTCCTCTCTATACGTATGTATAGTACGTAGCGTCGACCAAGCATGGACATAAGACAGGACACTTCTCTCTATTAATTATAGCTAGCTAACACAATATATGAAACACCTAAATTAACCCCCCAAAACCCCCAACCCCCCCCCCCTTCAAAAAATACAAAAACTCCAGCCACAGAAATGCTGACGCGTGGATGCCTATTGGTTCCGGTTGGTGCCACCAACCGGGACCAAAGGCCCTCCTGCCTGGGCTCCGCGCACAGGCCACGTGGAGGCCCATGTGTCCCAGTTCTGGATTGTCCGAGACTAAACGAACAGGACATTAGTACCGACCCTTTAGTCCCGGTTCATGAACCGGGACAAAAGGCCCTTACGAACCGAGACAATACACTACTAGGAAAAGGGCTATAGATGGAAATGATACTAATGGCGCACCACCTTCTGATGCGCCATTAGTGTTGAAACTACTAATGGCGCACCCTGCCCACGGTGCGCCATTAGTACCAATTTTTTTTGAACTAGTGCGCCTGTCCAAACATACTAATGGCGCATCCACTGCGCCATTACTAGTTGTAACTAGTAATGGCGCACCAGCCAGAAGGTGCGCCACTAATGTTATTTTTTTTATTATTGTTTTTACTCCTTTTTTTGCAAAAGTACTAATGGCGCACCACCAGGGGGTGCGCCATTAGTAACCTGGATTACTAATGGCGCATTTGTTGCTGGTGCGCCATTAGTAAGTGGGCAGCAACAAGATATTTTGGACAGCCTCTCCTCCCACACTCACTTTCTCCTCACTTCATTCTCTCCACCACCTCCTCCTTGTATCGGGTGCCTCCTCTTTTTCACCTCATTTCCACCATAGATTCATTCAAATTAAGTGGTTAAGTTACCTTGCTTTGCTAGGTAAGTAAGGGGGAAGCTATATTTATGTTGTTCTCCCTACAACAATGTGCACGTGCACTTTTTATGGCCTAGCTAGATCTATGTATGTTCGTGGTGTTGCATATGTTTGTGGTGTTGCATATGTGTTTGTGTTTGGAGGTGTACCGGTATTTGAAATGCGATAGTTGCCAATATTTTGCCGGAATGTTGATTCATTTCCGTTTCGGCGAGAATTTTGGCATTAAGCATTCTTTTTGGTCCTATTTTTAGGGAAAGTCATGCCAAATTTTTTCTTGGTTCTAAAATATCGTTTTGCTCTACCCCGCAGGCGACCATGGTCCGCACAATGACCGAAGGCATCGTGAATAGGTTTTTGAGGTCCGCGAAGGCCGAGATGCTTCAAAAGAACGAGACGGAGATAAGATGTCCGTGTCGAAGATGCAAGCTGAATAGCCTTATTGCGGACCCGGATTCCGGGCAGGTGCGGGACCACCTGCTCTTGCGTGGTTTCATGGATGGCTATCGGTGGCAAGGTGATGAAGATGACTACGAAGTCGTCCATGGGGGCCGGGCAAGAAATGAGGAAGGGCAGCAAGACAACCACCGCGGCTCGGGGGGGCGAGAAGACGAAGAATCCCCAGGAGATGATCACGACGGTGATGCTGTACACAGTCATCATGTAGAAGATGCAGGACATGATGATGATGCCGGCGGAGCAGACGACACTGGACCATCGATGGGCTGGGTGCAGGACCCTCATATTCAAGAGCTGCTTCTCAAGCAGACGGATAACGCAAGAGCAGCCGCCCGAGAGAAAGCCAAGATGGATCAACTTGAGTTAGACGCGGTTACTCCATTGTATGAAGGATGCAGGCCCGAGGATACCCGCCTGAAAGTAACGCTCATGGCTCTGGAGATGAAGGTAAAACACAAAATGACCGACGCATGCTTCGACGAGAACATGTCATTCTGGCACGAACGTCTTCCCAAGGGGAACAAGTGCCCGACCAGTTTGGAGGAGGCGAAGAAAATCGTGTGTCCTCTGGATTTACCGCACGTGAAATACCATGTGTGCATGAACAATTGCATCATTTATCGGGACGAGCACGCGGAGTCTACCATATGTCCAGTGTGCGGTGTCACTCGATACAAGAAGAGGAAGAAAGCTCCTCGAAAAGTGGTGTGGTACTTTCCGATCACTCCTCGTCTGCAGCGGTATTTCGCGGACCCTAAGGTAGCAAAGCTCCTGCGTTGGCACGCGGATAGGGAGGAGAAGAAGCGAGAAGATGACGCAAATGATCCGGAGATAGATAAAAAAGACAAGATGCTGAGTCACCCTAAGGATGCGAGCCAGTGGCAAGCGTTAAAATTTGAATACCCAGAATTTGGGAACGATCCAAGGAACATCATGCTGGGCGCGAGCACCGATGGAGTCAATCCGTTTGGTAGCCAGAGAAGCACACATAGCACCTGGCCTGTGTTCGTGTGGATGTACAACCTTCCCCCCTGGTTGTGCATGAAGAGGAAGTACATTCACATGAGTATGCTAATTGAAGGGCCGAAACAACCAGGGAACGACATCAATCTGTATCTGGGGCTGCTGAAAGAGGAGATTGACATGCTGTGGAAAACGCCAGCCAATACGTGGGACGCCGCAGAGAAAGAATATTTCCCTATGAGAGCCGCACTGCTCACGACGGTGCACGACTATCTCGGTTACGGATATCTTGCGGGGCAGGTAGTCCACGGATTTTCTGGATGCGTAAGGTGCATGGATGACACAACGTATCGCCAGCTAGATAGAGATCCCGGGTCTTCGAAAACCGTGTTCATGGGACATCGAAGGTGGCTTCGCGACGATGACCCGTGGAGGAAACGCAAGGATCTGTTCGATTGTGAAACCGAACCCCGAAAACGCCCGTGTACGAGGAGCGGCGAGGAAATAGACAAGCTGTTGAAAAATTGGAAAGACTGCCCACTGCCGGGAAAGAAGCAAAAGGCGCCAGAGCCGCTGCTGAAGGTATGGAAAACGAGGTCTGTTTTCTGGGACTTGCCGTACTGGAAGATCCACCGTGTGCCTCACAGCCTTGATGTCATGCATATCACGAAGAACGTGTGCGAGAGTCTGCTTGGTACCCTGCTCAACATGCCAGAGAGGACCAAAGATGGGCCGAAAGCAAGGGCAGACTTGAAATCAATGGGCATGAGGCAGGAGCTTCACGCTATATATGATGATGATAATGATGATGATGATGATGATGATGATGATGATGAGGCGAAGTAGGACACAGAAAGTCGTCGCAAAGGCAAAAAGGCCAAGAAGACCGGAAATGACTACCCTCCCGCGTGCTTCACTCTAAGTCAGGAGGAGATCGAGCAGTTTTTCACCTGCCTCCTAGGAGTAAAACTCCTTACGGTTACGCGGGGAAGATAAGTAGATACCTAGACCCAGCGAAGCAGAAGTTCAGCGGGATGAAGTCTCACGACTGTCACGTGCTGATGACGCAGATACTTCCAGTTGCAATCCGTGGGATCATGGACGCGCACGTCCGTGAAACGCTATTTGGCCTATGCAACTTCTTCGACGTCATCTCTCGGAAGTCGATTGGCGTGAGGCAACTCAGAAGGCTACAGGAAGATATCGTGGTGATACTATGCGAGCTTGAGATGTACTTCCCGCCTGCATTCTTCGATGTTATGGTGCATCTGCTGGTCCATATAGTGGAGGATATCATCCAACTCGGGCCGACGTTCCTGCACAACATGATGCCGTTCGAAAGGATGAATGGTGTCATCAAAGGATACGTTCGCAACATGTCACGTCCAGAGGGAAGCATAGCCAGGGGCTTTCTGACCGAAGAGTGCATCTCCTACTGCACGAATTATCTAGGCATCGAGAACCCCGTTGGTCTGCCCGTCAACAGGCACCTCGGCAGGCTCGCTGGATGGGGTCACCGTGAGGGTCGCCGCGAAATGCATGTCGACTTCGAGGGTCGACTCGCCGACTTTGAAAGAGCAAACCTAGTCGCGCTACAACACATAGACCTGGTCGATCCTTGGGTGGTAGAGGACAAAACCTTTATTAAGAAGACGTACAATGACCGAGGCCAACAGAGGACAGACGGAGATATACTCAAAGATCACAACTCATGTTTCACGCGTTGGTTCAAGCAGAAGCTTCTGTCGTACCCTTTACATGAGGATTCTTCCGCGGAAGAACAACTCATATTCGCCTTGTCACAGGGCGCCGAGCACAACCTGATGACCTATGAGGCGTACGATATCAACGGCTACACATTCTACACCGAGGCCAAGGACATGAAGAGCGATGGTTATCAGAACTCCGGGGTAACGATGGAATCCTACACCGGTAACGACAAGGACAGATACTATGGAAGGATCGAGGAGATCTGGGAGCTGAGCTACGCTGGAGAGAAGGTCCCGATGTTCCGTGTCAGATGGGCCAAGAACGTCATAAAAGAAGACCGGTATTTCACCACCATGGTTATACCCGAAGCCAAATCCAAGACCGCGGGCGCAAACGTCACCGCGAAAAATGAGCCATGGGTACTGGCTTCCCAAGTGGACCAATGCTTCTTCATTACCGACCCGCCAAAGCCCAGTCGTGTTGTCGTGAGGAGAGGCAAAAGGAAGATCATCGGAATGGATGGAGTAGCCAATGAGCAAGACTTCGACAAGTACGGCGACCCGAGGATCGAACATGATGAAGTAGCAGCATACACCACAAGAAGAAGCAGGACCACCCTACCTAAAGGACGTCCGTTCCACAGAAGAACTCCATTTGCGAAAAAGAAGGGCAAGAAGATTGTGAACAGATAGCTAGCTAAGATCGATTGTATTTAAATCGTAGCCTTCATTTCTCGATTGTATTTCATGGGTACTTTTTGAACTATCATGAATATTTTTAAATTTCATGGACACTCGATCTCGATCCCCCTCCATCTCGATCGCTATCCCACCTCGCCAGATCCGGTCCCCCTCGCCGCCGAGCACCCCCCCAGTCCACCGGTCGCCGCCGCCGAGCCCCCGCACCCTCGATTCCCCTGCTCAACCGCCGCCGCCGACCCCCCGCACCCTGCGCACCGTCTTATAAAGAAAATAAGTATCAAACAGCTTTTTAAATGCTACTGTCTTATAAAAAATATTACTGTTATTATTTAAACAAGTTTGAACATATTTAAACACAAATAAGTATCAAACAGCTTTTTAAATGCTAAAAAAAATTTGTGGAGCCTGGGAGTCGAACCCAGGACCTCCTGGTGTGAGAACTGGCTGCTGACCAGTCGAGCTAGTAGAGGGGACTTAATGTGGATCAGTTCTGGTGGTACATAACCTGTTGGCTCGAGTTGAAATAAAAAAAATACTAATGGCGCACCACGGTGAGGTGCGCCATTAGTATTGTGCCCGATCCCCCTTCCCTCTCCCCCTTCGCCCGATCCCCCCTTCCCTCTCCCCCTCGCCAGTTCCCTCTCCCTCTCGATCCACCGCCGCCGCCGCCCTCGCCCTCTCCCTCCCTCGCCCTCTCCCTCGCCCTAGATCCCCTTCCCCTCTCCTCTCCCGACGCCGCTGCCCCGCCGCCTCGACGCTGCCCCGCCGCCCCGACGCCGCCTTGACGCCGCCCCGTCGCCCCGACGCCGCCCCGACGCCGCCTCGACCCCGCCCCGACGCCGCTGCCCCGCCACCTCGACGCTGCCCCGCCGCCTCGACGCGACCCCGCCGCCCGGACGCCGCCCCGTCCACACCACCGTCGCCGGAGCACCACCACCACCCGGACCTCGTCCCCGACATCCTCCCCGCGCCCCACTCCCCGGCATCCTTATCCTCTCCGACCGCCTCCTCCACCCCGGCCCGCTCCTCCAAGGTAAGCTACCGCCCCGACCCCTATCCCCTTCCCTCCTCCCATCCCATCTCCATATGAGCATGATAATTTGCATGAACCTTGGATGCCTAAAAATTTCAGATAGTTTTTTTAACATGAGCTCTTAAGTGCGGACAAGTATTTTATTTGCATATATTCTTTCTCAAAGTTTCTCAGACACCCAGATTTTGTTTTTGGCACGAACTCCTCCGATGTCCATATGATCATGCAAATTTGCACCAACCTTGGATGCCTAAAACTTTCAGATTTTTCTGAACATGAGTTCTTAAGAGCGGACAAGTACTTGCATGCCTGAAATGAACACGATGATCATCAAGTCAACTGGTTATTGGTTGATAGTATAGACAACTAGCTACACTGAGTGACGAAACTAAACAAGCCTGCCTGGCCACCCGTCCATCCTACATGAGGGCAATTATGCCTGAACCACGGAACTATTTAATTTTTATATAACTCATAAAACAAAAAAAATGGCTCCATTGGGTTTTGGTGCTTCCCCATGGCCAGGACAAGATAACTTTATCATTGTGCTATGAGATTAAACAGGGAGAGGGATGCTAACGCTCCTTTTGCTTGGCAGTATAAAGTACTAGTAAGTATAGATAAGAGGGTGCGAGCCAGCCGGCACCGAGTACGATCCGTGCTCAGGACGGGCCACCTTCACCGCAGGATATCTCGAGGAGGGTGCATGTGGCGGGTAGGGCGATGCTATCGACAAATATGCTCAATGCTGCAACCGGTGCTATGCGGAGTCTGCATGACAGTGTTCTTTCTTTGGAGAAGTGGCGTCTCAGGGAGAAGGATGTGGCATACCCAGTTTTCGCGGCCAAGGTGCCAGAGGGCAAGGGCTTTGTGGATAACTCCATCGGGCGTACGATCGTCCTGCGTTTTGATGACATCCACACTATGTTGAACCTTCATCCGCTGCACTACACCTTCGTTCGGCTATTTTCGCTGAGTATGGAGATGCGGATCATTCGCGACAAGACCCCGGACATTGTGATAGTCGACCCCTTCTACATGCGTGCCAAGATCTTGGGCAGCGCTGGGGATCGGCAAGTCGCGAGTTCTTACCTCGAAGGCGTCATTCTGGCAAACCAAGATAAGGATAACTTCCTCGTGCCTTACTTTCCCGAGTAAGTCCTCCCCTCAACCGGCCCGTAACATATGAATTCTTACATTTCGATTGTTTTTCTTTTAACATTCCGTGTTTTCTGCAGTGACACACGTTGCACGCTCATCCTCCTAAGCCCCAAATATTCCATGGCCACGTATTTCGACCCGGACCGTCAGTCGAACATAGACTACACAAATGTCAAGAAGGTTCTTGATGATGTTCTCCCCGGCTACGCCAAATCTGGAGGCACCTTCACCAGGCCTATTCGTAAGTACGGCAAGCACGTGTTCTCCCAAAATACGACGTTCTGCTGCGTCAAGCAGCCGCCTGGCGGTCAGAAGGGTGCCTACTACGCCATCCATCACATGCGGGCGATCGTACGGGACCATCATCAACTTCTGCTACCGAGTAAACTCAAAGATTGGGCCGCGAGCGTGTCGGCAATCTAGGACGCGGACCTCCGACAAGAATTCTTTCGCATCCAGTCGGAGTTTGCGGAAATCATCCATCAAGATGTCCTTCGTACCTCGGGGCAGTTCTACCTCAGAAATCAACCGTCCAACAGTGACATCGACACAATGCTACAAATGCAGGCTGACAACGACCGTTATTTCATGACTCCCACGATAGACGGCGGCTTCATCCACGCTCCGGTCCCTTGAGTCGAGTCGAAAGCAATGATGCTGTGTCTAGTTCTGAAACATCGATTGGCTCATGTTGTAATTAAACTTTAATGAACTTGTAGTATGTCTCTTTGGTTTCGAGAGTTGTTCAACTTAGATGTAATCGATGCTATTAATGTCTTGCTTTTCTCTTCCGATTGTTCTATTGCATAATTATATATTGCTTATGTATTGTCTGTGAATTGGTACTAACATTTCGTTTGGCTAGTGCATAGCGATGCCGACGTATGTCGTGTACAAGGGTAAGGTTCCCGGAGTCTACGATGACTGGGAGGAGTGTCGGAGACAGGTTCACCGATTCAGTGGTAACAGTTACAAAGGGTACACCACTAGGGCCGAGGCCGAATCTAGATACGCCCGCTATCTAGCGGGAGAGGGGAGGGAGCGTTGGAGGAACCGGATGAAGATGAGTTTCATCGTGATGATGCTCATCGTGATGACCGCAGCTCTCTTCTATGTGATGGTAGTTTAGATGATCGATATCGACTTGTAATGTGAAGACAAACTCGCTACTCGCGGTCTCGAGACTTGTAATATAATGTTCTATCTTTGTTCGGTATTTTCAATTCGGAGACTAATATGATGAATTGTATTCGGAGACTAATATGATGAATTGTATTCTTCTATTGTATTCGATGAATCTGTTGTTGATGTGTGCTGTCTATATTTTGTCAAATTATACATTTTGTAACCTGTGCAAAAAATAGAAAATAAAAAAATAAAAAAAACCTAATATTCATACTAATGGCGCATCACATGACAGTGCGCCATTAGTATGACAAAGCATACTAATGGCGCATCACTGGTAAGTGCGCCATTAATATGCCATGGTTACTAATGGCGCATCCAGTGGTGGTGCGCCATTAGTATGCCAAAGCACCTGGATATACATGGCCCCTGGGAGGCATACTAATGGCGCACCCTGGCCTATACTAATGGCGCACCCGCGGTGCGCCATTAGTATACCAGATACTAATGGCGCACTAGGTGGTGCGTCACTAGTAAAAATTACTAATGGCGTGCTGTTAATGGCGCACCACAGATGCGCCATTAATGGCCATACTAGGTGCGCCATTAGTAGGGTTTTTTTTAGTAGTGATAGGCCTTTTTTCTACTAATGTAGCCACAACACTGCAGCTCTAGTAAAATAAAACCACAACAGTCTCTACCCCGACACTAGGATCCATGGCAGAAACATGAAAATATGACTCACAATGGATCCACCATCCCGTCGGATTATCCCCATCAAACTCTGGACAATCTAAACAAGAGGAAGAGTTTTGTTTCCCAATACACGATCCTCTACCATCACCCGGCCTGAGTAGAGGAATAGTAAGAGATTGAGTATGACACGAATCATTGGCCGAGATCGGTGTTGAGAGCAGAGGGCTCCCAAGGATCAAGCCACATATTGATGTTGCAGCGTAGTAGCCTAATAGTTTGTGGCCATCTCCACCCACACGAGGATCAACCGACGGTGCATCACAGGATGGCGGCGAAGGAGTCTTGTTGGTCTTGCCGGTGACGAAAGGGTTATTGGTGATCCTTGCATGCTGCTCCCGAATCTCACCGGTGGTTTACCCACTGCGAAGTCCACCCCTGGTCGCCAGGCAGAAAGGTTGTTGACCGTCGGCGCAAGGGAGGACAACTGTTGCTCCATCCTCGTGAGCTTGGGCTCCATCTTGCCCAATGAATTTTGGATGGCGAGAAGCGTCGCGGCAATGTCACTCCGCTCTTGAGCCGCCTTCGTCATCTGCTTTTGGAGATTGAGATCCACAATGATTTGCTTCTAGCTACGAGTACGCTCACGTTACGGTGCTCATGGGAAGGGGATTGGGGGAAAAGGTGGATGCTGATACCAAATGATATGGTCCTTGCTATTATAGTGGATAAATCTCAGGATTTAGGTTCATAACCTCAATTACAAAGGGTAGGAGAAAGAAATTGGAGGATCCGATGATGAGAAGCAGTAGGAAGGAGGAGAGATACACGCCAGCCGGCGGCTGAGTCAAGTCTCGGTTCTTCGATGCCCACCTACTCCCCCAACACCCATCCTAAGAGCAACTCTAGCAGACCCCGCAAAAATTCGACCCGCAAAACACGTTTGCGGTTTCACGAAGATCGCATTTGTGGGTCGAAAACATGTGCGGCAGAACAGAACCCGTATCAAAACCTGCATAATTTGAAAAAACACTTTCGCCGGAGAAATTGCACTAATAGTTCATCACATACTACATAGTTATCACATGATCAACAAACTACAAGCATAGTTTATACTACAAACTACGTTAAACTACTAGCATAGGGGTTGGATCTGACGGCGGCGAGGTCGCGGCAACTGGACGACGCCGTGGAGGAGCCGGACGCTCAATCCTCCTCGCCGGAGCTGCACAGGTCGAAGTACTTCGCCGCCAGCTCCGCGCGGATGCGGCGCCACTCCTCAGCCTTCTCGTTGGCGGCGCGGTTGGCGGCGACCGCCTGCCGCCACTCGAGAGCCTCGAGCTCCTCGGCGTGGCGCCGACGCTCCTCCTCCTCACGCACGCTCCGCTCGGCGATGGCGGCGGCGACGGCGTCGAAGTCCGCGACGTAGTCCTCGGGGCCGATGACTCCGCGGCGGCCGAGTGGAGCAGGCTCCTCGGGCTCCTCCTTCACCGGGACGAAGGTGAACGACGCCGGCGGCTCCAGCTCCTCGTCGTCGTCCGACCACTCCCACTTCACGGGGAGGAAGCCCGCGCCGGAGACTAAGGAGGATCCGGCGTAGGACCTCGCGGAGGAGTAGGACGCGCGCCGGTCGTACTCCTCCGTATCGCGGCGGTTGAAGCTCGCCGGTGGCGACATCCCGTGGTTAGTCCACCTCCGGGCGCCGCGCCTCCTCGCGCCGTCCGACCGAACGCGCCGCTCGCGCTCCGGGTCACGCTCACGGCCGGATCTGCTGACGGAGCCGTGTCCGGAGCTCCACATGCGCCCCCACATGACGGCTGGAGGCGGGGCGGGTGGTCGCCGGCGGCGAGAAATTGGAAGAGAGGAAAGGGGAAAGGGAATCGGGTGGCTCGCGGCGACGGAAGGATAGGGTTTGGACCCGCAAAAGGATCGCGGAACCGCAGTTATACTGCTCGGGGCGTGCGGTTTGCGGGCTGCCGCAAAAAATTTTGCAAGCCGGGCGAGTATGCGGGCTCTGTTCTGACCGAAAAATTGGGCCGAGCCCGCATACTCGCTGAAATTTTTGCGGGCCGGGCATTTTGCGGGGTCCGCTAGAGTTGCTCTAAACATGCCAGACTCTCCTTCACTAGGCACCGTCAGGGCCATAGTAGCGTTTGTTAGGCTTCACATAGCGTCTGTGCTTCTTGGAGATGTCTTGGGGTGTTCCTTGGTCCTTCTCGGTGGCTATTCTTGTGATAGGTTGGGAATGGGGAAGGATGCAACCGCTGCTGCGTGGGGACGGTGTGAGGAGATGGTTGTGCGTTGTGAATTATGGGATTAGGTTTTCTGGCTCAATGTGGGGATTAGAGCGGCATGAGAGATGGGTTGCTAGGTTGCGAACATATATTTGCTCCTGATACACCAGCTCGGGTCAAGCTTAAATTGGGTTGTGAACAAACGCCCAAGCCTAGCTGGAAATGTACACCGAGCCTTATTTTGAAGCCTTGGCCTGATCAGGTTTTTAAGGTTTGGTTTCCGGGTCAGGCTGCCCATGCCCAGGTTTAGCTGTAAGACAACCCACCTAATTCTCCCAATAGGTTGTGAAACATATAGTTAAAAACGAAAAATCCTAGCTCAATAACAGGTTTAATAGATGTACCATTTATATGCTCGCTTGTTTGACTCGTGAAATACGATTTGTTTGAGTTTGCTATCAGACGGTCAGCTTGAAGGCTCCAGGTGCAGATGGGTTTCCTGTGAGATTTTATCAAAGGCATTGGGGTACCCTGAAAAATAAGGTGATCAAGGCAGTAAAAGAATTCTTCAGTTCGGGAAGTCATGCCGGAAGGAGTTAATAATATTGTTATAGTGCTAATATCGAAGAAGGAAAACCCGAGCTCCCTAAAAGACTATAAGCCTATCAGCCTATGCAATTTAGTGTACAAAATTGTTTCAAAATGTTTGGTAAATAGATTGAGACCACTGCTCCATGATTTGATGGCCCCAACGCAAAGTGCCTTTATTCCAAGGCGAATGATTACGGACAACGCTCTGATTGCATTTGAATGTATCTATAGCATCCAGAAAAGTTCTGACGCAAAAGGAAAATATTGCGCATACAAATTAGACCTCGCAAAGGCCTATGACAGAGTTGACTGGAATTACCTTGAAGGGCGATGAGAGGATTAGGTTTTGCAGATAAATGGATACAATGGATCATGACTTGTGTGAAAACAGTAAAATACTCTGATCGTTTCAACGGGAACCTGTTGCAAAGTTTCACTCCTACGTGTGGTTTGAGACACGGAGATCCAATTTCCCCTTCTCTCTTTCTATTTGTCGCTGATGGGCTCTCACGGCTAATACAGAGTAAGGTGGAAACGGGTGAATTACAGGAGTTGAAAATTTGTAGACAAAGCCCTGGTATTTCACACCTTTTTCTTCGCGGATGACAGCCTGTTATATTTTAAAGCAAACATCGATCAGGCCAATAAGGTAAAGAACATCCTGGACAACTATGAAAGAGCCACTGGACAGCTAATAAGTCCATCTAAATGCTCCCTGCTCCTTGGAAACAAATGCTCACAAGAAGATGAACATGACGTAATAAATGTCCTGAATGTAGTGACGATGACTTTCGAAGAGAAATACCTAAGGTTTGCCGGTTCCAGAAGGACGTATGGTAAAAGGGAAATTCAAGCACACGAAAGATAAAGCGAGGAAAAAAATGAATGATTGGACAGAAAAATATTCTTCCAGTGGAGCCAAGGAGACACTAATTAAATCAGTGGCCCAAGCAATCCCCACTTTTGCAATGAGCGTTTTCAAGTTCTCAGCAACCCTTTGTGAGGACCTCATGCACATGACCAGAGACTTTTGATGGGGAGATGATAAGGATCGTCGACGTATTCATTGGTTGAGTTGGGAGAAACTTACAAAACATAAAAGCCAAGGAGGTATGAGATTCAAAGATCTTAAATTTTTTAACGAGGCTCTCCTTGCTAGACAAGCCTGGCGACTTATTGCACATCCTGACAACTTGTGCGCGAGAGTAGTTAAGGCAAAATACCACCATGGGGCTGATCTGCTAGACACGGCATTTATTTATAATGCATCGCCGGGCTGGCAGGGTATCATGTATGGTTTGGAGCTCCTTAAAAAAGGATGCATTTGGCGCATTTGCAACGGAAATAGTGTGCGCATTTGAAGAGACAATTAGATACCGAGAGGAAACATGAAAATAAACATAAATCCAACAAGCTCCCGAACTCGTTGGGTAGCAGACCTCATCGACCAGGAGAGTCACGCTTGGAAGGAAGATGACATCATGCGTATATTTACACGTGAAGACGTAAATGATATTTTAAATATCCGATTACCAAATTATGACGAAGAGAATTATATTGCTTGGCAGCCCGGAAAAAAATGAAATTTTTAATGTTCATAGCGCATACCGGTTAGCCATGGACGAAAAGGATTCTGTGGTGATTGGGTCCAGCCACAATACCCATGGTAGATCGCAGTATTTGGAATAATATCTGGAAGACAAATGTACCCCAAAAAGTACGTATTTTTACATGCAGACTAGCAACGGAGTCACTGGCGGTTCAAACTAATAGATTTCATCCATCCCAGGCCTCACCCCGATTTGTAATGTATGTGGGGCCGATGATGAAACAGGCTTCCATATGGCACATTGATGCACATTTGCAAGGACCCTGTGGCACGAACTCAAGGAGGTATGGAATCTGCCCCCTGAGCATGAAATAGAATATACTGGAAGGGATTGGGTCCTAGAAACAAAAATTTATGCTATTTTGATGGCGTGTTTGGCACCATAGAAATGACACGATCTTCGCAAAAGGTAAAGTGAAAATTTCCCACTCTGCTCGTTTTCTGCAAAACTACCTTGTAAACCTCCGCTTGATTGCGGACAGAACTTCTGAGATAGATCGAAAAGGGAAAAGTCCGATGGTTAAATTGCCATCCGTGCAACAATAGGATAATACAACGGAAAAAGGATGGAAAAAGCCAGAGCTCGGATGGGCTAAGGTTAATGTTGATGGAAGCTTTTTGCAGGAAAGTAGGAGTGAAGCCTGGGGAGCTGTGATTCGAGACCATGATGGAAGAATTATCTTATCAGCTTGGAATTATATACCGCGGTGCAATGAAACGAACTGCGCGAAAGCCGTGGCTTGCCTAGAAGGACTACGGAAGGCAATGTCGGAGACGGATCTACCCTTAATCATCGAGACGGATTGCAGTTCAATGACAAAGGCGCTCGTCCTCTCGTCTATTGATAGATCGAAGGTTGGAACAATTGCAAAGGAGTTTCAAGCCATGAAAGGGAACAGAGAAGTTAGAGTTTGCAAAGTAGATAGGAAGGAAAATAGGTTAGCTCATAGTCTTGCCCAGTTGGGGCGTAGAGAGTTGCGTGGAGGGGTTATGCAAGGCACAGTGCCAGCCTGTGTGTTGAGCGAGGCCTTGCATCATTGTACGAACTACGTTTTCTCTACTTAATTAATACAACTCCCTATTTCAAAAAAAAAATGCAATCAACTGTTCGAGTTTGCTTGTGCACCGCGTCCATCGGTCCTGCTTAGGATTGTTATTGTTTTCATGCCCCTTTCCGGATAAAGCAGCAGCAAGCACGCAACGCGTTCCCTTGCTTTGAACGTGGAATGCCGACCACGGAAATAACGAAACGGACCTGTCATCCTCATGATGGGGACGACTCAAAAGACATTTCTGCAACACATGAGGCATAGTTTCAAAAACATTATTTACATCTCTTTCCATCCATTTAAGACGAAAATGAGCACCGAACTAATTCCACACACCTGAGCAGTAATCTACGTACGTATGAACACAAGACCCGAAGTCTTGCAAAAAATAAATAAGCAAAGTGTTAGCAGCCACCTACGTACGTGGCTTCGTAAGATACGAAAACCCGGTGCCAAAATTTCTACACCCAACCCACTTTGCTCGTTCTTCCAATACAGTTAGCACAGCCGCTTTTTTACCTACCTAAGTACGTGGAGCACAACCGACCGACCAATCAGTCGAATCAATCAGTCAAAATGGAATAATGGACGATGGACGGCGGCCGGCCGGCCGGCCTAGACCTCGGCGCACCGCCGCGGCGCGAAGCCGAGCCGGTTGCGCTCGAGGTCGTAGAGCACGTGGAAGTTCTGCTGCTGGTAGTTGCCGATGATGGACATGCCGGAGCGCGGCGTGCCCAGGACGGCCAGGCACATCACCCCCTCCGGCTCCAGCCGGATGAAGTAGTTCTCCGCCGGGAACTCCCACGCCGCGCCGTCCGCGAACACCAGCGCCAGCTCCGGCACCTCGATCTTTCCGGCCCCGGACACGTTGTAGCACGGGCTCAGCACCGGGAACCCGGCGATGAGCGGGTAGGACGGGCTCATGCGGTCGATGAACGCCTGCCGGATCGCCCGGTACGCCGGCTCCGGGAAGTAGCTCAGCGTCGTGCCGGAGTCGATGATGGTGCCGCCGGCGGCCAGCGTGTCGGAGGAGATGTTGACCGCCTCCCCGCCCACGAGGACGGACTTGAGCTGGAGGTAGTAGAAGGTGTCCGTGTCCGTGGCTGGCGCGAAGGCCGTGTAGTTGAGCTGTGGGTGCGCCAGCAGCGCGTCGTCGTGCCCGAAGATGACCTTGCTCCCGGCCGCGCTGCCGTGCTCCACGAGGCAGTAGGAGAAGGCGTGCCCGCCGTAGACGCCGCGCAGCTGCGACGCGAACGAGAGCGGGCCGCGGCCGAGCCCCAGCAGCCCGCCGGCGCCGTGGAAGAGGCCGCGGTTCTGGTGGCCGCACCCGAACGCCACGCCGTCCACGCGCCGGGTCCCGGTGGCCGTGAGGTTGACGGTGAAGGCCTCGAGCGCCAGGTCGCCGGTGGTGTTCGACTGGTCGCCGTACCAGTAGTAGTAGGGGCAGGGGTCGCTCCGTGGCCTGCGGCACTCCCTGGGCGCCGGCGGGGAGACGAGGCCGCAGCGCTCGTCGCCGCAGGTGACGTTGCGGTAGGAGGTGGACGCCGCCGGGTCGAAGATGGGGCCGCTCTGCTCGAAGCAGTCGAGGCAGGGCGCGCACTGGAGCCAGTTGAGGTCGCTGCCGGTGTCCATGATCATCCGGAACCGGCGCGGCGGCGTGCCCACGTACACGTCCACCAGGTACTCCCCGGAGCCGACCGCCACGCCGGACTCCACCGTGGCCAGGACCCGCTCCGACAGCGCCCTCCTCGGCGCCGAACCCCTCTGCCCCGCGCCGGAGCCGGACAGGGCGACCCTCCGGTGCATCGTGTCGATGCGGACGGCGTCTTTCTCGGCCGAGTCGAGGAAGAAGGAGCCCGTCCCCGTCGCGCCAGCCGCGGCGGACCGGTGGGTCATGTGGAGCTTGAGCGGCGGGACCCGGCGCGCGAGCGCCTCCTCCTCGGCGACCAGCTTGCCGTCGCAGCCGGCGTCGGCGACGGCGGCGTTGAACTGCGGGAACTCGATGCCATACGGGGTCGCCGCCGACGCCGGCGAGGAGGAGGAGAGCGCGAGGAGGAGCAAGGCCAGCAGCAGAGAGCAATACGCGGCCATGGTTGGTGGAGGCAGGTGATGGAGATGGAGCTGGTGGCGTCGGGAGAATATAAGTAGAGCGCGTGCGGTTTGACCAGAGCAGGGTGCTCATGTTGACGACGAACGGCGCCAGTGGAACGCACACGTAGGAGAGACTTTGCATTGCGTGTGCACGCGTGATGACCTCCGACTGACCTGGCAAATAGTGGAGTACGTAGTGTACAGTAAACGGTCGAGTCAAACGGTTTTTGAACGGCCATGTCTCGAGTTGCCAAGATCTTCATACTCTCTTCCGATCGTGCATCGTCGATCCTATATATCCGTGAGATCTTGCATTAAGATTTATGAAAAAAATAGTTTTTTTATTTTTTATCTTGCATGTTATATCACTTGACTGAGACTTGGTTGAGTCTCACTCATCAAGACCTAACTACACCCTTTCATAATGTGAATCAATCTGTGGTTGGATGGTTAGAGGGACTGTGGTACCCCAGCTCATCAGGGTTCAAATCCTGATGCTTGCATTTATTTTTGGATTTTATATAATGATCTAACAATTATTATAAAGTTGATTTATTTTGGACCATTTGACAAATAGATCAGTTCCATTTTGCAGATAAAGGCGTAAAGTAAAGAGGCGTTGATGTCGGGAGTAAAGCTGCTAGAACGAGTAGCAAACGAAGTATACATATCATCTAAGTGGGAGACATTGAGTCCTATGCATAGGTGGCTAATTAAAGAAATGGCATTGGTCTTAGCTCTTTTACCTCTCCTTCGGGACAGTTTCAAGACCGTAATGTATCTTTATTCCTAATGGAGCAGTTGGTAGTCTGCGCCGGTCAATTTTCGTCCCATTAGAGACGGTTAATTTTCGTCCTCGATCCCACCTCTCGAGACTGACAAAAAAATCGGTATACTACCACGATACCAGTTGTGAAACACTACGGTTCATGGACAGAAAATCGTTTAAGAAAAATCTACGACGGTTAACCTACGAAAAATAGCCAGAAGCTCGCACCCGAATCCTCGTGCCCTCGACGCGGCCTCGGAGACCTCCACCGCCATTGCGGAACCCCTCCATCTCTCAGACCACATCGCCGCCGCCGCCGACCTCTCCCGGTCCCTCTCGGACCATGCCGCCGGCCTCCCCTCCCCTCCCCTCCCCTCATCAGAAAGAAGGAGAGACAGAGATGCTCTTCCTCAGACGACGGCGGCGGCCAGATTGAGCAGGGCAGGGCACCACATGGCGCTCCCTGGTCCGCCAAGGTCGCAAGAGGAATCGCGCCGGACGGGAGAGGACCGTCTGCTACGACTGCTTCGTGCGTCGTTGTTGGAGATGCTCGCGCGCCGGGAGCTTCCTCCGCTCTCCCCCTGCCCCGACCGTAGGTACTCGATCTCTCGCCCTCCCTTCCCTTCTCCTCTTTGATCTTCTCTTCTATTCTCCCCAACCTGATGCGCCATCCCTTTTCCCTTCCACACGCACACGCAGACGCAGCAGCAGCGCACACCGCCATTGGTTGTGGCTGGCTGTACCTCGGAGCTCCTTCCTTCCTGCTTCCCCTGATTGCGCCTCCGGGGACTTAGGTAAGCCCGTCCCACCTGCTCTCTCAACATATACACGTTTGGTACTACTTGACTAGCACGAGAAATCTTAACTTTTCCTAGCGATGAACTTGTTTTCTGGATCCCAAATGGAGGATGAAGTTGAATATATATACTACAGCCGGATGATCAAGTCCAAGCATTCGTATGTTGCTATATTGGTAGTCACTAGCATGTGCCCATGGCACCCAAGCTGGCGTAGGCGCTGCATATTGCCCTCTCGCCAAAGCCTCAACCAGGTGTGAATCCCTCCTCCACTTTTTCTGGTTTGGTTTATCTCTGCATCTGATGCGGGCGGTTGTGTGCAGTTTGCTATGATATATGTAGAAAGTGTTGGGGAACGTAGCAGAATTTTAAAATTTTCTACGCATCACCAAAATCAATCTATGAAGTCATCTAGCAACGAGGAAGAGGGGAGTGCATCTACATACCCTTGTAGATCGCGCGCGGAAGCGTTCAAGAGAACGGGGTTGATGAAGTCGTACTCGTCGTGATCCAAATCACCGATGACCTAGTGCCGAACGGACGACACCTCCGCGTTCAACACACGTACGGTTGGGAAGACATCTCATCCAACTTGATCCAGCAAGGGGAAAGGAGAGATTGATGAAGATCCAGCAGCACGACGGCGTGGTGGTGGAAGCAACGGTGATCTCGGCAGGGCTTCACCAAACTCAAGGAGAGGGAGGAGTGTCACGGGAGGGAGAGGGAGGCGCCAGGGGCTAGGGTGCGGCTGCCCTCCCCCCCACTATATATAGGACCCCTAGGGGGCGCCGGCCCTAGGAGATTGAATCTCCAAGGGGGGGCGGCGGCCAAGGGGGGTGGAGTGCCCCCCAAGCCAAGTGGGGCGCCCCCACCCCTAGGGTTTCCAACCCTAGGCGCAGGGGGAGGCCCATGGGGGGCGCACCAGCCCACTAGGGGCTGGTTCCCCTCCCACTTTAGCCCATGGGGCCCTCCGGGATAGGTGGCCCCACCCGGTAGACCCCCGGGACCCTTCCGATGGTCCCGGTACAATACCGATTACCCCGAAAATCTTCCCGATGGCCGAAACTTGACTTACTATATATAAATCTTCACCTCCGAACCATTCCGGAACTCCTCGTGACGTCCGGGATCTCATCCGGGACTCCGAACAACTTTCGGGTTACCGTATACTAATATCTCAACAACCCTAGCGTCACCGAACCTTAAGTGTGTAGACCCTACGAGTTCGGGAGACACGCAGACATGACCGAGATGACTCTCCGATCAATAACCAACCTCGGGATCTGGATACCCATATTGGCTCCCACATGCTCCTCGATGATCTCATCGGATGAACCATGATGTCGAGGATTCGATCAATCCCATATACAATTCTCTTTGTCAATCGGTACGTTACTTGCCCGAGACTCGATCGTCGGTATCCCAATACCTCGTTCAATCTCGTTACCGGCAAGTCACTTTACTCGTACCGTAATGCATGATCCCGTGATCAACCACTTGGTCACATTGAGCTCATTATGATGATGCATTACCGAGTGGGCCCAGAGATACCTCTCCGTCATACGGAGTGACAAATCCCAGTCTCGATTCGTGCCAACCCAACAGACACTCTCGGAGATACCCGCAGTGTACCTTTATAGTCACCTAGTTACGTTGTGACGTTTGGCATACCCAAAGCACTCCTACGGTATCCGGGAGTTGCACAATCTCATGGTCTAAGGAAATGATACTTCACATTCGGAAAAGCTATAGCAAACGAACTACACGATCTTTGAGCTATGCTTAGGATTGGGTCTTGTCCATCACATCATTCTCCTAATGATGTGATCCCGTTATCAATGACATCCAATGTCCATAGCCAGGAAACCATGACTATCTTTTGATCAACGAGCTAGTCGACTAGAGGCTCACTAGGGACGTGTTGTGGTCTATGTATTCACACATGTATTATGATTTAACACAATTATATCATGAACAATAGACAATTATCATGAACAAAGAAATATAATAATAACCATTTTATTATTGCCTCTAGGGCATATTTCCAACAGTCTCCCACTTGCACTAGAGTCAATAGTCTAGTTACATTGTGATGAATCGAACACCCATGCAGTTCTGGTGTTGATCATGTTTTGCTCTAGGGAGAGGTTTAGTCAACGGATCTGCCACATTCAGGTCCGTATGTACATTACAAATATCTATGTCTCCATTTTGAACACTTTCACGAATGGAGTTGAAGCGACGCATGATATGCCTGGTCTTCCTGTGAAACCTGGGCTCCTTGGTAAGGGCAATAGCTCCAGTGTTGTCATAGAAGAGAGTCATCGGGCCCGACGCATTGGGTATGACTCATAGGTCGGTAATGAACTCCTTCACCCAGATTGCCTCTTGTGCTGCCTCCGAGGCTGCCATGTACTCCGCCTCACATGTAGATCCTGTTGGGTTTCATAGTAATTTCAAAAAAATTCCTACGCACACGCAAGATCATGGTGATGCATAGCAACGAGAGCGGGAGTATGATCTACATACCTAGTAGATCGACAACGGAAGCGTTTGGTTGATGTGGTCGTACGTCTCGACGATCCGACCGATCAAGCACCGAAACTACGGCACCTCCGAGTTCTAGCACACGTTCAGCTCGATGACGATCCCCGGACTCCGATCCAGCAAAGTGTCGGGGAAGAGTTCCGTCAGCACGACGGCGTGGTGACGATCTTGACGTACTACTGCTGCAGGGCTTCGCCTAAGCACCGCTACAATATTATCGAGGACTATGGTGGCTGGGGCGCCGCACACGGCTAAGGAATAGATCACGTGGATCAACTTGTGTATCTCTGGGGTGCCCTTGCCTCCGTATATAAAGGACTAAAGGGGGGAGGCGGCCGGCCAAGGAGGGCGCGCCAGGAGAGTCCTACTCCCTCTGGGAGTAGGATCCCCCCCCCAATCCTAGTTGGAATAGGATTCGCGGAGGGGGAAAAGAGAGAGAGGGGCCGGCCCCCTCTCCTTGTCCTATTCGGACCAAGGGATGGGAGGGGCGCGCGGCCCATGTAGGGCTGCCTCTTCTCTTTTCCACTAAGGCCCATCATGGCCCATTTAGCTCCCGGGGGGTTCCGGTAACCTCCCGGTACTCCGGTAAAATCCCGATTTCACCCGGAACACTTCCGATATCCAAACATAGGCTTCCAATATATCAATCTTTATGTCTCGACCATTTCGAGACTCCTCGTCATGTCCATGATCACATCCGGGACTCCGAAAAAACTTCGGTACATCAAAATGTATAAACTCATAATATAACTGTCATCGTAACCTTAAGCGTGCGAACCCTACGGGTTCGAGAACAATGTAGACATGACCGAGACATGTCTCCGGTCAATAACCAATAGCGGAACCTGGATGCTCATATTGGCTCCTACATATTCTACGAAGATCTTTATCGGTCAGACCGCATAACAACATACGTTGTTCCCTTTGTCATCGGTATGTTACTTGCCCGAGATTCGATCGTCGGTATTCCAAATACCTAGTTCAATCTTGTTACCGGCAAGTCTCTTTACTCGTTCTATTATACATCATCCCGCAACTAACTCATTGGTTGCTGTGCTTGCAAGGCTTAAGTGATGTGCATTACCGAGAGGGCCCAGAGATATCTCTCCGACAATCGGAGTGACAAATCCTAATCTCGAAATACGCCAACCCAACATGTACTTTTGGAGACACCTGTAGAGCTCCTTTATAATCACCCAGTTATGTTGTGACGTTTGGTAGCACACAAAGTGTTCCTCTGGTAAACGGGAGTTGCATAATCTCATAGTCATAGGAACATGTATAAGTCATGAAGAAAGCAATAGCAACATACTAAATGATCGGGTGCTAAGCTAGTGGATTGGGTCATGTCAATCAGATCATTCACTTAATGATGTGATCCCGTTAATCAAATAACAACTACTTGTTTATGGTTAGGAAACATAACCATCTTTGATTAACGAGCTAGTCAAGTAGAGGCATACTAGTGACACTTTGTTTGTCTATGTATTCACACATGTATTATGTTTCCGGTTAATACAATTCTAGCATGAATAATAAACATTTATCATGATATAAGGAAATAAATAATAACTTTATTATTGACTCTAGGGCATATTTCCTTCAGTCTCCCACTTGCACTAGAGTCAATAATCTAGATTACAGTAATGATTCTAACACCCATGGAGCCTTGGTGCTGATCATGTTTTGCTCGTGGAAGAGGCTTAGTCAACGGGTCTGCAACATTCAGATCCGTATGTATCTTGCAAATCTCTATGTCTCCCACCTGGACTAGATCCCGGATGGAATTGAAGCGTCTCTTGATGTGCTTGGTTCTCTTGTGAAATCTGGATTCCTTTGCCAAGGCAATTGCACCAGTATTGTCACAAAAGATTTTCATTGGACCCGATGCACTAGGTATGACACCTAGATCGGATATGAACTCCTTCATCCAAACTCCTTCATTTGCTGCTTCCGAAGCAGCTATGTACTCCGCTTCACATGTAGATCCCGCTACAACGCTTTGTTTAGAACTGCACCAACTGACAACTCCACCGTTTAATGTAAACACGTATCCGGTTTGCGATTTAGAATCGCCCGGATCAGTGTCAAAGCTTGCATCAACGTAACCTTTTACGATGAGCTCTTTGTCACCTCCATATATGAGAAACATATCCTTAGTCCTTTTCAGGTATTTCAGGATGTTCTTGACCGCTGTCCAGTGATCCACTCCTGGATTACTTTGGTACCTCCCTGCTAGACTTATAACAAGGCACACATCAAGTCTGGTACACAACATTGCATACATGATAGATCCTATGGCTGATGCATAGGGAACATCTTTCATATTCTCTCTATCTTCTGCAGTGGTCGGACATTGAGTCTTACTCAACTTCACACCTTGTAACACAGGCAAGAACCCTTTCTTTGCTTGATCCATTTTGAACTTCTTCAAAACTTTGTCAAGGTATGTGGTTTGTGAAAGTCCAATTAAGCGTTTTGATCTATCTCTATAGATCTTAATGCCTAATATGTAAGCAGCTTCACCAAGGTCTTTCATTGAAAAACTCTTATTCAAGTATCCCTTTATGCTATCCAGAAATTCTATATCATTTCCAATTTAGTAATATGTCATCTACATATAATATCAGAAATGCTACAGAGCTCCCACTCACTTTCTTGTAAATACAGGCTTCTCCAAAAGTTTGTATAAAACCAAATGCTTTGATCACACTATCAAAGCGTTTATTCCAACTCCGAGAGGCTTGCACCAGTCCGTAAATGGATCGCTGGAGCTTGCACACTTTGTTAGCTCCCTTTGGATCGACAAAACCTTCTGGTTGCATCATATACAACTCTTCTTCCAGAAATCCATTCAGGAATGCAGTTTTGACATCCATCTGCCAAATTTCATAATCATAAAATGCGGCAATTGCTAACATGATTCGAACAGACTTAAGCATCGCTACGGGTGAGAAGGTCTCATCGTAGTCAATCCCTTGAACTTGCCGAAAACCTTTTGCGACAAGTCGAGCTTTGTAGACAGTAATATTACCGTCAGCGTCAGTCTTCTTCTTGAAGATCCATTTATTCTCAATTGCTTGCCGATCATCGGGCAAGTCAACCAAAGTCCATACTTTGTTCTCATACATGGATCCCATCTCAGATTTCATGGCTTCAAGCCACTTTGCGGAATCTTTGCTCACCATCGCTTCTTCATAGTTCGTAGGTTCATCATGATCTAGTAGCATGACTTCCAGAATGGGATTACCGTACCACTCTGGCGTGGATCTTACTCTGGTTGATCTACGAGGTTCAGTAGTATCTTGTTCTGAAGTTTCATGATCATCATCATTAGCTTCCTCACTAACTGGTATAGGTGTCACAGAAATAGTTTTCTGTGATGTACTATTTTCCAATAAGGGAGCAGGTACAGTTACCCCGTCAAGTTCTACTTTCCTCCCACTCACTTCTTTCGAGAGAAACTCCTTCTCTAGAAAGTTTCCGAACTTAGCAACAAAAGTCTTGCCTTCGGATCTGTGATAGAAGGTGTATCCAATAGTCTCCTTTGGATATCCTATGAAGACACATTTCTCCGATTTGGGTTTGAGCTTATCAGGTTGAAGCTTTTTCACATAAGCATCGCAGCCCCAAACTTTCAGAAACGACAACTTTGGTTTCTTGCCAAACCACAGTTCATAAGGCATCGTCTCAACGGATTTTGATGGTGCCCTATTTAACGTGAATGCGGCCGTCTCTAGAGCGTATCCCCAAAATGATAGTGGTAAATCAGTAAGAGACATCATAGATCGCACCATATCCAGTAAAGTACGATTACGATATTTGGACACAACATTACGTTGTGGTGTTCCGGGTGGCGTGAGTTGTGAAACTATTCCACAATTTTTCAAATGTACACCAAACTCGTAACTCAAATATTCTCCTCCACGATCAGATCGTAGAAACTTTATTTTCTTGTTACGATGATTTTCAACTTCACTCTGAAATTCCTTGAACTTTTCAAACATTTCAGACTTATGTTTCATTAAGTAGATATACCCATATCTGCTTAAATCATCTGTGAAGGTGAGAAAATAACGATATCCGCCACGAGCCTCAATATTTATCGGACCACATACATCTGTATGTATGATTTCCAACAAATCTGTTGCTCTCACCATAGTACCGGAGAACGGCGTTTTAGTCATCTTGCTCATGAGGCACGGTTCGCAAGTACCAAGTGATTCATAATCAAGTGGTTCCAAAAGTCCATCAGTATGGAGTTTCTTCATGCGCTTTACACCGATATGACCTAAACGGCAGTGTCACGAATAAGTTGCATTATCATTATCAACTCTGCATCTTTTGTCTTCAACATTATGAATATGTGTATTACTACTATTGAGATTTAACCAGAATAGACCACTCTTCAAGGGTGCATGACCATAAAAGATATTACTCATATAAATAGAACAACCATTATTCTCTGATTTAAATGAATAACCGTCTCGCATCAAACAAGATCCGGATATAATGTTCATGCTTAACGCTGACACCAAATAACAATTATTTAGGTCTAATATTAATCCCGAAGGTAGATGTAGAGGTAGCGTGCCGACTGCGATCACATCGACTTTGGAACCGTTTCCCACGCGCATCGTCACCTCGTCCTTAGCCAATCTTCGCTTAATCCGTAGTCCCTGTTTCGAGTTGCAAATATTAGCAACAGAACCAGTATCAAATACCCAGGTGCTACTGCGAGCATTAGTAAGGTACACATCAATAACATGTATATCACATATACCTTTGTTCACCTTGCCATCCTTCTTATCCGCTAAATACTTGGGGCAGTTCCGCTTGCAGTGGCCAGTCTGCTTGCAATAGAAGCACTCAGTTTCAGGCTTAGGTCCAGGTTTGGGTTTCTTCTCTTGAGTAGCAACTTGCTTGCCGTTCTTTTTGAAGTTCCCCTTCTTCTTCCCTTTGCCCTTTTTCTTGAAACTAGTGGTCTTGTTGACCATCAACACTTGATGCTCCTTCTTGATTTCTACCTCCGCAGCTTTCAGCATCGCGAAGAGCTCGAGAATAGTCTTATTCATCCCTTGCATATTATAGTTCATCACGAAGCTCTTGTAGCTTGGTGGCAGTGATTGGAGAATTCTGTCAATGACGCAGTCATCTGGAAGATTAACTCCCAACTGAATCAAGTGATTATTATACCCAAACATTTTGAGTATATGCTCACTGACAGAACTGTTCTCCTCCATCTTGCTGTTGGAAATATGCCCTAGAGGCAATAATAAATTAGTTATTATTATATTTCCTTGTTCATGATAATCGTTTATTATCCATGCTAGAATTGTATTGATAGGAAACTCAGATACATGTGTGGATACATAGACAACACCATGTCCCTAGTAAGCCTCTAGTTGACTAGCTCGTTGATCAATAGATGGTTACGGTTTCCTGACCATGGACATTGGATGTCGTTGATAACGGGATCACCTCATTAGTAGAATGATGTGATGGACAAGACCCAATCCTAAGCCTAGCACAAAGATCATGTAGTTCGTATGCTAAAGCTTTTCTAATGTCAAGTATCATTTCCTTGGACCATGAGATTGTGCAACTCCCGGATACCGTAGGAATGCTTTGGGTGTGCCAAACGTCACAATGTAACTGGGTGGCTATAAAGGTACATTACAGATATCTCCGAAAGTGTCTGTTGGGTTGGCATGAATCGAGACTGGGATTTGTCACTCCGTGTAAACGGAGAGGTATCTCTGGGCCCACTCGGTAGGACATCATCATAATGTGCACAATGTGATCAAGGACTTGATCACGGGATGATGTGTTCCGGAACGAGTAAAAGAGACTTGCCGGTAACGAGATTGAACAAGGTATCGGGATACCGACGATCGAATCTTGGGCAAGTATCGTACCGCTACACAAAGGGAATTATATACGGGATTGATTAAGTCCTTGACATCGTGGTTCATCCGATGAGATCATCGTGGAACATGTGGGAGCCAACATGGGTATCCAGATCCCGCTGTTGGTTATTGACCGGAGAGTCATCTCGGTCATGTCTGCATGTCTCCCGAACCCGTAGGGTCTACACACTTAAGGTTCGGTGACGCTAGGGTTATAGAGATATTAGTATGCGGTAACCCGAAAGTTGTTCGGAGTCCCGGATGAGATCCCGGACGTCACGAGGAGTTCCAGAATGGTCCGGAGGTAAAGAATTATATATAGGAAGTGCTATTTCGGCCATCGGGACAAGTTTCGGGGTCACCGGTATTGTACCGGGACCACCGGAAGGGTCCCGGGGGTCCACCGGGTGGGCCACCTGCCCCGGGGGGGCACATGGGCTGTAGGGGGTGCGCCTTGGCCTACATGGGCCAAGGGCACCAGCCCCTAGAGGCCCATGCGCCAAAGGGACAAGAGGAGGGGAGAGTCCTAAAAGGGGAAGGCACCTCCGAGGTGCCTTGGGGAGGATGGACTCCTCCCCCCTTGGCCGCATCCTTCCTTGGAGGAAGGGGCAAGGCTGCACCCTCCCCCTCTCCCTTGGCCCTATATATAGTGGGGGGAAGGGAGGGCAACCATACCTAAGCCCTGGCGCCTCCCTCTCCCTCCCATGACACACCTCCCTCCTCCCGCAGCGCTTGGCGAAGCCCTGTTGGAATCCCGCTACTTCCACCCCCACGCCGTCGTGCTGCTGGATCTCCATCAACCTCTCCTCCCCCTTGCTGGATCAAGAAGGAGGAGACGTCGCTGCTCCGTACGTGTGTTGAACGCGGAGGTGTCGTCCGTTCGGCGCTAGGATCATCGGTGATTTGGATCACGACGAGTACGACTCCATCAACCCCGTTCTCTTGAACGCTTCCCGCGCGCGATCTACAAGGGTATGTAGATCCACTCCTCCCTCGTTGCTAGATGACTCCATAGATAGATCTTGGTGACACGTAGGAAAATTTTTAATTTATGCTACGTTCCCCAACAGTGGCATCATGAGCTAGGTCTATGCGTAGTTTCTATGCACGAGTAGAACACAAAGTAGTTGTGGGCGTTGATTTTGTTCAATATGCTTGCCGTTACTAGTCTTATCTTGATTCGGCGGCATTGTGGGATGAAGCGGCCCGGACCGACCTTACACGTACTCTTACGTGAGACCGGTTCCACCGACTGACATGCACTAGTTGCATAAGGTGGCTAGCGGGTGTCTGTCTCTCCCACTTTAGTCGGATCAGATTCGATGAAAAGGGTCCTTATGAAGGGCAAATAGCAATTGGCATATCACGTTGTGGTTTTGCGTAGGTAAGAAACGTTCTTGCTAGAAACCCATAGCAGCCACGTAAAACAAGCAAACAACAATTAGAGGACGTCTAACTTGTTTTTGCAGGGTATGCTATGTGATGTGATATGGCCAAAAGGATATGATGAATGATATATGTGATGTATGAGATTGATCATGTTCTTGTAATAGGAATCACGACTTGCATGTCGATGAGTATGACAACTGGCAGGAGCCATAGGAGTTGTCTTAATTTATTTATGACCTGCGTGTCAACATCAACGTCATGTAATTACTTTACTTTATTGCTAACCGTTAGCTATAGTAGTAGAAGTAATAGTTGGCGAGGCAACTTCATGGAGACACGATGATGGAGATCATGATGATGGAGATCATGGTGTCATGTCGGTGACGATGATGATCATGGAGCCCCGAAGATGGAGATCAAAAGGAGCAAAATGATATTGGCCATATCATGTCACTATTTAATTGCATGTGATGTTTATCATGTTTATGCATCTTGTTTACTTAGAATGATGGTAGTAAATAAGATGACCCCTCACTAAAATTTCAAGAAGGTGTTCCCCCTAACTGTGCACCATTGCGACAGTTCGTTGTTTCGAAGCACCACGTGATGATCGGGTGTGATAGATTCTAACGTTCACATACAACGGGTGTAAGACAGATTTACACACGCGAAACACTTAGGTTGACTTGACGAGCCTAGCATGTGTACAGACATGGCCTCGGAACACAGAAGACCGAAAGGTCGAGCATGAGTCGTATGGTAGATACGATCAGCATGAAGATGTTCACCGATGTTGACTAGTCCGTCTCACGTGATGATCGGACACGGCCTAGTTGACTCGGATCATGTAATCACTTAGATGATTAGAGGGATGTCTATCTGAGTGGGAGTTCATAAGATGAACTTAATTATCCTGAACATAGTCAAAAGGTCTTCGCAAATTATGTCATGGCTCGCGCTTTAGTTCTACGGTTTAGATATGTTCCTAGAGAAAATTTAGTTGAAAGTTGATAGTAGCAATTATGCGGACTAGGTCCGTAAACTGAGGATTGTCCTCATTGCTTCATAGAAGGCTTATGTCCTTAATGCACCGCTCAGTGTGCTGAACCTCGAACGTCGTCTGTGGATGTTGCGAACATCTGACATACACATTTTGATAACTACGTGATAGTTCAGTTAAATGGTTTAGAATCGAGGCACCGAAGACGGTTTTGAAACGTCGCAAAACATATGAGATGTTTTGAGGGCTGAAATTGGGATTTCAGGCTCGTGCCCACGTCAAAAGGTATAAGACCTCCGATGATTTTCTTAGCCTACAAACTAAGGGAGAAAAGCTCAATTGTTGAGCTTGTGCTCAGATTGTCTAAGTACAACAATCGCTTGAATCGAGTGGGAGTTGATCTTCCAGATGAGATAGTGATGTTTCTCCGAAGTCATTACCACCAAGCTGCTAGAGCTTCGTGATGAACTATAATGTATCGGGGACATATATGATGATCCTTGAGACATTCGCGATATTTGACACCACAAAAGTAGAAATCAAAAAGGAGCATCAATTGTTGATGGTTTGTGAAACCACTAGTTTCAAGGAGAGAAAGGGCAAGAAGGGATACTTCATGAAACGGCAAATCAGCTGCTGCTCTAGTGAAGAAACACAAGGTTGAACCCAAACCCGAGACTAAGTGCTTCTGTAATAAGGGGAACAACCACTGGAGCAGAATTACCCTAGATACTTGGTAGATAAGAAGGCTGGCAAGGACGATAGAAGTATATTGGATGTATTATGTTAATGTGTACTTTACTAGTACTCCTAGTAGCACCAGGGTATTAGATACCGGTTCGGTTGCTAAGTGTTAGTAACTCGAAACAAAAGGCTACGGAATAAACGGAGACTAGCTAAAAGGTGAGATGACGATATGTGTTGGAAGTATTCCCAAGGTTGATCAAATATCGTATGCTCCCTCTACCATCGAGATGGTATTAAAACCTAAATAATTGTTATTTGGTGTTTGCGTTGAGCATAGACATGATTGGATTATGTCTATCGCAATACGGTTATTCATTTAAAGAGAATAATGGTTACTCTGTTTATTTGAATAATACCTTCGATGGTCTTACACCTAAAATGAATGGTTTATTGAATCTCGATCGTAGTGATACACATGTTCATGCCAAAAGATATAAGATAGTAATGATAGTACCACCTACTTGTGGCACTGCCACTTAAGTCATATCGGTATAAAACGCATGAAGAAGCTCCATGTTGATGGATCTTTGGGCTCACTCGTTTTTGAAAGGTTTGAGACATGCGAACCATGTCTATTGGTGTATATGCATGAAGAAACTCCATGCAAATGGACCGTTTGAACTCACTTGATTTTGAATCACTTGAGACATGCAAATCATACCACATGGGCAAGATGACTGAAAGCCTCGTTTTCAGTAAAATGGAACTAGAAAGCAACTTGTTGGAAGTAATACATTTTGATGTGTGCAGTCCAATGAGTGCTGAGGCGTGTAGTGGATATCGTTATGCTCTTACTTCACAGATAATTTGAGTAGATGTTGAGTATATTTACTTGATGAATCACGAGTCTGAATTATTGAAAGGTTCAAGTAATTTCAGGGTGAAGTTGAAAGATCGTCGTGACAAGAGGATAAAATATCTATGATATGATCATAGAGATGAATATTTGAATTACGAGTTTGGCACAGAATTAAGACATTGTGGAAATTGTTTCACAACTAATACAGCCTGGAACACCATAGTGTGATGGTGTGTCCGAACATCATAACTGCACCCTATTGGATATGATGCATACCATGATGTCTCTTATCGAATTACCACGATAGTTTATGGGTTAGGCATTAAAGACAACCACATTCACTTTAAATAGGGCACCACATAATTCCAATGAGATGACACCATATGAACTATGGTTTAGAGAAACCTAAGTTGTCATTTCTTTAAAGTTTGGGGCTGCGACGCTTATGCGAAAAAGTTTCAGGCTGATAAGCTCGAACCCAAAGCGGATAAATGCATCTTCATAGGACACCCAAAACAGTTGGGTATACCTCCTGTCTCAGATTCGAAAGCAATAAGGGATTGTTTCTAGAATCGGGTCCTTTCTCGAGGAAAAGTTTCTCTCGAAAGAATTGAGTGGGAGGATGGTGGAGACTTGATGAGGTTATTGAACCGTCTCTTCAACTAGTGTGTGGCAGGGCACATGAAGTTTTTCCTGTGGCACCTACACCAATTGAAGTGGAAGTTTATGATAGTGATCATGAAACTTCAGATCAAGTCACTACCAAACCTCGTGGGATGACAAGGATGCATACTACTTCAGAGTGGTACGTAATCCTGTCTTGGAAGTCATGTTGCTAGACAACAATGAACCTACGAGCTATGGAGAAGCGATGGTGGGCCCGGATTCCGATAAATGGCTCGAGGCCATAAAATCCGAGAGAGGATCCATGTATGAAAACAAAGTGTAGACTTTGGTAGAACAGCTCGATGGTCGTAAGGCTGTTGAGTGCAGATGGATTTTAAAAGGAAGACGGACAATGATGGTAAATGTCACCATTAAGAAAGCTCGACTTGTCATTAAGAAGTTTCCCGACAAGTTCAAGGAGTTGACTACGATGAGACTTTCTCACTCGTAGCGATGCTAAGAGTCTGTTGGAATTATATTAGCAATTACTGCATTATTTATGAAATCTTGCAGATAGGATGTCAAAACATTGTTTCCTCGACGATTTTCTTGAGGAAAGGTTGTATGTGATACAACCGGAAGGTTTTGTCAATCCTGAAAGATGCTAATAAGTATGCAAAGCTCTAGCAATCCTTCTAGGGACTGGAGTAAGCATCTCGGAGTTGGAATGTACGCTTTGATGAGATGATCAAAGATTTTGGGTTTATACAAAGTTTATGAGAAACTTGTATTTCCAAAGAAGTGAGTGGGAGCACTATAGAATTTCTGATGAGTATATGTTGTTGACATATTATGGATCAGAAATGATGTAGAATTTCTGGAAAGCATATAGGGTTATTTGGAAAGTGTTTTTCAATGGAAAGCCTGGATTAAGCTACTTGAATATTGAGCATCAAGATCTATGAGGATAGATCAAAATGCTTAATGGTACCTTCAAATGAGCACATACCTTGACATGATCTTGAAGGTATTCAAGATGGATCAGTCAAAGAAGGAGTTCTTGCCTGAGTTGTAAGGTATGAAGTTAAGACTTAAACCTCGACCACGGCAGAAGAAAGACGAAGGACGAAGGTCGTCCCCTATGCTTTTATCATAGGCTCTCTACAGTATGCTATGCTGTGTACCGCACCTGAAATGTGCCTTGCCATGAGTCAGTCAAGGGGTACAAGAGTGATCTAAGAATGGATCACAGGACAGCGGTCAAAGTTATCCTTAGTAACTAGTGGACTAAGGAATTTTATCGATTATGGAGGTGGTAAAAGAGTTCGTCGTAAAGGGTTACGCCGATGCAAACTTTGACACTTATCCAGATTATTCTGAGTAGTAAACTGGATTCGTATAGTAGAACAGTTGTTTGGAATAGCTCCAAATATAGCGTAGTAGCTGCATCTACAAGATGACATAGAGATTTGCGAAGTACATACGGATCTGAAAGATTCAGACCCGTTGACTATAACATCTCTCACAAGCAAAACATGATCAAACCCAGAACTCATCGAGTGTTAATCACATGGTAATGTGAACTAGATTATTGACTCTAGTAAACTCTTTGGGTGTTAGTTACATGGGGATGTGACCTTGAGTGTTAATCACATATCGATGTGAACTGGATTATTGACTCTAGTGCAAGTGGGAGACTGTTGGAAATATGCCCTAGAGGCAATAATAAATTAGTTATTATTATATTTCCTTGTTCATGATAATCGTTTATTATCCATGCTAGAATTGTATTGATAGGAAACTCAGATACATGTGTGGATACATAGACAACACCATGTCCCTAGTAAGCCTCTAGTTGACTAGCTCGTTGATCAATAGATGGTTACGGTTTCCTGACCATGGACATTGGATGTCGTTGATAACGGGATCACCTCATTAGAAGAATGATGTGATGGACAAGACCCAATCCTAAGCCTAGCACAAAGATCATGTAGTTCGTATGCTAAAGCTTTTCTAATGTCAAGTATCATTTCCTTGGACCATGAGATTGTACAACTCCCGGATACCGTAGGAATGCTTTGGGTGTGCCAAACGTCACAACGTAACTGGGTGGCTATAAAGGTACATTACAGGTATCTCCGAAAGTGTCTGTTGGGTTGGCACGAATCGAGACTGGGATTTGTCACTCCGTGTAAACGGAGAGGTATCTCTGGGCCCACTCAGTAGGACATCATCATAATGTGCACAATGTGATCAAGGAGTTGATCACGGGATGATGTGTTACAGAACGAGTAAAAGAGACTTGCCGGTAATGAGATTGAACAAGGTATCGGGATACCGACGATCGAATCTCGGGCAAGTATCGTACCGCTAGACAAAGGGAATTGTATACGGGATTTATTAAGTCCTTGACATCGTGGTTCATCCGATGAGATCATCGTGGAACATGTGGGAGCCAACATGGGTATCCAGATCCCGCTGTTGGTTATTGACCGGAGAGTCATCTCGGTCATGTCTACATGTCTCCCGAACCCGTAGGGTCTACACACTTAAGGTTCGGTGACGCTAGGGTTATAGAGATATTAGTATGCGGTAACCCGAAAGTTGTTCGGAGTCCCGGATGAGATCCCGGACGTCACGAGGAGTTCCGGAATGGTCCGGAGGTAAAGAAATATATATAGGAAGTGCTATTTCGGCCATCGGGACAAGTTTCGGGGTCACCGGTATTGTACCGGGACCACTGAAAGGGTCCCGGGGGTCCACCGGGTGGGGCCACCTGCCCCGGGGGGCCACATGGGCTGTAGGGGGTGCGCCTTGGCCTACATGGTCCAAGGGCACCAGCCCCTAGAGGCCCATGCGCCAAAGGGACAAGAGGAGGGGAGAGTCCTAAAAGGGGAAGGCACCTCCGAGGTGCCTTGGGGAGGATGGACTCCTCCCCCCTTGGCCGCACCCTTCCTTGGAGGAAGGGGCAAGGCTGCGCCCTCCCCCTCTCCCTTGGCCCTATATATAGTGGGGGCAAGGGAGGGCAACCATACCTAAGCCCTGGCGCCTCCCTCTCCCTCCCATGACACACCTCCCTCCTCCCGCAGCGCTTGGCGAAGCCCTGTTGGAATCCCGCTACTTCCACCACCACGCCGTCCTGCTGCTGGATCTCCATCAACCTCTCCTCCCCCCTTGTTGGATCAATAAGGAGGAGACGTCGCTGCTCCGTACGTGTGTTGAACGCGGAGGTGTCGTCCGTTCGGCGCTAGGATCATCGGTGATTTGGATCACGATGAGTATGACTCCATCAACCCCGTTCTCTTGAACGCTTCCGCGCGCGATCTACAAGGGTATGTAGATCCACTCCTCCCTCGTTGCTAGATGACTCCATAGATAGATCTTGGTGACACGTAGGAAAATTTTGAATTTATGCTACGTTCCCCAACACTTGCAGCTATAGAACTTATTGGAGACTTCGTATCTCTCAATCCGGGCATTTGCTTGAAATATTAACTTCAACTCCTGGAACATCTCATATGCTCTATGACGTTCAAAACGTCGTTGAAGTCCCGATTCTAAGCCGTAAAGCATGGCACACTGAACTATTGAGTAGTCATCAGCTTTGCTCTGCCAGACGTTCATAACATCCGGTGTTGCTCCTGCAGCAGGCCTGGCACCCAGCGGTGCTTCCAGGATGTAATTCTTCTGTGCGGCAATGAGGATAATCCTCAAGTTACGGACCCAGCCGTGTAATTGCTACCATCATCTTTCAACTTTGCTTTCTCAAGCAACGTATTAAAATTCAACGGAACAACAGCACGAGCCATCTATCTACAATCAAACATAAACAAGCAAGATACTAATCAGGTACTAAGTTTCAAGATAAATTTAAGTTCAGTTAATTTACTTAAAGAACTCCCACTTAGATAGACATCCCTCTAATCCTCTAAGTGATTACGTGATCCAAATCAACTAAACCATGTCCGATCATCACGTGAGATGGAGTAGTTTCATTGGTGAACATCTTTTTGTTGATCATATCTACTATATGATTCACGCTCGACCTTTCGTCATATCTGTATATGCTTGGCTCGTCAAGTTTAACCTGAGTATTTCGCGTGTGCAACTGTTTTGCACCCGTTGTATTTGAACGTAGAGCCTATCACACCCGATCATCACATGGTGTCTCAGCACGAAGAACTTTCACAACGGTGCATACTCAGGGAGAACACTACTTGATAATTTAGTGAGATATCATCTTATAATGCTACCGTCAATCAAAGCAAGATAAGATGCATAAAAGATAAACATCACATGCAATCAATATAAGTGATATGATATGGCCATCATCATCTTGTTCTTGTGATCTCCATCTCCGAAGCACCGTCGTGATCACCATCGTCACTGGCGTGACACCATGATCACCATCGTAGCATCGTTGTCGTCTCGCCAAGCTTGTGCTTCCACGACTATCGCTACCGCTTAGTGATAAATTAAAGCATTACATCGCGATTGCATTGCATACAATAAAGCGACAACCATATGGCTCCTGCCAGTTGCCGATAACTCGGTTACAAAACATGATCATCTCATACAATAAAAATCATGTCACATCCCTAGCTGCTGGTAGTGCTCTGGGCTAGCTCATGTGTGCATCATGTTTAAATTCTGAAAATTTGAATTGAGGGAATTTTGGAAGCCTCAAAAACTTAAATAAAAGAGGGGCAAGAAACCCTAAAACTGCAATCAGTAAATCCAAAATGCCCTAGAAATAGCTCTGACAATTTTGGCAAGAGTTATAAATCAAACCAAAATTTTGGGACATTTCTAAGGAATTATTGGGCTCTGATTTTAAATCAATATTTTATTTGAATTTGGAGTTATATTCATAATATATAATGAATATATTTTCAAATGACCTGAGATATTTTTGTATATGTGGAGAAGTCCATTAAGTGACTTAAAAATATCCAGGGGAGTTTTGGCACTATTTTCAAACTCTGTTTGAATTAAAATTCAGTGCCAATTAAATAAAATAGAACAAAAATAGAAAACAATAAATAAAAACAGAGAGAGGGAGAGAAGGCCACCTGGGCCACCTACCTGGCGCCACTTACCTGGCCCAGCTCCCCAGCCGGCCCAGCCCACCTCCTCCCCCTTGTCCTCTTCCTCCTCTGCCAGGAGGACGAACAGAGGCGAGGCGTGGCGCGCGCCTACGCTGCCTCGGCCACCTCCTGCTTCCCCTCGCCACCTCCTGCTTCCCCTGGCCGCGTGGATGAATGCCCCGGTGTCGTCCCGATCCGCCCGACCTCTCTCACTCTTCCCTGCTCCCTCTCTCGCCGTTTCCCACCTCACCGAACACGCTCGCCGCCGCCGACGAGCTCCCTCGTGGCCACCGGCCACCCCTAGCCTCGCCGATGCGCTCAAAGGCTCCGCCTCGACCCCCTCCTTCCTCCCCACCGACCCACGGCCCTCCGGAGGCCCTGCAACGCCGCCACCATCATCGTTCCGTCGCCGGCCACCGAAGCTCACCGCCGTTGATTCGAGACGTCTGGCGCGTCCCCGAGCCCACTGAGCCACCCTGCTGCCCCCTGTGAGCTTACCGTCGTTTCCCCTCACCTCTCTCTCTCTCGCGCGCCCTGTAGCCGCCGCCCCACGAGCACCCGAAGCCGCCGTCCGCCATGGCCGGCGAGCTCCGTGCCCCGAGCACCTCTGCCTCGCATAGCAGCTCCGACATGCTCCTGCCGCCCTTTAGGTGCTGCCTAGCACCTCCGTTCACCCACCTATGAGCTGCAGCACCACACCCGCACTTAGCCGAGCTCCGGCCGCCGCGAAAGTGGACGCCACCGTCGATCTGAGTCGTCTCCGGCAACCCCACTAGCACCAGAGGACGCGGACGAGGCTCGGGGTTCCAACGGTGCCATCCGCGCCTCGATCCGTGGCCTGTACTGCGATTCCGCGCATCGCCGCCGTCTCGGGCCTCGCCGGCGTCATGTCGCCGGTGGATTAGCCCCGGTTGACCAGGGATTGACCCCCCTGGGTCACTGACGTGTGGGCCCGTCCCCTGCTAACTCTTGGTTAAGATAATAACTAATTTTAACTAAGTCACTGACTCACTGACATGCGGGCCCCGCCCGGCTAACCAAGTTAGTTAGGATTAATCTTAATTAGGTTAGTTAGTCCAGACACTGACACGCAGGGCCCACAGGTCAGTTTGACCTGGACGGCGCCCGTTGACCTGCTGAGGTCAGCATGAGGTCATGCTGACGCAATAATTCCTTTCTGGAATTAAAATAAATTAGGAAATGATTTATAAATTCCAGAAAATAGCTAAAACTTCAATAAATCATAGAAAATTAACCGTAACTCCAAATTAAATAATTTATATATGAAAAATTATCAGAAAAATTCAAGGATTCCATCTGTACCATTTTCATGCATGTTAGAGCAACTTATCACTACTGTTTAGGACAAATGAAGTGAATGACATTTAAATAATCACATATGGAGTTTGAATTTGAATCTTGTATTCAAACCAACTTCATTTAATCTGTTGCTAGTTGCATTAGCTCAAAACACATTCATTTTGCCATGTCATGATCATGCATCATATTGTGCATTGCATTGATTGTGTTCCCTTCTGTGTTGCCGGTAATTGCCCCCTCTCGATAGACGTGATACCGATGATGTGATCGTTGACACTGATGAAGACTCAATGTTATCTTCAGAAGTGTCAGGCAAGCAAAACCCCCTTGTTCATTCTGATACAATCCCACTCTCTCGCTCCTGCTCTCTTTTACTGCATTAGGACAACACCGATTCAACTGTTACATGCTGCGGTAGCTGAACCCCTTTATACTTTGCATGACCTGCCATTGCCACAGTAAATAGATGAAACCCACTAGCATGAGTAGGAGTTGTTTGAGCCATGTTGTGCCTACTCATTCATGTTTGTTTGTCATGCCTGCTACTGCTTAGAGTTGAGTCAGGTCTGATTCATCAGGGATGAATCAGAGGTGTGTGAACATGTCCTACTGTGTGTGAGCTAAGTGTGTGAACACGATTTGGTAAAAGGTGTTGGTGAGAGGCCATGTAGGAGTACATGGTGGGTTGTCTCATTGAAGCCGTCCTTAGGAACTGAGTTCTGTGTTTGTGATCCATGACTCAGCTACTACCATACATTGGGCCCTGAAATATGACCCCGCTCGACTTCTTATTCACCCTAGTCCTCTGTCTAGGAGTTGCAAGTAGTTTCTGGTGTTTGTAGCTTACTGGAGGCCGTGGACAGCGCTGACCGTAGGGGTGGGCTGTGATGCGGTAGGTACGTGGCACGGTGTACCGGATGCCCGTTTGGTATCTCGGGAACCCTGTTCACATCGTTTGGGGCTGTGAGCGAAACTCCGGCCGGATCTCCTCATGGATGGAACCCGAATAGGCGATAAACCTAGACTAGAGACTTGAGTGTTTAGGTAGGTCGTGGTCTACACCCACGTCGGCTTTCGCTTGAAGTCTGCCGAGCACATGTCGTGTGCAGACGCTAAGTGGTGGAAACATGTATGAAGAAGTACACCCCTGCAGGGTTAATATCATCTATTCGAATAGCCGTGTCCGCGGTAAAGGACTTCTGGGTTGCTTATATCAGTTCATAGACAAGTGAAAGTGGATACTCTAAAATACGCAAGATAAGCGTGAGTGCTATGGATGGCGTTCTCGTAGGGAGACGGGAGCGGATCCATAGTGGTGTATTGATATGGTGAATATGTGGACTCGTGTGCGCCACCTCAAAAGAGTTACTTGCAGTCGTAGTTCAGGATAGCCACCGAGTCAAAGCTGGCTTGCTGCAGTTAAACCCCACCACCCCTTTGTTGATAATGATGCATATGTAGTTAGCTCTGATGTAAGTCTTGCTGGGTACATTTGTACTCACGTTTGCCTATTTTATGTTTTTGCAGAGAGAATTCAGTCTCACTAGTAGTTCCGCTTGGACTTCGACGTTTAGCTTGATACCTCAGCTACGATCTTGTGCCCTCGGCAGGATCTGATAGATAGTCAGGCTTCTCGGCCTTTTTCATTTATAGATGTCTGTACTCAGACATGATAGCTTCCGTTTGTGCTTTGACTTGTATGCTCTGATTGTTGGGTCATGAGACCCATGTTTGTAATATCTCGCTCCTCGGAGCCTAATGAATAAATTACTTGAGTCGTAGAGTCATGTTGTGATGCCATGTTGTATTTGCACATATCGGGCATATTGTGTGTATGTTATTGAAATGCTTGGTATGTGTGGGATCTGACCATCTAGTTGTTTATCTTTAGTAGCCTCTCTTACCGGGAAATGTCTCCTAGTGTTTTCCACTGAGCCATGGTAGCTTGCTACTGCTCCGGAACACTTAGGCTGGCCGGCATGTGTCCTTCTTCGTTCCTGTGTCTGTCCCTTCGGGGAAATGTCACGCGATGAATACCGGAGTCCTGTTAGCCCGCTACAGCCCGGTTCACCGGAGTCCTGCTAGCCCAGTGCTACAGCCTGGGTTCACTCGCTGATGACCGACACGTTCGATGCTGGGTCATGGATGCCTGTCCCTGTAAGTTTGTGCCACTTTGGGTTTACGACTAGCCATGTCAGCCCGGTCTCCTTATCATATGGATGCTAGCGACACTGTCATATACGTGTGCCAAAAGGCGCAAACGGTCCCGGGCAAAGGTAAGGCGACACCCGTGGGAATACCGTGCGTGAGGCCGCAAAGTGATATGAGGTGTTACATGCTAGATCGATGTGGCATTGAGTCGGGGTCCTGACAGCGTTGGTATCAGAGCTTGACTGCCTGTAGGATTATCAAGCCAAACCGGTCGAAGTTGAGTCTAGAAATTCTTTAGTTATATAAGGGAATTGATTGTGGGATGGAACGTAAGGCTCTTTTTACTCCTTTACCTCATGCCCTTCTGATCTGAGTCATCTTATCTTTCCTACGGGGATTAAGAACTAGGCTATCTCTTCTTTCTATCAGGATCACGTGTTACTAATCAGTGGACTTATAGATTGTTGGATTTAAGCTTGAGTTCAGTTCCTACGACTTCTGTATGTTAACTGTTGATCTCGAGACCTTGATATTGTGCTTCTGAGTGGTTATGCCACCATTTTTGTGAATGTCTCAAATCTTTTCTGAGCATTTACAGCCGTTATGCTGTCCGAGTCATCCCATGTTTCTAAGTAGTCTGATGCATTTGCAAATCCTTTCTTCCCGTTTCATTGTTCCCATGGGCCAGATTAACCACACTAATCAGTGAGTTGAGGTACTCCGTTACCTTGACATATATGTTGGAGGTATTATTATGACCCTAGGTGTCTTAGGGGATCATCTAGTAATTTAGCCATGATTTGTGTTCCCAGTGTGATGATTCTGGCCATCATTCTCGAAAGCATCCCGTGATGTTATTAGTTAGTAGGCATTCTACTCCTGGGTTCTGAACCCGAGATTCACTCTACCTACTTCATGTTGATAGTAATTGCTAGTGCCTTTAGGATATTAGTAACCTTGCGATAGTTCTCGAGGTTCGTGGTACATCCTTCTTCCAATTACCATGAACCATTCATGGCAGAAGTTTGTTGGATCAAAGGATCACAACAGGTCCTCTATGAGTTCTCCATTCTATATTGCGACTCTGCCAGTTCTACCTTTCTGCATGGGTTATCCGGAAGAATTATGTTGAACTTTGTTCGGCATACCAACCCATGTATCCACAACTCAGAAAGTTATATGTTCTTTTGAGTTGTCCCATCTTATTTGTTTCCGACCCTCGCCTATCAATTGATAGTCAAGAGTATGCGTGCGTTCGTTTATCGATACCTATTACCCTTGTGGTCCGTCAAGCCATTCCGTCCTGAATGACTAGGAGAAACAAACTCCAGTACCTCTTCCATATCTAGGATTGGGTCAAAGCAATTGTGCTCCGCAGATCAAAATGCCAGCCCACCTTTTGGTTCTGTTCTACCTTGGAGTATTACCATCTTTATATCAAGAATGTCATGGGAATTGCACACCATCCTATGAACTCTTGACACAGTGATACCTCTCACCATCATTAGTCATTCCTCGGTCTTCGTGTTGATGAAACCGGAATACCGACAAATGAATTGTGAGGTGTGAAATCAATACTCCCAGCAACCTTGTTGCTTGGTAGTTAATGGACAATAACTTCATTCTTAGCGTGTTGGTTTGAATCATCATTCTAAGGTTGATCATGCTACCTAGACCTTGTTCTCGGTGCACTCCTCGATCGATGAGTTAGGATTATCTCAAATCTTCGCTCTATTGATCATATCGTCTTGCCTCAAAAAGCGAGATTGTTCTCGAGCTTAGTAACATACCGGTGGTTCATGATTTTCTGAATATCTTCTCGGAAATATCACCAGGTCGTCACCTGACCGTTATGTTGAGCTCGTGATCAAGTTGGTTTCTTGTGAACCACCTTCTCTCCAAGAATCGGTGTTAGATATCCCTGAGCTAGTTGGTTAAGCTAGACAACAACTTGGAGAGTTGGAGGATAAAAGCTTGCCTGACTTAGTTCGTTCCAAAGGGATAATCTTGTGTAGTGTGTGCTGAAGAAAGATGATATCTTCATCGATTGGTCCTTGTGATCAGTTGCTGGACCTATTGTCTTATCAATCCTTTGATTTGAGTGTGGGCTATCGTCAAATCAAATCAGAACCAATGATATTCGTAATGTTGTCTTACTCGTGGTTGATCCCTCGAGCATACACCATTATATCTTTTGGGTCTGACCAATGCTATCACTTGTTCTCTTAACTATGGAATTCCTTTTAAAGGGAAACCCGGAAGAATTGTTGTTGAGCCCATTGACAACATCCTTAGCTCCTCCATGATTTTGTTGAACATTAAGCTAGTGTTGGAAAATTTTGAAAGCATTTTCTTCATGCTAGCTCATGAAGTATTTGTTTTATGAAAGGAGTGACTTCCTCTTATACACGTGCATTTGGTGAAAGTTGCCGCCGTGGATTTGAGAAAGTTAGTTTTGCTTCCTCTGGAATCATCCCAAGTCAGTCATGCATATGTGCGAAGTATTCTGTGGTCTGGAGATTTGCAACCTCCATTCTATATGTATATCCTAGCACACCAAGCCACTGATTGAGTTGTTCAAAGATAAAGGAGTCTGTCCAAGGTGAACTCTTTGGACTTCCATGCGTGGAGACTTCGATGTCATTAATGATGGTTCCCCACCTGAACTCGGTAGTGTTTTGTTGTAAGACTACCATGTGATAATGTTTGTCTGGGACAACGTGTTCACATGTGTGTAGCAGAACCAGCTCATGTTTTGGAGCTTGCTATCGTAGTTCGCTCCCCGAGAATCTCGCAACGTAATCTCGTCGATTTGTGTTGCAAACTTTCATTTTTCTTCCTAGACTCGATGAGTCTGGAATATCCTGACACCAACCAGATCTGAATCTCAGGCAGATATAATGGTTGGAACATTTCCCAAGAACTATAATATCGGTCCCTCGGAAACTAGTACGGTGGATGTCGTGGCCAACACACCCCGCCAGGAGACCTATTATTGTAGTATCTTGATTGGAGAAGTTGGCCACCTCCCCATAGGGATTTCGTAGGATTTACTCCCTAGTTACCCCTATGGATTCCTGTGCTCCCGAAGTCCGACCTTTTTACTTGATGTTCTAGATATCAAACCATATCTATGAATGGGTTACACTAGCACATCAAGGAGAACATTAGAAGCGGAGTGCTAAATGTCTCTCGGTCGATCATCCAGATTTTATTTCCTTGGCCCCGCCAAGGGTGAAATCTGAGAAGGTGTTATCTTCCTTTGCATCTGCATCATCCATCATTATTCATCATGGTAGTATGTTGTGTTGTCAGCACCCTTGACGCGGTTGTTGATAAAACCTTGATGATTGTGGAAATGCTCAAGTTCTTGAGAGCACGCACAAGCGCTACGTCTTATCATCGGCACTAGCTGGGATTGCCCCAGATTTCCTCGGTTATGCTATAACCACTCCAACAGTGAATTCACTCTCTATTGTTGGGTTCTTCCCCAGTTACCAGAATCATTCCCAGCATTTGCATTTTGTTCCCAGCTTGCACCGCCAATGTGCCATTCTACCATGGGTCTCTTCCATTTCCGGTGATAAGCAAAATTCATCCATTACGTTGTCTTCAACAAGGTAATCCACATCATCCAAGTCCGAGTATGCCATTCTACCGACCCCCTCCAAACGAACGTTGTGAATTGCCTTAGGCTGGTATGGAGAGTTTCAATGATCTTTGAATCAAAGGTAATTCTTTTTGCCACTTAAGGTAATAATCTACGAATCACCCTACTCCAGGATGTTTCGTCGTGGTATCATGGCAATTCAACTCCTCGCTATGTTGACAACCGATCACCACATTCTTAGGTGTGGAATTGTCGTCTACCTAGTGAACCTTCGTCATCTGCCTCACTCCATTCTTATGGATGAGTGCTTCGTCCCTCAGCTCGAGAGATGTTGCTATGTCTCATTCCATGAGTTAATCCTGAGTTGTTCGACCTTCGAGAAGAACGATTCTTTTAGGGTCTTTCCTTTCCTCTCGTTGTCATGTCAGTTGGAGTTCTCAGAACACGACGACAAGACAAAGATGGTGATTGAATCAACGCTCTTATGAAGTGCACCCTGGATCGTGAAGATTGTACTAGTCTGCGTTATCCCTTCACCCTACCCTACGCTTGAATCTCGAGACGAGATTCTTGTTTAGTGGGGGTGAGTTGTCACATCCCTAGCTGCTGGTAGTGCTCTGGGCTAGCTCATGTGTGCATCATGTTTAAATTCTGAAAATTTGAATTGAGGGAATTTTGGAAGCCTCAAAAACTTAAATAAAAGAGGGGCAAGAAACCCTAAAACTGCAATCAGTAAATCCAAAATGCCCTAGAAATAGCTCTGACAATTTTGGCAAGAGTTATAAATCAAACCAAAATTTTGGGACATTTCTAAGGAATTATTGGGCTCTGATTTTAAATCAATATTTTATTTGAATTTGGAGTTATATTCATAATATATAATGAATATATTTTCAAATGACCTGAGATATTTTTGTATATGTGGAGAAGTCCATTAAGTGACTTAAAAATATCCAGGGGAGTTTTGGCACTGTTTTCAAACTCTGTTTGAATTAAAATTCAGTGCCAATTAAATAAAACAGAACAAAAATAGAAAACAATAAATAAAAACAGAGAGAGGGGGAGAAGGCCACCTGGGCCACCTACCTGGCGCCACTTACCTGGCCCAGCTCCCCAGCCGGCCCAGCCCACCTCCTCCCCCTTGTCCTCTTCCTCCTCTGCCAGGAGGACGAACAGAGGCGAGGCGTGGCGCGCGCCGACGCTGCCTCGGCCACCTCCTGCTTCCCCTGGCCACCTCCTGCTTCCCCTGGCCGCGTGGATGAATGCCCCAGTGTCGTCCCGATCCGCCCGACCTCTCTCACTCTTCCCTGCTCCCTCTCTCGCCGTTTCCCACCTCACCGAACACGCTCGCCGCCGCCGACGAGCTCCCTCGTGGCCACCGGCCACCCCTAGCCTCGCCGATGCGCTCAAAGGCTCCGCCTCGACCCCCTCCTTCCTCCCCACCGACCCACGGCCCTCCGGAGGCCCTGCAACGCCGCCACCATCGTCGTTCCGTCGCCGGCCACCGAAGCTCACCGCCGTCGATTCGAGACGTCTGGCGCGTCCCCGAGCCCACTGAGCCACCCTGCTGCCCCCCTGTGAGCTTACCGTCGTTTCCCCTCACCTCTCTCTCTCGCACGCGCCCTGTAGCCGCCGCCCCACGAGCACCCGAAGCCGCCGTCCGCCATGGCCGGCGAGCTCCGTGCCCCGAGCACCTCTGCCTCGCATAGCAGCTCCGACATGCTCCTGCCGCCCTTTAGGTGCTGCCTAGCACCTCCGTTCACCCACCTATGAGCTGCAGCACCACACCCGCACTTAGCCGAGCTCCGGCCGCCGCGGAAGTGGACGCCGCCGTCGATCTGAGTCGTCTCCGGCAACCCCACTAGCACCAGAGGACGCGGACGAGGCTCGGGGTTCCAACGGTGCCATCCGCGCCTCGATCCGTGGCCTGTACTGCGATTCCGCGCATCGCCGCCGTCTCGGGCCTCGCCGGCGTCATGTCGCCGGTGGATTAGCCCCGGTTGACCAGGGATTGACCCCCCTGGGTCACTGACGTGTGGGCCCGTCCCCTGCTAACTCTTGGTTAAGATAATAACTAATTTTAACTAATTCACTGACTCACTGACATGCGGGCCCCGCCCGGCTAACCAAGTTAGTTAGGATTAATCTTAATTAGGTTAGTTAGTCCAGACACTGACACGCAGGGCCCACAGGTCAGTTTGACCTGGACGGCGCCCGTTGACCTGCTGAGGTCAGCATGAGGTCATGCTGACGCAATAATTCCTTTCTGGAATTAAAATAAATTAGGAAATGATTTATAAATTCCAGAAAATAGCTAAAACTTCAATAAATCATAGAAAATTAACCGTAACTCCAAATTAAATAATTTATATATGAAAAATTATCAGAAAAATTCAAGGATTCCATCTGTACCATTTTCATGCATGTTCGAGCAACTTATCACTACTGTTTAGGACAAATGAAGTGAATGACATTTAAATAATCACATATGGAGTTTGAATTTGAGTCTTGTATTCAAACCAACTTCATTTAATCTGTTGCTAGTTGCATTAGCTCAAAACACATTCATTTTGCCATGTCATGATCATGCATCATATTGTGCATTGCATTGATTGTGTTCCCTTCTGTGTTGCCGGTAATTGCCCCCTCTCGATAGACGTGATACCGATGATGTGATCGTTGACACTGATGAAGACTCAATGTTATCTTCAGAAGTGTCAGGCAAGCAAAACCCCCTTGTTCATTCCGATACAATCCCACTCTCTCGCTCCTGCTCTCTTTTACTGCATTAGGACAACACCGATTCAACTGTTACATGCTGCGGTAGCTGAACCCCTTTATCCTTTGCATGACCTGTCATTGCCACAGTAAATAGATGAAACCCACTAGCATGAGTAGGAGTTGTTTGAGCCCTGTTGTGCCTACTCATTCATGTTTGTTTGTCATGCCTGCTACTGCTTAGAGTTGAGTCATGTCTGATTCATCGGGGATGAATCAGAGGTGTGTGAACATGTCCTACTGTGTGTGAGCTAAGTGTGTGAACACGATTTGGTAAAAGGTGTTGGTGAGAGGCCATGTAGGAGTACATGGTGGGTTGTCTCATTGAAGCCGTCCTTAGGAACTGAGTTCTGTGTTTGTGATCCATGACTCAGCTACTACCATACATTGGGCCCTGAAATATGACCCCGCTCGACTTCTTATTCACCCTAGTCCTCTGTCTAGGAGTTGCAAGTAGTTTCTGGTGTTTGTAGCTTACTGGAGGCCGTGGACAGCGCTGACCGTAGGGGTGGGCTGTGATGCGGTAGGTACGTGGCACGGTGTACCGGATGCCCGTTTGGTATCTCGGGAACCCTGTTCACATCGTTTGGGGCTGTGAGCGAAACTCCGGCCGGATCTCCTCATGGATGGAACCCGAATAGGCGATAAACCTAGACTAGAGACTTGAGTGTTTAGGTAGGTCGTGGTCTACACCCACGTCGGCTTTCGCTTGAAGTCTGCCGAGCACATGTCGTGTGCAGACGCTAAGTGGTGGAAACATGTATGAAGAAGTACACCCCTGCAGGGTTAACATCATCTATTCGAATAGCCGTGTCCGCGGTAAAGGACTTCTGGGTTGCTTATATCAGTTCATAGACAAGTGAAAGTGGATACTCTAAAATACGCAAGATAAGCGTGAGTGCTATGGATGGCGTTCTCGTAGGGAGACGGGAGCGGATCCATAGTGGTGTATTGATATGGTGAATATGTGGACTCATGTGCGCCACCTCAAAAGAGTTACTTGCAGTCGTAGTTCAGGATAGCCACCGAGTTAAAGCTGGCTTGCTGCAGTTAAACCCCACCACCCCTTTGTTGATAATGATGCATATGTAGTTAGCTCTGATGTAAGTCTTGCTGGGTACATTTGTACTCACGTTTGCCTATTTTATGTTTTTGCAGAGAGAATTCAGTCTCACTAGTAGTTCCGCTTGGACTTCGACGTTTAGCTTGATACCTCAGCTACGATCTTGTGCCCTCGGCAGGATCTGATAGATAGTCAGGCTTCTCAGCCTTTTTCATTTATAGATGTCTGTACTCAGACATGATAGCTTCCGTTTGTGCTTTGACTTGTATGCTCTGATTGTTGGGTCATGAGACCCATGTTTGTAATATCTCGCTCCTCGGAGCCTAATGAATAAATTACTTGAGTCGTAGAGTCATGTTGTGATGCCATGTTGTATTTGCACATATCGGGCATATTGTGTGTATGTTATTGAAATGCTTGGTATGTGTGGGATCTGACCATCTAGTTGTTTATCTTTAGTAGCCTCTCTTACCGGGAAATGTCTCCTAGTGTTTTCCACTGAGCCATGGTAGCTTGCTACTGCTCCGGAACACTTAGGCTGGCCGGCATGTGTCCTTCTTCGTTCCTGTGTCTGTCCCTTCGGGGAAATGTCACGCGATGAATACCGGAGTCCTGTTAGCCCGCTACAGCCCGGTTCATCGGAGTCCTGCTAGCCCAGTGCTACAGCCTGGGTTCACTCGCTGATGACCGACACGTTCGATGCTGGGTCATGGATGCCTGTCCCTGTAAGTTTGTGCCACTTTGGGTTTACGACTAGCCATGTCAGCCCGGGCTCCTTATCATATGGATGCTAGCGACACTGTCATATACGTGTGCCAAAAGGCGCAAACGGTCCCGGGCAAAGGTAAGGCGACACCCGTGGGAATACCGTGCGTGAGGCCGCAAAGTGATATGAGGTGTTACATGCTAGATCGATGTGGCATTGAGTCGGGGTCCTGACAAATCAGCATCATGTCTTGACCATATCACATCACAACATGCCCTGCAAAAACAAGTTAGACGTCCTCTACTTTGTTGTTGCAAGTTTTACGTGGCTGCTACGGGCTTAAGCAAGAACTAATCTTACCTACGCATCAAAACCACAACGATAGTTTGTCAAGTTGGTGTTGTTTTAACCTTCGCAAGGACCGGGCGTAGCCACACTCGATTCAACTAAAGTTGGAGAAACTGTCACCCGCAAGCCACCTCTGTGCAAAGCACGTCGGGAGAACCGGTCTCGCGTAAGCGTACGCGTAATGTTGGTCCAGGCCACTTCATCCAACAATACCGCCGAACCAAAGTATGACATGCTGGTAAGCAGTATGACTTATATCGCCCACAACTCACTTGTGTTCTACTCGTGCATATAACATCAACATATAAAACCTAGGCTCGGATGCCACTGTTGGGTTTCGTAGTAATTTCAAAAAAATTCCTACGCACACGCAAGATCATGGTGATGCATAGCAACGAGAGGGGGAGTATGATCTACATACCTAGTAGATCGACAACGGAAGCGTTTGGTTGATGTGGTCGTACGTCTCCACGATCCGACCGATCAAGCACCGAAACTACGGCACCTCCGAGTTCTAGCACACGTTCAGCTCGATGACGATACCCGGACTCCGATCCAGCAAAGTGTCGGGGAAGAGTTCTGTCAGCACGACGGCGTGGTGACGATCTTGACGTACTACTGCTGCAGGGCTTCGCCTAAGCACCGCTACAATATTATCGAGGACTATGGTGGCTGGGGCGCCGCACACGGCTAAGGAATAGATCACGTGGATCAACTTGTGTATCTCTGGGGTGCCCCTGCCTCCGTATATAAAGGACTAAAGGGGGGGAGGTGGCCGGCCAAGGAGGGCGCGCCAGGAGAGTCCTACTCCCTCTGGGAGTAGGATCCCCCCCCCCTCAATCCTAGTTGGAATAGGATTCGCGGAGGGGGGAAAAGAGAGAGAGGGGCCGGCCCCCTCTCCTTGTCCTATTCGGACCAAGGGAGGGGAGGGGCGCGCGGCCCATGTAGGGCTGCCTCTTCTCTTTTCCACTAAGGCCCATCATGGCCCATTTAGCTCCCGGGGGGTTCCGGTAACCTCCCGGTACTCCGGTAAAATCCCGATTTCACCCGGAACACTTCCGATATCCAAACATAGGCTTCCAATATATCAATATTTATGTCTCGACCATTTCGAGACTCCTCGTCATGTCCGTGATCACATCCGGGACTCCGAACAAACTTCGGTACATCAAAATGTATAAACTCATAATATAACTGTCATCGTAACCTTAAGCGTGCGGACCCTACGGGTTCGAGAACAATGTAGACATGACCGAGACATGTCTCCGGTCAATAACCAATAGCGGAACCTGGATGCTCATATTGGCTCCTACATATTCTACGAAGATCTTTATCGGTCAGACCGCATAACAACATACGTTGTTCCCTTTGTCATCGGTATGTTACTTGCCCGAGATTCGATCTTCGGTATTCCAAATACCTAGTTCAATCTCGTTACCGGCAAGTCTCTTTACTCGTTCTGTTATACATCATCCCGCAACTAACTCATTGGTTGCAGTGCTTGCAAGGCTTAAGTGATGTGCATTACCGAGAGGGCCCAGAGATACCTCTCCGACAATCGGAGTGACAAATCCTAATCTTGAAATACGCCAACCCAACATGTACTTTTGGAGACACCTGTAGAGCTCCTTTATAATCACCCAGTTACGTTGTGACGTTTGGTAGCACACAAAGTGTTCCTCTGGTAAACGGGAGTTGCATAATCTCATAGTCATAGGAACATGTATAAGTCATGAAGAAAGCAATAGCAACATACTAAACGATCGGGTGCTAAGCTAGTGGATTGGGTCATGTCAATCAGATCATTCACTTAATGATGTGATCCCGTTAATCAAATAACAACTACTTGTTTATGGTTAGGAAACATAACCATCTTTGATTAATGAGCTAGTCAAGTAGAGGCATACTAGTGACACTTTGTTTGTCTATGTATTCACACATGTATTATGTTTCCGGTTAATACAATTCTAGCATGAATAATAAACATTTATCATGATATAAGGAAATAAATAATAACTTTATTATTGCCTCTAGGGCATATTTCCTTCAGATCCCGCCACAACACTTTGCTTGCGACTGCACCAACTTACTGCCCCACCATTCAAAATATACACATATCCGGTTTGTGACTTAGAGTCATCCAGATCTATGTCGAAGCTAGCATCGACGTAACCCTTTACGACGAGCTCTTCGTCACCTCCATAAACGAGAAACATATCCTTAGTCCTCTTCAGGTACTTCATGATATTCTTGACCGCTGTCCAGTGTTCCATGCCGGGATTACTTTGGTACCTTCCTACCAAACTTACGGCAAGGTTTACATTCGGTCTGGTACACAACATAGCATATATGATAGACCCTATGGCCGAGGCATAGGGGACGACACTCATCTTTTCTCTATCTTCTGCCGTGGTCGGGCATCGAGCCGTGCTCAATCTCGTACCTTGCAATACAGGCAAGAACCCCTTCTTTGACTGATCCATATTAAACTTCTTCAATATCTTGTCAATGTACGTACTCTGTGAAAGACCAATGAGGCGTCTCGATCTATCTCTATAGATCTTGATGCCTAATATGTAAGCAACTTCTCCAAAATCCTTCATTTAAAAACACTTGTTCAAGTAGGCCTTTATGCTTTCCAAGAATTCTATATCATTTCCCATCAACAGTATGTCATCCACATACAGTATGAGAAATGCTACAGAGCTCTCACTCACTTTCTTGTAAATGCAGGCTTCTCCATAAGTCTGCGTAAACCCAAATGCTTTGATCATCTCATCAAAACGAATGTTCCAACTCCGAGATGCTCGCACCAGCCCATAGATCGAGCGTTGGAGCTTGCACACCTTGTCAGCATTCTTAGGATTCAACAAACCTTCCGACTGCATCATATACAATTCTTCCTTAAGGAAACCATTAAGGATTGCCGTTTTGATGTCCATTTGCCATATCTCATAATCATAGAATGCAGCAATTGCTAACATGATTCGGACGGACTTCAGCTTCGCTACGGGTGAGAAAGTCTCATCGTAGTCAACCCCTTGAACTTGTCGATAACCCTTAGCGACAAGCCGAGCTTTATAGATGGTTACATTACCATCCGCGTCTGTCTTCTTCTTAAAGATTCATTTATTTTCTATGGCTTGCCGATCATCGGGCAAGTCAGTCAAAGTCCATACTTCGTTTTCATACATGGATCCTATCTCGGATTTCATGGCTTCCAGCCATTTGTCGGAATCTGGGCCCGCCATCGCTTCCTCATAGTTCGAAGGTTCACCGTTGTCTAGCAACATGATTTCCAGGACAGGGTTGCCGTACCACTCTGGTGCGGAACGTGTCCTCGTGGACCTACGAAGTTCAGTAGCAACTTGATCTGAAGTTTCATGATCATCATCATTAACTTCCTCTCTAGTCGGTGCAGGCATCTCAGGAACAATTTCCTGAGCTGCGCCACTTACCGGTTCAAGAGGTAATACTTCATCGAGTTCTACTTTCCTCCCACTTACTTCTTTCGAGAGAAACTCTTTCTCTAGAAAGGATCCATTCTTGGCAACAAAGATCTTGCCTTCGGATCTGAGGTAGAAGGTATACCCAATAGTTTCTTTAGGGTATCCTATGAAGACGCATTTTTCCGACTTGGGTTCGAGCTTTTCAGGTTGAAGTTTCTTGACATAAGCATCGCATTCCCAAATTTTTAGAAACGACAGCTTAGGTTTCTTCCTAAACCATAATTCATACGGTGTCGTCTCAACGGATTTCGACGGAGCCCTATTTAAAGTGAATGCGGCAGTCTCTAAAGCATAGCCCCAAAATGACAGCGGTAAATCGGTAAGAGACATCATAGATCGCACCATATCCAATAGAGTGCAATTACGACGTTCGGACACACCATTACGCTGAGGTGTTCCAGGCGGCGTGAGTTGTGAAACTATTCCACATTTCCTTAAGTGTGTGCCAAATTCGTGACTCAAGTATTCTCCCCCACGATCTGATCGCAAGAACTTGATTTTCTTGTCACGTTGATTCTCAACCTCTCACTCTGAAATTCCTTGAACTTTTCAAAGGTCTCAGACTTGTGTTTCATTAAGTAGACATACCCATTTCTACTCAAGTCATCAGTGAGGGTGAGAACGTAACGATAGCCACCGCGAGCCTCAACACTCATTGGACCGCACACATCAGTATGTATGATTTCCAATAAGTTGGTTGCTCGCTCCATTGTTCCTCAGAATGGAGTCTTGGTCATTTTACCCATGAGGCATGGTTCGCACGTGTCAAATGATCCGTAATCAAGAGACTCCAAAAGTCCATCTGCATGGAGCTTCTTCATGCGTTTGGCACCAATGTGACCAAAACGGCAGTGCCACAAGTAACTTTTGACCATTTAGTTTGGTGGTGACCAAATCATTCCTACATGAACAAACAAATACGAGCTCGGCAGATCGATCTAGTAGCATGTACCTTGTCCTTATTGCAAAAATTGCGAAGATGCTAAAGGAGGGCCGCTCCTTGACCGCGATCAAGAGTTTCATTCAGACCCCTTTCCCCTCTCGCGAGCGCCCCGAGGGGAACCCTAAATCGCCGCCCCCTCCTTCCCATCCTCTGCCCGCCTCCCTCGCCGCCGCCTAGCGGGGCCGCCGGGCGAAGCCCGGCTGGCTGGGGCGGCGGCGGGGCCTTCTTCTCCCCTCCGCCCGTGGTCCATGGCCGGCGCGGGACGACTTCGTGTGCGGGGGCGCTGGCCTATGGCGGGGGCGAGCGGCGCGGCGGCGATCCGTCGGGATGGCGTTGGAGGTCCCTGGTGGCGGCTCAGCGACGTCTTGGTGGGTGCTTGCGGCGTGGCGGCTGTGGCAGGGCCAGATTGGGCGGTGGCGGGCCGGCGCGATCCTGGCCAGATCCTTGCGGATTTGGTCCCCGGTGGCGGCGGGCGTCGCGGGGTGGCGGCGGAGGTCCTCCTGGGACCTGCGTCCAGGTGGCTTGCAGCAGCGTGGCTGCAGCCCGTGGTCGGCCAGTCTGCTCGCGGCACCGGCGGGTCTTGCTCCGGCGTGTGGTTGTCTGCGGCTTTTTCGGGTGAGCTTCCTTCCTCCCCTACGGACTCAGGGATGGGCGCGACAGGCAGGGGTGGTTCCATGGTGAGGTGTTGGTGTGCCGGTGGGCTTGCCGGAGGTGGCTGTGGACTTCGGGTAGGGGGCAGGGGTTCCCCTTGTTGCATCTGGCGGCTGCTCCGTGGCCGCCGGAGTTCCTCTGGCCCAGATCTGGCCGCCGCGGCCACCAACCCTGCCAAGGCTTCCGCTTTGGGGTGGAAAGTCTGCTCCTCTCCGGTCGGTCGTGTCGGTACTGTGTGTCTGTGGTCGAGGATGGGGCTCGGATGCTTGGGCGGCGGCCCTGCTGGTGGGAGCCGGGGTGCTTGTGGGCGTAGCACGCGGCTCGGGCGCTGTTCGGTCACCATGGCCGTGTGGGCGGCATGGTGGCCGGGGTGTGTCGTTCAATGGTGGTGGCGCGGCTGTCCGTACCCCACTTTGGTGAAGGTGAGTGTTGGCCGGGGTGAAAACCCGCTCTGTCTTGTCAGGCCGGCGATGGCGGCGTTCCAGCGTCGTTCCCTTCTTGAAGGCGTCGTCGCGGTATCTCACTTGTAACTGAGGTGCTCCGGGGGAAACACTAATCCTTGGATTGGGCGGTGGCGGCGATCCGGCGTCGTTCCTTTCTTGAAGGCACCGCCTTGGAGTCCATTGTTCGTCATGCACGGCTTCTCCTCATCGTGGTGCTTCTTCCATGGTTGAGGGCTCCGACAACTTCATAGTAGTGCTTAGGGTGTTATCCGTTGTTTGCTTGGAGTAGTTTGGGGTGATGTTGCTGTTTTCAGCGTCCTTGTATCTGCCTTAGGTGTGTGTGTTGTGTTGGTGTGGGGTGTTTGTTTGTATCGACTTGCTCGGTGATTAGTGCTTTATTTATAAAGCGGAGGAAACCCTTTTTCTTAAAAAGATCACTCGTGCGCAGGACAAGGTTGAACACGCTATGGCAGATATAGGACGTGGACAACAAAGGATGGGTTGTTTGCTTGCAATGTTCCTCACGAGATTAGCATTGTGGTTATGAACGATTGTTACACTATGATCAATTAAGTAATGAAATGCTTCCTCCCACATATAAATCAAATACGAGGCAAATGGTCAAAATCTGACGCCGACTTATTTTACCAGGTATATAGAAAACAACTATTCAGGAAACTATTTGTTGACCCATCTTAGGCCATCTTCAACAGGTTGTATGTTAGTTTTGTTGGTAGAATGTCCATGTCATCAACCAACAAGTTATCATACAACTACTCCAATGGATTGTATGTAAGCTATCCAATAGATGGTAAGAAAATAAATGTGATTGTTCTCTATTTCATCTAGGAGCTTGTGCAAAGGTTGTTGGTTAAACTACATACAACTTTGCTCTCTTTCTACATTTATTACATGCCACATCATCACTATGTCCTAGATGACAAATTTACCAACACCTATCTTACAACTGTTGAAGATGCCCTTATCCAGCGTCTTCAATAGTTTGGTGGTGACTATGGTGATACGATAGATGGGGTGATCGGGCGGAGGTAGGGCCAGCACGCGACGTCAGTAGCACAGTAGTTTGCCGGATCTATCTGGCGGAGAACGGGGGCATTGCCAGGAACGATGCGGTGACGCTAGCACGGAGCGACTAGAAGACGGGGCTAGGCCGTGGGGACGTCGTCGGTAGTATGCAACAAACAGCAGTCGTCGAATTCGTTGCACGGGGTGCGTGGTTGATGGCGAGAGGCGGCGCAGATGTAGGTGGGGGAGACTAGGGGAGGGTCACGACCTAGGGCTCAAGCTGTAGCATGCGGCGTGTTACCTTTGATTTTTTTTCTTCAATCGGGATCCGTGCGATTTTGGGGGCCATGTGCGGTCGATTACTCTGGCTTGTTCAGCAACACCGGCTACATGAGGAAAACGACCCTCAAGCGACGAAACCGTTTTGTTGGACCCAACCATCGAAGACGGGATCATGTGTTTCCACCCTGAAGATCAAACATGAACAAATACAGGGCAATGTCTTTGATAAGGTCAGTGTCACTTTCTTCTTCTCTATACAAACGCGTTTTCGAAATCCAACCTTACGATTTTCGAAACATGACAGAGGCATTACCGAATTTTGAATTCGAGGGTGGTGGTCGGACGGAAAAAAATTATATGAGACCAGATTTCACAGTTAGCAGGTGAGACCCATCCTGATGGATGACACGTGGCATTCACAAATCATAAAGCATCTAATCTCTTTCCCCTCCTGATTTTAAGTGAGGGATGAGGGGTGCTTTGTGATTTGTAAATGCTATGTGTCATTCATCAAGATGAGTCTCGCGTGAGACCGGGTCTCGTAGAATTATTTTCTGTGGTCGGACTGTCGGAGTCGAGCGATCCGTGTGACGCGGCACGTGACGCGCGTGCCTGCCGCGCAGATCCAGCTCCTCCAGCCAGCGGCCAATGGCAGACACACTCCAGGCTTCCCTTCTTGCTAGCGGCCCCACCCACGACCACCCGCCCGAAGCAGCCGCGTCGCCTCCCCCGCCCCTCTCGCGTCGCCCTTTCCAAGGAGCAGGAGCCACGACCCACGACCGGGCCGGCGGCCGGCGGGCGGACAACAACAATAGGCGGAACCACCCACCCTGGCCAGCAGCCGCCAGCACGGACGAGACAAGCGGGCGGAGACGAGAGGACAGGAGAGGCACGCGCCACCATCGGCGGCTCCTGTCGTGCGCGGGCGCCCTCCTGCTTCCCCGGAGATTTGAACCGGAGGCGCGCGGCGCCGGGGCGGGCTGCCTGTCTATCTTCTTGCTTGCTGTGGCGGCCGGCGGGAGGGGAGGGGATGGGGGCGTCGGACAACACCAAGGGGCTGGCGCTCGCGGTCGCCTCCAGCGCCTTCATCGGCGCCAGCTTCATCCTCAAGAAGATCGGCCTCATGCGCGCCGGCAAGTGCGGCGTCCGCGCAGGTACCCACCCTACCCCACGCCACGCCATCTTCCTTCCTCCCCCCCCCCCCCCCCCCCCTGCCGGATTCCCGATCGACGCCGGCCGCTTCTCCACGACCGGGTGGTCCTCCGCTCTGCGCCGCGCCGCTTTGCCTTGGTCAATTTCGAATCTCACGGCCGCCCCGACCTGGCCCGGCCAGCCAGTGCTTCGGATCTCGACGCTTCCTTCGATTCGCGGAGCAATGGCGTCTGGATCGGGCGATGATGCCCCGAGATTTCAAAATGTACGGGCGTGATTGCCACAGTTCGTCAAAGTCAAACCTGTGCGCTGCGGTTGTTGCTGTCTTCTGGACGCCAGCTACGACCGCGCTGATTGGCAGCCAGTCGTCTCGTAGTATCGTGCTTCCATATGGGTCAATGATAATCGAGAGGGCCTCCAGAAGATGAAACATTAACATCGACAGGATTACATAGACAGAGCCATGGTGAGAAATGAACAGTTTGGAAGTATGCTTATGCTTCAGAACACGATTCAGTCCACCTTTCTGTAAGTTGGATGGTGATTTTTCCAGGCCGGTCGATTCCAATGATGGATGGTGGCTCAAATGTCATGAACCAATTTACGGCCCGCTTTACTGCGTATGTATGCATTTGCAATATGTCTAGGATCACTGGCTTAATCAGAGATATATGAACCAAAATCCCTTAATTTACAGATGCCCTACTCCTTATTAACCTCCTGTTTGTGCTTAATTAGCATGTTGGCACTACAAAAACAAAACATTTTTGGCATTTCACCTGCTTTCTGGATTTTTATATGCGAATGTTCACCCAATTCAGACTTGAGATTTGTGGTGGTAACTGTCCTACGATTCCAGCTTACATGTTTCTGTTTCTCTCTCCCTCCCTCTCTAAATTACAGGCGGAGGAGGATACACGTATCTTCTGGAGCCTCTCTGGTGGGCTGGCTTGATCACCAGTATGTTCATTCTGCACAAAGTTAGCCGTGGGTATTGATTTCATTATGCAACTAAAATTTCTTTTTCTTGACATCTACAAGTGCTGCTTGGGGAGGTCGCCAACTTTGTCGCCTATGTCTTCGCACCAGCTGTCCTCGTGACTCCTCTTGGAGCACTGAGCATAATCGTCAGGTGAATTTGCAAAACCAAAACCCTTATTTTCAATGCCATCTTTGATTCTCCCGTGCTTGACGTACAAGTTTGCTACAAATGGCCAGTTCAGTGTTAGCGCACTTTGTGCTGAAGGAGCGGCTTAACAAGCTCGGCGTTCTTGGTTGTATATCGTGCATAGTAGGTTCAGTTGTTGTCGTTCTACATGCCCCTGAAGAGCACATGCCCGATTCCGTTGAAGAAATCTGGGATCTAGCTACTCAACCAGGTGAGTCATCGGCCTGCAATCATACACCTTATGTTAGTTGTAGCACACCCACATGTCTGACAGCCTTTCTCCATATTATGGTGTCAACCATGGGCAGGATTTCTAGCATATGCGGGAACAACATTGTTACTCATGGCAATAGTAGTAGTGTTCATCGAACCTCGATATGGTCAGAAGAACATACTGATATATCTGGGTATCTGCTCTTCAATGGGATCATTAACTGTAAGTGTGCTTTAATTCTGAGATGCACAGCCTAACATAAGTGAGTTTTCGAGCTGAATATCACTACTTTGTAGGTTGTTAGCATCAAAGCCGTTGGTGTTGCCATAAAGCTTACGCTGGATGGAATGAACCAGCTTGCCTATCCGCACACATGGCTTTTTATTCTGGTCGCAGTTATCTGTGGTGTTTCTCAGCTAAATTACCTCAACAAGGTAGCACATCTTTTCCTCCTTCTAGTTAATTGTTACTCCTGTCCTGTGAATATGTTTTGCTTGATTGCATCTACATGAGCTTGTACTACTCGGTTTTTGACAACTTACGATTTTCATGAATTTGCTACTTATTTTGTTACTTGATTAAGTCAAACTTTATTTTCCGCTGCAGATATTAAGAATAAAATGAAGTATTATTTTACTTGGTCTAGTTGATTTAAAATTATTCTGGTGTTTTTCTCTTTTTTCTTGTTATGCTGATTTTATTCAACTTTTGCAGGCACTGGATACCTTTGATTTAGCTATGGTTTCCCCAGTTTATTATGTAATGTTTACCATCCTTACAATAGTGGCGAGTTCAATTATGTTCAAGGTAGAAAGCAACTTTAGATTGTTTAGTTAATTCAACTGGACTTTGTGGTGCGGATTGCAACTCATTCTGCTTGCTGTCAAATGCAGGACGGGGCTGGACAAAGCTTAAGTAGTATTGCTTCTGAATGCTGCGGCCTGGTAACAATCCTTTCTGGAACAATTTTGCTGCACGCAGCAAAACAAAAAGAAGTTGCCAGTTCTCCAGGTACAATTTTGTGGTTCAGTGATGCGCGCATGTGGTACTTGTTTCAAAATGTACCCTGTTCTGCTGCATCACCATCATCTCCTTTTTTTAAACAATAATAACTTGAAGTTTCTTAAGACACCCTTTTTTCTTCAGAAAATAAATTATGCTAAACCAACTACTCCCACTGATATTCTAAACTAAAAAGTAAACATGTTTTAGTAACTTGGAGTAATAGATCTATCAGAATGTTTCTTAACTACTGCGCACTAATTCTGATTTTCACAAAAAAAGAATAGTTCTTTTCTGCCTCAACCGCTGTTTTGAACTGGATTTGTTCTTCCAAACCGGTTATAAGCAGTTCTCTTTCATATTTCGTATCAGTATCAGATTTTGGAAAGACATGAAAATTTATTTCTGTTTGCAGCATCCACTTGGCCTTTGGATAGAGGGATATCTTGGTATATCAGTGTAGGCAGCGACAATCTTCTGAGGAACGTCGAAGACGACTACTTCGCCGCTCCACAAATTTCGCCAACCACACCCTGATCATACACTCGGAGTTAAGTCCAAATACTTTGACCGGAGAAGAAAGTCCTCGGACACTTGTAAAGAGGAAACCGTGTGAATTGCTGCGGAGTCTTAGCAGCGCCAGCATTCTGGCGGTTTTGGTTGAGAAGATGAAGATTTCGTCAGCCATTCTTTCGCCGTACGTACATAGGAACCTGTCTAGATTTCTCAAACCATCTCATACTAGGAACCTGTCTAGATTTCTCCAGTTTGTAAGTTGTTCGTCGATGAGCGGTGAGTGGGCTGAATTTGTCGGCCTGCCTGTTGTTGTTGTGCATTACGCAGAATATTTCTCCTTGTGATTAGGCTTCAGAGTGGAACATCGATGCACAATTCGATTTCGATGCCATTGTTCTTCTTCCGAGAGAAAATTTCGGTTTCATTGTTGAGCTTAGTTAGTTTTGGTTGAGCAGATGATATGGTTACCATATGAGCTGCAGATGTATACATTTCAGTGGAGGCTGAAGCCTCCTGTTAAATCTTTAAATGAAATTGCTGATGATATGGTTACCATATGAACTGAGGTCAAGATCGTGACATGTTGCTGCACACGTCTCGGCAAGTTACCTGCATCTCTGTTCCAACAAAATTAGTGGTTGGTTTCTGGAGTGTGTCCCCTGGACAATGGGCAGTTGTGTATGCACGGACAGTACTACTGTCTACTGCTGCTACAAAACTGGCACCAAACGCGTGAACGAGGGCCAGGAGAGTGGAGAATGGCGGCTGACCTCCGGCAGACGCCGGCGTGGTTCCTCTGGTTGGCCGTCCTCGGCGCCCTCCACGTTGTGGCGTTCTCGTCCCGCCTCCTCGTCCACCTTGCGCACTGCCTGCGCCGACCCAAGGACCTCCGCCGGTCCTATGGCGCGTGGGCAGTGGTCACCGGCCCGACGTCCGGCATCGGGCGGTCCGTCGCCCTGGAACTCGCCCGCCGGGGCCTCAACCTCGTCCTCGTCGGCCTCGACGCCGCGGATCTGCAGGAGGTCTCCGACACGATCAAGTCCCGTCACCCCGTGGAGACCAGGGCCGTGGTGTTCGACCTCTCCCTCGTCTCCACTCCCCAAGGTACGTGTCTACGTGGTTCACTCAAGGTCAGCATATCGGAGCGCATGGCAACACGTGATTATCTTCGCCGGTCGGCGGCGTGCAGGCGACGAGGCGCTGCGGCGGCTCCGGGACGTCGTGGAGGGGCTGGACGTGGGGCTCCTCGTCAACAACGCCGGGGTGATGAGCCCTCGCGCGGCGTTCCTGCACGAGGCGGACGCGGAGGCACTGATACGCATGATCCGCGTGAACCTGTGGGCGACGACGGAGGTGACGGCGGCGGTGATCCCCGGCATGGCGACGAGGGGCAGGGGCGCCGTGGTCAGCATGGGGTCGGCGACGTCGGAGGCCGTCGCCTCCTTCCCGCTCCACGCCGTCTACTCCGGCACCAAGCGGTACGTCGCGTGGCTCTCCAGGGGCCTCGCCGCCGAGTACGGGGGCGGAGGGGTCGACGTGCAGTGCCAGGCGCCGATGTTCGTGGCGACGGCGATGATTGACGGCTTCTCGGCGGTCTGGCGCCCCGCGCCGCTGGTGCCCACCGCCGACGCCTACGCGCGCGCGGCCGTGCGCTGGGTCGGGCGCGGCGGCCCGCTCTGCGTGCCCAGCCTCCGGCACCGGCTGCTGTGGCGCCTCCTCGCCGCCGTGCCCGGCTGCGTGCAGGACTGGGCCTGCCTGCGCGAGGGCCTGCGGCAGAGGAAGACGTCCCGGAGCCGGGGATCGTCGACGGCGTCGGCGTGCCATGCCAGCAACCGAGTAGGAAACTGTCTCACGAGTGAGTGAAGTGACGTGACTCCTGGCCCCCCACTCTCACTTGTCACTCACGAGGACTCGATGGAGTGATAGGAATAGCGCAACCGTTTTCATTTTGATTAAGCCATAAAAATATTCGGCTGAAGCAACCTTGTATGCGGCTCTTAATAAAAAGTTGCTAAAATGACATGTGTACCGTCGACTAATGAAACTAAACGAGGCCTTCATTGGATTTCATTTCCTTACTTCCCAAGAAAACACACGTCGCACCAATATTATTACCAAAACCTCAACTAATTAAAGAAAAATTCTTGTCTTCCTCTACCCATGCCCGAATCAAATTAAATCTTACCAAAAATCTGAAATATGGTGGGTGCAAGATTTATGTCACACACGATTGGTGTTGAACCAGTAAAATATGTATGCCCCCCGCTGCAATGCACGTGCAATTAGCTAGTGATTGTAATGCATGAGTTATTGAGGAACACACGAAGGACTGGTAACAAGTTCCAACATAATTATTTGAATGGACTTGATGAAACAACGGCATCCATGATATATCAATGCAAAATTCAAAGGTAAGCAAAATAACAACGAATTGAGATAGTGCACTGACCTTCGACGCAACAAATTTGTACTTGGTTGTTTCACCTAATTGCAAAACAAAGCAGAGAGGAACAACTCCCACAACTTAAGGCTTTGACTTTAGAGGAGGTGACACCAACAAAGCACATGTTGCACCACGTTCATGCTTTGCACCTACACAAAATACATGCAAGCAATAGCGTGACATTGGCAACCATGGGTACCAAAATCATTAGAATGAAGGACATTATGAGAGACCAATTGCAAAATAGCAAACCGAGGACCGGATGAGTAAAGAAGGCACGGGATAAGGATAGTAAAAAAATAACCATCGTATGTTCTATCAAGGTCATGGAATGGAGCAACGTTCGGCTTGGATCACGCGTATCACCCCGACAAGGAACAACTGCTCCACCACAAGCGTCGTGGCCGTGGCAACGAGTAGGTCGCCCGAGACGACGATGTGTATTCTCAAAGGTTTCACCCTAGGACGAGAATGGGAAGGGGCAGGTGTGGGACAGTGGGGTGGGGAGTCGGGAGATGCCCATCGACGAGTCACAAGCGATTATGTTGATGCACATGTGGCCCCATCTTGACAGTGGAAGGATCAAATGAGAGTTTCATTTGATTCGTTCTGGAGTAGAAACCATGCAGGAGAAGAGGCGCGCCGAATGACCAACAATGACCGGGATGCGCAATCCGATGGCTATATATAATGGGTCAAGGCGTGAGAGAGCAGCTACTCCCTCCGTTCCTAAATATAGGTCTTTTTATACATTTCAAATGGACTCGAACATACGGATGTATGTAGACATATTTTAGAGTGTAGATTCATTCATTTTGCTCCATATGTAGTCACTTGTTGGAATCTCTAGAAAGACTTATATTTGAGAAACGGAGGGAGTAGATGGCACAATTGTAACATATGTTTTGTAGAAGATCGGGAGGAGTGGATGACTTTTCTAGCAAGAGCAGTAGACTGAGTATTTTCTTCTTTTATATTAAGACTGATAAACTACAAATTCTCGAAGAGAAAAGGAGAAGGATTTGCGGCGGGGGCACTCAGGTCGCTGGTGCCAGCTTTTACTTTGGCTTCTGATTTTGAAAGTTCTATATCTTTGGAACGAAGATTTTGAATTAAGTCATGTTTACATATTCGTGTTTCTCGTGACCAGCGCTTTCAAAAAGATCCATTTTGAATATATTTTGATAACTTTTGAAAATAATGTTAAGTTTCAGTGTTTTAAATTTATTAAGAGCGACCGATAAAAATCAATTATTTTTGTGTGTATGACCGACATAGAAAATTGTTTACAATTATATCCCTGAAACTTGTTGAAACTGGGCATTTTTTGATGCAAAAACGTTAAGTTTCATCGTTGAAATTTAAAGCTTTTTAAGGATTTCTTTTTATTTTGTTCTTGTGCGGGATTCAACTACTTCACGAATCACGAGGCAAATTGAGCGGATGGCAAAGCTTTGCGGGTTACTGTCCCGCACTTATATGCCCTTGCAAATTTTCAAGAGAAAAGGTAACAAATTTGACTACATTATATAGATGTCCTTGATCATGCATGATGCACAACCGCACACGGCACACTGCATGGACACGTAGCCGAAGGTAACAAATGCGTCGATAGGAGGCAAAGCATGCAACAACATTGAAAATGTTACTTGGAGTTGATCACATACACTGCCTTTGGAGAACATTGAAAAATTCGAAGGAGATCATTGTCAGCAAATATCATTTGGACGAGACTAAACAAGGTGGAAACTAAACAACGCGCACTTGAGCTTTTTAACCAACCAGTCAAATCCCTCTCCACCATCTGATCAGAATCCAAAGGACTAGCCACCTTCCTTTTTCTACAGCCTTCTTCTCCCCATACAGTAAAATTAAAAAAAAGTCAAAAACAATTTTTTAGGAAAAAAATAAATTAGTGACATTGATATTATCCTTAAAGAAGAAAAAAATAAAAAATAAATTATGACAAAAAATTGCTCTCAATTTTCTACATAAATTAAATTTTCTATAAATGCAAGAACAAATATGTAATAGAACAATTTTCGGTTTCTAGCATAATTTTTTTTGCGGGATTAATAGGAGTTTTATTCCATAATAATAGGATTACAGCCTAGTGGCAGTAGTGCCTCAATACATGGAGGACCACGGTGTAGCCATACAACAGTAGTACATTCATATCGACTATAACTAGCCAAACGATCTGCTACCCTATTTTGTTCACAGGAAATTTTCTGGGGAATAAACTCCCTATCAATCATCAAAAACTTTATCTCAGTAACTAGATGACCATACGCAGAGCGATCCAGATTATCGCCTTTGAGAGAAGCCAATGATGTCGAGGAATCGGACTACACAATGATCGGCCTTCAGAGTGTTGTTTGGCTAGTGCCATACCTTGCATCAAAGCGTGAATAAGTGTCACTGATTTAGTACAAAGAGGGAGTTTTCTCTTTTGCTCGGGATATTGCATAGTAGTTATGTGTATACTAGCACACACCCAAGACTCACACATACTACACATAAAGATACAAATGACCCAATAAAAAAGAAAACAAAAACAAACACACATAAAAAGGAAAAAATGCCTGAACTTAATTTTTGCAGAGACTATCAAATACTTTTTTGTTTGAGAAATAGAGACCAGCAAAAGTCAAATACTAGCAAAAGCAACGAGACGCACACGGAGCCACAAATCGCTCCTAAAAAAGCTAGGGTTCCTTTGTCTCCCGTTGGCGGTGGCTCATTGAAAAATTCGAAGGAGATCATTGTCAGCAAATATCATTGTCAGCTCCACGTCCAACTCGGAGCTGAAGTGCACAAGGTCCATCTCTAGCATGCCATCCACGCTGCGGGTTCCCTTATGGGTGATATCGTCACCGATGTACTTGGCGTCATCTGGATACACCATCTTCCTTGCGCAAATCATGTCATAGTAGCAACGTCCTATTAACAGAATAAAACCCGGATCAGTAAGATGATAATAAGCCAATTCAGATTCATGATGAATAGTGCATTCAAGCATCGTGAGAAGCAGATCGCCGTGACCCAAAGTACTAATCAAATGCCGCTATCACTTGCTAATCAGCCGTGCCGCGGCAGAAAAGTAGAGGACTTACCCGCATATGCATAGGGCAGAGGGCAGCAGAATGCTGCTGTCCTTGGCTTGCGTGTTATGTCCCACAACTCGGCGTAAAATAGGGTCCTCGAAACATTCTCATCACAAGTTGCCATGAAGTTCACGTGGAAGCACGTATCAGTGCGGGGGTAAATGCCATGGGCGCTTTGCTCCATACAAATTATAAAATCAAGTTCATACTTTGGTCCCTACAGCAAGCAAAAAATTAAAAAGCAAGAGTGTTTGTTGGTCAAATCAAGGTAAAGCCAATATACGTATGTAAGTAGCAACTAATGATTGAAAACAGAAGAGGAAGTTCAATGCCTACCCAAAAATGTTGGTCCGTGTAATCCTTGAGCAACTGTTCAATCTTTGAACGGAACCAGCTCCTCCGCTCCTCATACTGTGATCTCTCGCTTGATACCACCCTCAAGGCGGCCTCTGCACAAAGTTCAGGGGCAGGAGCTTGCACGGTGCCACTAGTTTGAGACCTGAATGTTTTTTTGAACTCGAACCATAAGGCCGACATAAGAGCTCTGATGTCATCGACGCACAACACAACACCACTAGTTTGCGCCTTGGTTATATGTGAGAGCAGCTTGCTTCGGCCATCGGGCTCGAGCAGCAGCATCTGGTGAAATTCGCCCAGCTGAAGGGGCAACGGGTGAATAGCAGCCATGGCCGCCTCGTGGAAGGGGTTCTTTTCAGACCTCTTTGTTGTAGATGATAACATGTCAACAAGGTCGCATTTTGCACTGCAGAGTTTCTCTAGAGCACAAGCAATTGAGGACTGGGGGTCGGCGAACAAGGCAAGGTTTGCAAGCCCCTCGAGGGAACAGACAACTAGGCAGATCAGAGATAGGGGGTCCATGACGTCATTGTACTCTTTCAACATCATGCGGTCAGAAGCCGGGAGAACGGAGCCACAGGTCTCATGCCAGACTGAGTTAATGATGATGTTGGAGAGAGGGTCACAGGGGCCATAGAAGTGGCCGGCCATGAGGATGCCGCGCATGAGAGAGCCCGAGGGTGCGTCCAGCATCTTGAAGGCTTGGACGTACATGTGGTGGATCATGCCATGGAGGTACATCTTGAGAGAGCGCAGGTAATCGCAGTCGTCGCCACCGCACGAGGCCTTGAGAAAGTGTTTCTGGAAATCTGCTATCGTGAGGCAAGCTTGCAGCTTGCTAGGTAGTCCGGACTGCAGAGACGAGATGGCGGTCCCGTCCAGGCGGAAGGTGGTGGAGCTGATCCTGGCGCCAGCGGTTGCACTACTAGAGACGACAAGGGGCTTTGTCTCGGACGAGATAGCGCCGTCATCGAGGTTGTGACGGACATGGACGACCAGCCCATCTTTGGTGTTGCTAATGTTGGCGACACACATCGGGGTCATGGTCATGTGCAGCACACGGTGGATTGCTCGGACATCCTCAGCCGTGAGAGGGGTGCCATTGGCCGAAAACAGATGCTTGTTGAAGAGGTCGAGGTCGCCATGTTTGAGCCGGATTGCCATGACCTGAACCAAGGTGGCGGGCGAACGGTGGCCTGCCTCGGTGGCTGCACACTCAAGGGCGGCCTTGGTCCTGTCGGATTCAGGGTCGAGTGCCTTGGACGGCTCCGCATGGTAGAGATCGTGCTGGACGAGCTTGACAGCGAGGAGGAGATTGGCGTTGGCCCTGTAGAGGTAGCGGAAGGCTTGTGGCTCGCTGAGGCATCCAAAGTATGCCACAAGGAAAGCCATGAGACTGTGGCTGGACCTGCATGCAACCTCGTGCTAGGGGTCGAAACCGGGTATGTGCCTCTTTTTCTCGGACCTCGTGCTCTCATCATAGGACTCCATCTCATCGGACTCCGTGTTGGGCTCGGCGTCGAGGGTGGTGGTGGGATGGAGGGCGAGGGTGCTCTCATCGGACTCCGTCTTGGGCTCGACGTCGAGGGTGGTGGTGGGGAGGAGGGCGAGGGTGTTGAGGATGATGTTGGAGACGGGGTCGAGGGGGCCGAGGCAGAGGCCGTCGGTGCTGAGGAGGCCGTAGAGGTCGGGCATGGCCTTGCAGGGCAGCCGGAGCCGGCGGAACGCCTGGTCGTAGAGACCGACGATGAGGTTGCGCGTGGCTTGGCACAAATTGTCGTCGTGGGGAAGAGGGCATACTCGTGACGGCAGTTGAGGCTGTGCAAGCACGAGATGAGCCCCCTCCGAGAGTGAGAGCCGTCGGAAGAAGAAGAAGTGGATCCAGACGCCATCTGCAAGCGAGCAAGCGAGCGAGCAGAGATGGCGGACGGAGCTTGTGTTTTTCTCTGGGCAGCGGCGACCGTGTGATCGAGTCGGTCTGATGGGAAGATATTATATGGAGTGGGATGAGTTCGTTCATTGGTCGTGACTTGCCTTCTTTGTCCCCGAATACGTACAATATGAACATATATATTACCATATATAAACGTATACTACCATATAGTACATATATGCCCCTTTCTCCCTTTATTGGCATGCAGCCACGCCGTAAACGAGTCGGCCGTTTTGCAAACCTTGAGATCGAGATCCACTTGTAAACGGGTCCCCAAATACGTACGCGTACACGTTTTAGCGGTAGACGACCGACACCTCACCTGCGCGCGTCTACGTTTTCTCTTTCCCTCGCTCGTCTCGTCTCGTCGTCATTGACTCGGCCTCGCGTCTTTGAGACTAGTCACACGCACGTCTCTCTCTTTTTTTAACACAATACAGACGCAAACATTTATATACACACACATACACATACACTTACTCCTGTAAACGTACACACGAATACCCTATCCTCATGAGCATCTTCGCAAGACTAAGCCTGTATATCATCTTGAAAACCTAGCTACCATCTTGTTCATTGTAAAGTGCACGAACTGATACGGTTTATATACAGTATTGCTAAAAAAAAGGATTTCCCTCTGTACAGCTTATGAAGCATACAGTGATCCCCTGTTTCAGCAGTATGGTTCACTTTGACCTGCATCTATGTGAGCGCTATATTGGTTTCAGCTTGGTTGGGGTGCGCCCCTCTCTATGAAAAATAAATTTAACACCAAATATTAAACTAATAAGAATAGATACAACTCTTGGTGGCACGAAGCATCTTGGTGCTTCGCCGTCAGACAGTCAGCAACTGGATGTTTAGCCGTGCATGTTGTAGTTTTTTCGGTTTTCGTCTAACAATCGCTCTGACCCTGGCCTTGGTACCATCGCTGATGGCGTGGACAGGACAGTGGACAAGCAAATGATCCAAAGCCAAGACCTGGTCAGTCTTAACATACTATGTAACCTGGTCAGTCTTAAACATATCATACAGGGCCATATAACAGCAGGTTAGGATCACATAGGATAGGATGGCTGCCGCCTGCAGGTATCTGCGCCTGTGGCGATCCAACCCCAAACCCGGCCATCTTTTAGCACGACGGGCTAGCAACACACCGCCATTCCAACGCCCAAGGCACACCGTGGACGGTGAGAGGATGGCCTGCCGGGGAGCAAACTCCGATGAAGGCGCTGCCAAAGCGCATTTCGTGTTCGTTCCGCTGATGCACCACGGCCACCTGATCCCGGCGGTGGACGCCGCGCTGCAGCTGGCCGCCCACGGCGCGCTCGCTAGCATCGTCGTCACGCCGTCGTACACCGCGCGCCTCCGCCCCGCGGTCGAGTCGTCGGGCCTGCCGGTGCGGCTCGTGGAGCTCCCGCTCGACCTCGCCAGCACAGACGACGTCGACCGGATCCCCCCGGACCAGGAGGCCGCCTACCTCCTCGCCGCGTCGCGCCTCCGGGCCCCGCTGGAGCACCACCTCCGCGCGCACGCGCCGCCTGTGACGTGCGTCGTGTCGGACATATGCCACCCGTGGACCACCGGCCTCGCCGCCAGCCTCGGTGTCCCGCGGCTCAGCTTCCTCGGCATGTCCGCCTGCTGCCTCCTCTGCCTGCAGACGGAGCACCATGCCGCGGCCATTCGCAACGCCTATGCCGCCATTGACCCCTACTGGCACCTCATCCCCGAGGAGCCGGTTGAGGTGAAAATGCCCACCGCGGCCCCTGGGTTCCTGCGGCTACCGGCGTGCAAGAAGCTGGCATACGAGAAGCTGGCATACGCTGTCGAGCGGGCATGTGTCGAGGTCGATGGTGTCATCCTCAACACCTTTTTGGAGCTAGAGCCGGAGACGGTCATGAGCTGCATGGAGGTCAGGAACGTCAACGTGTGGGCCGTCGGTCCGGTGTCGTTGTTCCACTATCACCAGAACGCGGCGGCGCTGGCGGCAAGAGGGAACGCGCCCACCATCGACGCCGACGAGTACCTCCGGTGGCTCGACGACAAGGAGTCGTCCTCCGTCATCTACGTCAGCTTCGGGAGCAGCGCCGTGCACGCGGCTCCAAAGCAGGTCATGGAGATCGGCCTTGGCCTCGAGGCGTCAGAGCACCCGTTCATCTGGGTGGTATCATCGGAGAATGCCGGACAGGACCAGGAGATCCGCAGGTTCCTTGAGGAACTGGAGGCCCGGGTCAGCGGTCGCGGCCTGCTGATCAGGGGCTGGTCACCGCAGCAGCTGATATTGTCCCACGCGTCAGTGGGCGGCATCGTGACGCACTGCGGGTGGAACTCGATGATGGAGGCGGTTGCGGCCGGGCTTCCAATGGTGACATGGCCGCACCTGGCGCTCCAGTTCGTGAACGAGGCCTTGGCCGTGCGCTCGATGGAGACCGGCGTGAGCATCGGGGTCGAGTGGTCGAAGGAGGAGGGGGTGGAGGTGGCGGTGGTGGAGCGAGGGGTGGTGGAGGAGGCGGTGAGGAGCATCATGGGCGGAGGAGACGAGGCGGCGGAGAGGCGGAGGAGGGCGACGGCGCTCGCGACGAAGGTGCGAGAGGTCAGCCAGGAGGGCGGATCTTCTTTCATAAACCTGCGTCGTTTGGTCAAGCGCTACCAAGCAGTGACGTCCCATGATGCATGAATATCACCTCAGATATGATAGACAGTTTAAGTTTTTGCAGCCCCCGCTTTAAGTTTTTACACTTGGATTGAATAAAGAGTTTAAGTTTGATCCAAACAAACCTATAAGATTATATTTTCCTTGAAGGTGAAGCCAACAATACCCCTTTATTCTTTTTTCTTGGACGCGAATACTCGAAGGGCTTTCGATCAGGACCTTTTTGGTTGCCTGCATTAAATTTAGGCCCCCTGCATCTGTGGGCCTGTGGCCCGACTCAGCCTGGCTGATTAGAAACAACCTCCGGGCCATGTTATGCATGTCGGTTGGTCCTTATTGCTGATCAATTTTACGTATTGTGCTTCAGATTATTAGCCTGGAGTTTGCCATCGGCAGTATAGCCAACCCTACCCTATCACGTCAATCCCACAAAGGCTATTATCCATTGTCGTTCGCTCGTGGTTTTGTCGCAGAATTAGTAGTATTTTTTGGACCAATTACTAGTCCAAAATTTCTGTTAATACCTGCATATTGATCATGTGCTTGACCATATGTCTTTGTCCTGGGTTTGGTTGAATTAATTAATCTAAACCTTGAACCAAAATTTCATTTAATGTGGCTTGAAGATTGAGTTATTCATATTTAAGGTATTGCTTGGTCCTAGTTCTAGCTATAGGATATGGTTCTTGATGCTGGTTTCTGATTTACTAGGTGTTTATACCATAGTTGCCAGAAATCCGGGTGGCCCGGGTCGAGGAACGGGGTCGAGGATCGTCTTCTGAGCGAACAAGGGGTATACATCTCCGGGACGCCAATTTCTTAGGTGGGTCACGATCCACTTAATTTCGGGTCGATGGCCTGGGTCGATTCATGGAGGGAGATCTGATCTTCTCTCGGCAAACAATTTTTCGCAAAGGATAAAACTCAATCCTTCATATGTTCCCGCCAAGCGGTGCCATGGAGTCAGCGTCAGTTAACTAGTAGTCGACGCATCTGTAAGGACATATTTATCCCTAAGTGTTTTGGTGATTGATGACAACGCATTTGCGGACTAATCGTGTGCCATGAGTATTCCAGACACTTCTTTGCTAGGCACAAGACGATTGGGTGCCCCTCGAAGACTGACGAAGACGACGTCTTTTCTATATTTCTTTTTGGTGGATTTGAGTCGTAGGAAAGCCGTACTATTAAGAGGGGGTCCGCGTTGGAAAGGTTTGGGTGGAATCATCACGTACACGTCTCCTTCTTATCCCCTCCTTCTTCCTTGGAGCTTCCTCCATTTTCTTGCCTCCCTTGTCTGGCTGCCGTTGTTGGTTGCGGTAGTACTGCTCCCAGGTCAACGGTAGTACCGTGGGCATTCGCGGTAGTACCGCGCGGTAGTACCGCAGGTGCCCACGGTAGTACCGTGTTGGAGCGGTAGTACCGCGCTATGTAGTCAGGCAGTAGTACCGCCCCTCGGCAGTACTACTGTGTCGGGTTTTTGCTACTTTCGTTTCTTTGTGGAAGTAGGCACGGAAGTTTCCCTTCTCCCCTGGCTGGGATTTTTGCCTCGCGGTAGTACCGCATGGGGGGCGCGGTAGTACCGCGCGTGCGGAAGTACCGCCCCCAACTCCTGTGCGTCTGTTTATCGGTTCTGTGCTGGGGTTGCGGCAGTACCGTGGGTCGGTACGGTAGTACCGCACAGCCGTGCGGTAGTACCGCTTGGTTGCAAGCAGTAGTACCGCGCGGCCTTGCGGTAGTACCGCTGGCCAGGCGCGGTAGTACCGCTGGCCGCGGGCTGGTTGGTGGGTAACGGTTGGATCTTTTCCACACACTATATAAGGGGTCCCCTTCTTCCCCGTTGACTTATCTCTTCCACCAGTAAGCTCCATTATTGCTCCAAGCTCCATTTTTCGCCCGATCTCACTCCCTAGCCAACTAAACTTGTTGATTTGCTCGGGAGTGGTTGAGAAGGCCCCGATCTACACTTCCACCAAGAGATATTTGATTCCCCCACTAATCCCTTGCGGATCTTGTTACTCTTGGGTGTTTGAGCATCCTAGACGGTTGAGGTCACCGTGAAGCCATAGTCCATTGTGGTGAAGCTTCATGGTGTCGTTGGGAGCCTCCAATTGAGTTGTGGAGATTGCCCCAACCTTGTTTGTAAAGGTTCGGTCGCTGCCTCCAAGGGCACCAATAGTGGAATCACGACATCTCGCATTGTGTGAGGGCGTGAGGAGATTACGGTGGCCCTAGTGGCTTCTTGGGGAGCATTGTGCCTTCACACCTCTCCAACAGAGACGTACTTCCTCTCAAAGGGAAGGAACTTCGGCAACACATCCTCGTCTCCACCGTCTCCACTCTTGGTTATCTCGTGCCTTTACTTGTGGAAGCTTATTTGTTTCATATATCTTGCTTGCTTGTGTGCCTATCCGTGTTGCATCATATAGGTTGCTCACCTAGTTGCATATCTAGACAACCTACTTTGATGCAAAGTTTAAATTGCTAAAGAAAAGCTAAAAATTGTTAGTTGCCTATTCACCCCCCTCTAGTCAGCCATATCGATCCTTTCAATTGGTATCAGAGCCTCGTCTCTTTATTAAGGACTTTACCGTCCAAAGAGTATGGTTGATACCGTAGACGGTGTGGAGGAACACTCCGGTGTGAATCCGATCTCGTCTACGGGCGATGAGGGAACCTCGGTCTCTCGTGAGGAGTTCAATGTGGCCTTGGGGACATTGAAAACCTCCATGACGACCGAAGTTGAAAGCATGTTTACTAAATTTCTTGAGGGGCTTAAACTATCCACCGCACCATTGAAAGTGGGTGACCCCGCCAACAAGGTGACGGATGCTATCCCCGACAAGGGGGAAGCTAGTAGTGAAAAGGCTCCTTCTTCTAGTGGTAAGAATTGCACCGGCATCTTTGCCCATGTGGAACCACCACTTGTTTATGGTGGACCGGTTCCTTCCACTCATTTGAATCATGCCGGTCCTCCCCCTAAGATTGTGAAAAATGAGGACTTTGATTCTTGTGTTTACCGCTTTAAACGTCATTTAAATCATGTGAACACTAACCTTTGGAGAATCATTGAAGAAGGTTTTTATCCGCATGATCCAAGCAACATCACTCCTCGAGAAGCCGCGGGTAATCAATTCAATGAGAATGCTCTCTTCATCATTCAAGATGCAATTCCACCCGAAGACCTACCTCATCTTCGTCCCTTCGCCTTGGCCAAAGATGCATGGCATTGTGTTGTCTCTCTCTACCGGGGAAGCGCGGGCATTCAACGCTCCAATTATGAAGTGGTGCAAGATGAGGCCGATGAGTTTGCAATGAAAGAAGATGAAGAACCTCGTGAGCTTTATCGGAGAGTAACCAAACTCGCGGTCTCACTACGAGATCACGGGAGCAAGGACACGGATGACAATTGGATCAAGCGCAAATTCCTCAAGGCAATGATGCCCTATCACAAGGCCATGTCATCCGTCATTCGTCAAAGACCGGACTTCCACACTTTGACCTCAAGCGAAGTGTTGGATGAGTTTGTGGCCATGAACATTTTGGACAAGACCGCCGACAATGCGGTGCTCCGTTCTCAACGGGCAAAGAAGCCTAACCTTGCATTAAAGGCCAAGCTCACCGTGGAAGAAGAAGAAGAGGAAGAAGAGGAGAGCAACCCCGAAGATACGAAGTATGCATATCATGAACACATGGCACTTGCTTCAAGGCAATTTTGGAGCAAGAAAAACTCGAGGCCAAACTTTAGCAAAAGCAACTCGAGTGGCACAAGGGGCAAGCAACGTGTAAGCTCTTGCTACAATTGCGGCAACGTGAGTCATTTCGTTGCGGAATGCCTATATGAGAAGAGAGAAGACAATGGTGGCAAGCTCATCCGAAAGGACAAGGCCAAGTCGTTCCCCAACAAGAACAACTTCACCAAGAAGACTCCTCCCAAGGCTTTGGTTGTGCAAGAAGAGTACAATGAGGATGATGATGATGATGAAGATGGTGAGTCGATTGCCATGGCCTCCGTTGCCATTGCAACAACGTCACGGGTGTCTCTCTTCGACTCACCCAACGAGAGCATCACCGCCAAGTGCCTCATGGCTAAAGCCACCAACAAGGTAACCTCCAACATCAAAACTACCATCATTAATCATCCTTCCCCGACGGATAGCATTAACGAACTTAAGGGAGCTAATGTGGAGGCTAACGAGTTTGAGGCCTTTATGGGCAAACTCAAGGGAAAATTCAAGAAGCACTTTGTTGCTCTCTTGGAACAACTTGGTGAAGCCAATGACATGATCGAGGCTCACAAAGACACCATCTCTAAGATGAAAGGGCATAGTCATGACTATGCCGATGAGATTTCGGATCTTTCCAATGCTCTTGAGGAAGAGCGTGGTCTTCGTTTGGCTCTTGAGGAGTCACACAACGTTGATCATGCTAAGTTAAAGAAAGATTATGATCATGTCCTCATTGTTTCTCGTGTGCTAAATTCCGAGAAGGCCAAACTCGGGGTTGATCTTGCTAGACTCAAAGAGGAGTTTGATATACTTGACAAGGCCCACAAGGCCTTGAAGGGTATTCACGCTAGTCTCAAGGAGTCTCATGATCAACTCCAAGTGAAGCTAACTAAGGAGAAAGCAACTTTTCCTCATATGGTTCTAATTGATAATGCAAATGCTACTAACCCGTGTTGTGAGCATATACATCTTGTTGAGGAAAATGCTAAGTTGAAGGAGCAACTTGAGAGAGGTCTTGCGACTTGCATACAAGGCAAGAAGAACCTCAACGATCTCTTGATCAACCAAAAGGGAGGTGTGGCCAAGGAAGGGGTTGGGTACGTGCCCGACTCCAAGAACAAGAAGAAGAATGATAAGACCAAACGACCTCCTCCCCTCATGCAAACCTTTGTGAGGGAGGGAGAGAGTGCCCCCGAGGAGAAGAAGAATAACAATGTCAAGAAGGGCAATGTCACCCCTCTCAACAAAGCCGGCGATTTTAACCCTTCTTATGTGTTATGCCGTGCTAGTGATGGGCATGTTTATGCCAAATTTGTTGGTTATCTTCATGAACACATTGAATGGTCTATTTGGGTTCCAAAAACCCTTGTTACTAACATCAAAGGACCCATTACAAAATGGGTACCTAAAACCAAGCATTGATCTCTTGTAGGTGTTTGCTTCCGGTGGGGGATCATGGTTGCTCGATAGCGGAGCTACAAATCATATGACCGGAAGCAAGGACTTGGTGGTGGACGTGCACAAGGTTCCATATATGCCCACCAATGTCGAGTGGGGTGACGCCTCATCTTCTAAGGTATTGGGACTTGGCAAGGTGGTCATCTCTCATGATCTCACGATCGAGAAGGTCATGCTTGTTGAGTCCCTTGCATACAATTTACTTTCCGTTCGTCAACTTGCTATCATGGGCTTTGCCACTTTCTTTGATATCGATACCGTGGCCCTCTTGTGGAGCAAGACTCTTAAAGTAGCTTTTGTTGGGCATGTCGAGAACGGTCTCTATGTGATTAACTTTTCGGAGCGACCCACTAAGCCCGCGACATGCCTAATGGCTAAAGTTGATGTGGGATGACTTTGGCATCGCCGTTTAGCCCATGTCAATATGAGATCTTTGAAAAGTCTCCTCAAGGGGGACCATGTCCGTGGACTAAAGAATGTTAGTTTTGCTAAAGATCGTGCTTGCAGTGCCTGTATCGAAGGAAAGCTACATGAGAAGGCTCACCCTCCCACGACTATCATTTATTCAAAGAGGCCTTTGGAGCTCCTTCACATGGATCTCTTTGGGCCTCCATCCTTCGATAGTCTTGGAGGTAGGAAGTATTGCTTGGTGATTGTGGATGACTACTCAAGGTACACGTGGGTGTATTTCTTCAAGAGGAAGAGCGAGACCCAACAAACCGTCATTGACTTTGCAAATGAAGCACAACGTCAACACAATGCAAAGATCTTGACAATAAGAAGTGACAACGGCACCGAGTTCAAGAACTACACCTTGGATGAGTTTCTTAGTGATGAGGGAATCAAGCATCAATATTCCGCACCCTACACCCCTTAACAAAACGGTGTTGCGGAGAGGAAGAACCGGACGTTGATGGATGCGGCAAGGACCATGATGGCGGAGTTCAAGTCTCCGCACAACTTTTGGGCCGAAGCCATCAACACCGCGTGTCATGCATCAAATCGGCTCTACCTCCGCAAGGGCTTGAACAAGACTCCATATGAGATACTCACCGGTAACAAGCCCAACCTCAAGTACTTCCGGGTATTCGGGTGTAAGTGTTTCATTCTCAAGAAAGGTGTTCGGTTGTCTAAATTTGAGGCTAGAGCTTATGAGGTAATATTTGTTGGCTATGCTACAAACTGTCATGCTTACCGTGTCCTCAATAAATCCACAGGACTTATTGAGGAGACGTGTAACGTGGAGTTTGATGAGAATAACGGCTCCCAAGTGGAGCAAAGTGGAACTTGTGATGTAGGTGATGAAATTCCTCCCCAAGCCATAAGAAGAATGGGTGTTGGCTTTATCCTACCCATTGAGGAACCCCTTGTGGCCGAAGGAGAAGGACAAAGCTCCACTCAAGTGGAGCCATCACCAACCCAAGGCCCACACGCTTCCGAAGAACAACATGGAGGCTCTCATCCTCAAGAACATGACCAAGGGCAAGATCATACTCAAGACGTTGTGGACAGACCAAGTGATGCCCAAGGTCAAGTTCTCTCCCCCGAGCAAGTTCAAGATCAAGAACAAGTTCATGACGGCGCTCAAGATGATCAAGTAACCGCTCCTCAACTCACCACCGAGGAGGAATTAGAGCGTCGTGCCGCCAAGGTTGCTTCCAAGCTCTCCACCAAGGATCATCTCATGACGAATGTGCTTGGAAGCTTAAGAAAGGGGGTAAGCACTCGTAGACAATTAGCAAATTATTGTGAGCATCACGCGTTTGTCTCTTGTGTGGAATGAAGGAAATATGCCCTAGAGGCAATAATAAAGTTATTATTTATTTCCTTATATCATGATAAATGTTTATTATTCATGCTAGAATTGTATTAACCGGAAACATAATACATGTGTGAATAAATAGACAAACAAAGTGTCACTAGTATGCCTCTACTTGACTAGCTCGTTAATCAAAGATGGTTATGTTTCCTAACCATGAACAAAGAGTTGTTATTTGATTAACGGGATCACATCATTAGGTGAATGATCTGATTGACATGACCCATTCCATTAGCTTAGCACCCGATCGTTTAGTATGTTGCTATTGCTTTCTTCATGACTTATACATGTTCCTATGACTATGAGATTATGCAACTCCCGTTTGCCGGAGGAACACTTTGTGTGCTACCAAACGTCACAACGTAAATGGGTGATTATAAAGGTGCTCTACAGGTGTCTCCAAAGGTACATGTTGGGTTGGCGTATTTCGAGATTAGGATTTGTCACTCCGATTGTCGGAGAGGTATCTCTGGGCCCTCTCGGTAATGCACATCACGTAACCCTTGCAAGCATTGCAACTAATGAGTTAGTTGCGAGATGATGTATTACGGAACGAGTAAAGAGACTTGCCGGTAACGAGATTGAACTAGGTATTGAGATACCGACGATCGAATCTCGGGCAAGTAACATACCGATGACAAAGGGAACAACGTATGTTGTTATGCGGTCTGACCAATAAAGATCTTCGTAGAATATGTAGGAGCCAATATGAGCATCTAGGTTCCGCTATTGGTTATTGACCGGAGACGTGTCTCGGTCATGTCTACATTGTTCTCGAACCCGTAGGGTCCGCACGCTTAAGTTTTCGATGACAGTTATATTATGAGTTTATGAGTTTTGATGTACCAAAGTTAGTTCGGAGTCCCGGATGTGATCACGGACATGACGAGGAGTCTCGAAATGGTCGAGACATAAAGATTGATATATTGGACGGCTATATTCGGACACCGGAAGTGTTCCGGGTGATTTCGGAGAAAACCGGAGAGCCGGAGGGTTACCGGAACCCCCCCGAGAGGAGTAATGGGCCATATGGGCCTTAGTGGAGAGAGAGAGGGGCAGCCAAAGGTGGGCCGCGCGCCTCCTCCCCCCTGGTCCGAATTGGACTAGGAGAGGGGGGGCAGCGCCCCCCTTTCCTTCTCCCTCCCCACTTCTTTCCCCCTCCTAGTAGGAGTCCTACTCCTACTAGGAGGAGGACTCCTCCTTGGCACACCATAGGGGCCGGCCGACCTCCTCCCCTTGATCCTTTATATACGGGGACAGGGGGCACCCCTAGACACACAAGTTGATCCACGTGATCATATTCTTAGCCGTGTGCGGTGCCCCCTTCCACCATAATCCTCGATAATATTGTAGCGGTGCTTAGGCGAAGCCCTGCGACGGTAGTACATCAAGAGCGTCACCACGCCGTCGTGCTGACGGAACTTTTCCCCGACACTTTGCTGGATCGGAGTCCGGGGATCGTCATCGAGCTGAACGTGTGCTAAAACTCGGAGGTGCCGTAGTTTCGGTGCCTGATCGGTCGGGCCGTGAAGACGTACGACTACATCAACCGCGTTGTGCTAACGCTTCCGCTATCGGTCTACAAGGGTACGTAGATCACACTCCCCCCTCTCGGTGCTATGCATCACCATGATCTTGCGTGTGCGTAGGAATTTTTTTGAAATTACTACGTTCCCCAACAGTGGCATCCAAGCCTAGGTTTTATATGTTGATGTTATATGCACGAGTAGAACACAAGTGAGTTGTGGGCGATATAAGTCATACTGCTTACCAGCATGTCATACTTTGGTTCGGCGGTATTGTTGGACGAAGCGGCCCGGACCGACATTACGTGTACGCTTACGCGAGACCGGTTCTCCCGACGTGCTTTGCACATAGGAGGCTTGCGGGTGACAGTTTCTCCAACTTTAGTTGAACCGAGTGTGGCTACGCCCGGTCCTTGCGAAGGTTAAAACATCACCAACTTGACAAACTATCATTGTGGTTTTGATGCGTAGGTAAGATTGGTTCTTGCTTAAGCCCGTAGCAGCCACGTAAAACTTGCAACAACAAAGTAGAGGACGTCTAACTTGTTTTTGCAGGGCATGTTGTGATGTGATATGGTCAAGACATGATGCTAAATTTTGTTGTATGAGATGATCATGTTTTGTAACCGAGTTATCGGCAACTGGCAGGAGCCATATGGTTGTCGCTTTATTGGATGCAATGCAATCGCGCTGTAATGCTTTACTTTATCACTAAGCGGTAGCGATAGTCATGGAAGCATAAGATTGGCGAGACGACAACGATGCTACGATGGAGATCAAGGTGTCGCGCCAGTGACGATGGTGATCACGACGGTGCTTCGAAGATGGAGATCACAAGCACAAGATGATGATGGCCATATCATATCACTTATATTGATTGCATGTGATGTTTATATTTTATGCATCTTATCTTGCTTTGATTGACGGTAGCATTATAAGATGATCTCTCACTAATTATCAAGAAGTGTTCTCCCTGAGTATGCACCGTTGCGAAAGTTCTTCGTGCTGAGACACCACGTGATGATCGGGTGTGATAGGCTCTACGTTCAAATACAACGAGTGTAAAACAGTTGCACACGCGGAATACTCAGGTTATACTTGACAAGCCAAGCATATACAGATATGGCCTCGGAATACGGAGACCGAAAGGTCGAGCGTGAATCATATAGTAGATATGATCAACATAGTGATGTTCACCAATGAAACTACTCCATCTCACGTGATGATCGGACATGGTTTAGTTGATTTGGATCACGTAATCACTTAGAGGATTAGAGGGATGTCTATCTAAGTGGGAGTTCTTTAAGTAAATTAATTGAACCTAAATTTATCATGAAACTTAGTACCTGATAGTATCTTGCTTGTTTATGCTTGATTGTAGATAGATGGCTCGTGCTGTTGTTCCGTTGAATTTTAATGTGTTCCTTGAGAGAGCAAAGTTGAAAGATGATGGTAGCAATTACATGGACTAGGTCCGTAACTTGAGGATTATCCTCATTGCTGCACAGAAGAATTACGTCCTGGAAGCACCGCTGGGTGCCAGGCCTGCTGCTGGAGCAACACCAGATGTTATGAACGTCTGGTAGAGCTAAGCTGATGACTACTCGATAGTTCAGTGTGCCATGCTTTACGGCTTAGAATCGGGACTTCAACGACGTTTTGAACGTCATGGAGCATATGAGATGTTCCAGGAGTTGACGTTAATATTTCAAGCAAATGCTCGGATTGAGAGATATGAAGTCTCCAATAAGTTCTATAGCTGCAAGATGGAGGAGAACAGTTCTGTCAGTGAGCATATACTCAAAATGTCTGGGTATAATAATCACTTGATTCAATTGGGAGTTAATCTTCCAAATGATTGCGTCATTGACAGAATTCTCCAATCACTGCCACCAAGCTACAAGAGCTTCGTGATGAACTATAATATGCAAGGGATGAATAAGACTATTCCCGAGCTCTTCGCAATGCTGAAAGCTGCGGAGGTAGAAATCAAGAAGGAGCATCAAGTGTTGATGGTCAACAAGACCACTAGTTTCAAGAAAAAGGGCAAAGGGAAGAAGAAGGGGAACTTCAAAAAGAACAGCAAGCAAGTTGCTACTCAAGAGAAGAAACCCAAACCTGGACCTAAGCCTGAAACTGAGTGCTTCTACTGCAAGCAGACTGGTCACTGGAAGCGGAACTGCCCCAAGTATTTGGCGGATAAGAAGGATGGCAAGGTGAACAAAGGTATATGTGATATACATGTTATTGATGTGTACCTTACTAATGCTCGCAGTAGCACCTGGGTATTTGATACTGGTTCTGTTGCTAATATTTGCAACTCAAAACAGGGACTACGGATTAAGCGAAGATTGGCTAAGGACGAGGTGACGATGCGCGTGGGAAACGGTTCCAAAGTCGATGTGATCACAGTCGGCACGCTACCTCTACATCTACCTTCGGGATTAATATTAGACCTAAATAATTGTTATTTGGTGCCAGCGTTAAGCATGAACATTATATCTGGATCTTGTTTGATGCGAGACGGTTATTCATTTAAATCTGAGAATAATGGTTGTTCTATTTATATGAGTAATACCTTTTATGGTCATGCACCCTTAAAGAGTGGTCTATTTTTATTGAATCTCGATAGTAGTGACACACATATTCATAGTGTTGAAGCCAAAAGATGCAGAGTTGATAATGATAGTGCAACTTATTTGTGGCACTGCCGTTTCGGTCATATCGGTATAAAGCGCATGAAGAAACCCCATACTGATGGGCTTTTGGAACCACTTAATTATGAATCACTTGGTACTTGCGAATCGTGCCTTATGGGTAAGATGACAAAAACACCGTTCTCCGGTACTATGAGAGAGCAACAGATTTGTTGGAAATCATACATACAGATGTATGTGGTCCGATGAACGTTGAGGCTCGTGGTGGATATCGTTATTTTCTCACCCGCACAGATGACTTAAGCAGATATGGGTATATCTACTTAATGAAACACAAGTCTGAAACATTTGAAAAGTTCAAAGAATTTCAGAGTGAAGTTGAAAATCATCATAACAAGAAAATAAAATTCCTACGATCTGATCGTGGAGGAGAATATTTGAGTTACGAGTTTGGTGTACATTTGAAAAATTGTGGAATAGTTTCGCAACTCACGCCACCCGGAACACCACAGCGTAATGGTGTGTCCGAATGTCGTAATCGTACTTTACTAGATATGGTGCGATCTATGATGTCTCTTACTGATTTACCGCTATCGTTTTGGGGATACGCTCTAGAGACGGCCACATTCACGTTAAATAGGGCACCATCAAAATCCGTTGAGACGACGCCTTATGAACTGTGGTTTGGCAAGAAACCAAAGTTGTCGTTTCTGAAAGTTTGGGGCTGCGATACTTATGTGAAAAAGCTTCAACCTGATAAGCTCGAACCCAAATCGGAGAAATGTGTCTTCATAGGATATCCAAAGGAAACTATTGGATACACCTTCTATCACAGATCCGAAGGCAAGACTTTTGTTGCTAAATTCGGAAACTTTCTGGAGAAGGAGTTTCTCTCGAAAGAAGTGAGTGGGAGGAAAGTAGAACTTGACGAGGTAACTGTACCTACTCCCTTATTGGAAAGTAGTACATCACAAAAACCTGTTTCTGTGACACCTACACCAGTTAGTGAGGAAGCTAATGATGATGATCATGAAACTTCAGAACAAGATACTACTGAACCTCGTAGATCAATCAGAGTGAGATCCGTGCCAGAGTGGTATGGTAATCCTGTTCTGGAAGTCATGCTACTAGATCATGATGAACCTACGAACTATGAAGAAGCGATGGTGAGCCCAGATTCCGCAAAATGGCTTGAAGCCATGAAATCTGAGATGGGATCCATGTATGAGAACAAAGTATGGACTTTGGTTGACTTGCCCGATGATCGGCAAGCAATTGAGAATAAATGGATCTTCAAGAAGAAGACTGACGCTGACGGTAATATTACTGTCTACAAAGCTTGACTTGTCGCAAAAGGTTTTCGGCAAGTTCAAGGGATTGACTACGATGAGACCTTCTCACCCGTAGCAATGCTTAAGTCTGTCCGAATCATGTTAGCAATTGCCGCATTTTATGATTATGAAATTTGGCAGATGGATGTCAAAACTGCATTCCTGAATGGATTTCTGGAAGAAGAGTTGTATATGATGCAACCAGAAGGTTTTGTCGATCCAAAGGGAGCTAACAAAGTGTGCAAGCTCCAGCGATCCATTTATGGACTGGTGCAAGCCTCTCGGAGTTGGAATAAACGCTTTGATAGTGTGATCAAAGCATTTGGTTTTATACAGACTTTTGGAGAAGCCTGTATTTACAAGAAAGTGAGTGGGAGCTCTGTAGCATTTCTGATATTATATGTGGATGACATATTACTAATTGGAAATGATATAGAATTTCTGGATAGCATAAAGGGATACTTGAATAAGAGTTTCTCAATGAAAGAGGTGAAGCTACTTACATATTAGGCATTAAGATCTATAGAGATAGATCAAGACGCTTAATTGGACTTTCACAAAGCACATACCTTTACAAAGTTTTGAAGAAGTTCAAAATGGATCAAGCAAAGAAAGGGTTCTTGCCTGTGTTACAAGGTGTAAAATTGAGTAAGACTCAATGCCCGACCACTGCAGAAGATAGAGAGAAAATGAAAGATGTTCCCTATGCTTCAGCCATAGGCTCTATCATGTATGCAATGATGTGTACTAGACCTGATGTGTGCCTTGCTATAAGTCTAGCAGGGAGGTACCAAAGTGATCCAGGAGTGGATCACTGGACAGCGGTCAAGAACATCCTGAAATACCTGAAAAGGACTAAGGATATGTTTCTCATATATGGAGGTGACAAAGAGCTCATCATAAAAGGTTACATTGATGCAAGCTTTGACACTGATCTGGACGATTCTAAATCGCAAACCGGATACGTGTTTACATTAAACGGTGGAGCTGTCAGTTGGTGCAGTTCTAAACAAAGCGTTGTGGCGGGATCTACATGTGAAGCGGAGTACATAGCTGCTTCGGAAGCAGCAAATGAAGGAGTCTGGATGAAGGAGTTCATATCCGATCTAGGTGTCATACCTAGTGCATCGGGTCCAATGAAAATCTTTTGTGACAATACTGGTGCAATTGCCTTGGCAAAGGAATCCAGATTTCACAAGAGAACCAAACACATCAAGAGACGCTTCAATTCCATCCGGGATCTAGTCCAGGTGGGAGACATAGAGATTTGCAAGATACATACGGATCTGAATGTTGCAGACCCGTTGACTAAGCCTCTTCCACGAGCAAAACTTGATCAGCACCAAGGCTCCATGGGTGTTAGAATCATTACTGTGTAATCTAGATTGTTGACTCTAGTGCAAGTGGGAGACTGAAGGAAATATGCCCTAGAGGCAATAATAAAGTTATTATTTATTTCCTTATATCGTGATAAATGTTTATTATTCATGCTAGAATTGTATTAACCGGAAACATAATACATGTGTGAATAAATAGACAAACAGAGTGTCACTAGTATGCCTCTACTTGACTAGCTTGTTAATCAAAGATGGTTATGTTTCCTAACCATGAACAAAGAGTTGTTATTTGATTAACGGGATCACATCATTAGGTGAATGATCTGATTGACATGACCCATTCCATTAGCTTAGCACCCGATCGTTTAGTATGTTGCTATTGCTTTCTTCATGACTTATACATGTTCCTATGACTATGAGATTATGCAACTCCCATTTGCCGGAGGAACAATTTGTGTGCTACCAAACGTCACAACGTAAATGGGTGATTATAAAGGTGCTCTACTGGTGTCTCCAAAGGTACATGTTGGGTTGGCGTATTTTGAGATTAGGATTTGTCACTCCGATTGTTGGAGAGGTATCTCTAGGCCCTCTCGGTAATGCACATCACATAAGCCTTGCAAGCATTGCAACTAGTGATTTAGTTGCGAGATGATGTATTACGGAACGAGTAAAGAGACTTGCCGGTAACGAGATTGAACTAGGTATTGAGATACCGATGATCGAATCTCGGGCAAGTAACATACCGATGACAAAGGGAACAACGTATGTTGTTATGCGGTCTGACCGATAAAGATCTTCGTAGAATATGTAGGAGCCAATATGAGCATCCAGGTTCTGCTATTGGTTATTGACCGGAGACGTGTCTCGGTCATGTCTACATTGTTCTCGAACCCGTAGGGTCCGCACGCTTAAGGTTTCGATGACAGTTATATTATGAGTTTATGAGTTTTGATGTACCTAAGTTAGTTCGGAGTCCCGGATGTGACCACGGACATGACGAGGAGTCTCGAAATGGTCGAGACATAAATATTGATATATTGGACGGCTATATTCGGACACCGGAAGTGTTCCGGGTGATTTCGGAGAAAACCGGAGAGCCGAAGAGTTACCGGAACCCCCCCGGGAGGAGTAATGGGCCATATGGGGCTTAGTGGAGAGAGAGAGGGGCAGCCAAAGGTGGGCCGCGCGCCTCCTCCCCCCTGGTCCGAATTGGACTAGGAGAGGGGGGGCGGCGCCCCCCTTTCCTTCTCCCTCCCCACTTCTTTCCCCCTCCTAGTAGGAGTCCTACTCCTACTAGGAGGAGGACTCCTCCTTGGTGCACCATAGGGGCCAGCCGACCTCCTCCCCTTGATCCTTTATATACGGGGGCAGGGGGCACCCCTAGACACACAAGTTGATCCACGTGATCATATTCTTAGCCGTGTGCGGTGCCCCCTTCCACCATAATCCTCGATAATATTGTAGCGGCGTTAGGCGAAGCCCTGCGATGGTAGTACGTCAAGATCATCACCACGCCGTCGTGCTGACGGAACTCTTCCCCGACACTTTGCTGGATCGGAGTCCGGGGATCGTCATCGTGCTGAACGTGTGCTAAAACTCGGAGGTGCCGTAGTTTCGGTGCTTGATCGGTCGGGCCATGAAGACGTACGACTACATCAACCGCGTTGTGCTAACGCTTCAGCTGTCGGTCTACAAGGGTACGTAGATCACACTCTCCCCTCTCGTTGATATGCATCACCATGATCTTGCGTGTGCGTAGGAATTTTTTTGAAATTACTACGTTCCCCAACATGGAACCCCACAAGGTCTATGAAGCGCTAGAAGATCCGGACTGGCTCAACGCCATGCATGAAGAACTCAACAACTTCGAGCGCAACAAAGTGTGGAGTTTAGTGCCAAGACCAACCGGGAATCACAGTGTCATAGGAACCAAGTGGATATTTAAGAACAAGCAAGATGCCCATGGGATTATCATTCGCAGCAAGGCTCATCTGGTAGCACAAGGCTACTCCCAAGTCGAGGGTATCGACTATGGTGAAACCTTTGCTCCTGTTGCTCGTCTTGAATCCATTCGCATGTTGATTGCATATGCTTCTCATCATAACTTTAAGTTACAACAAATGGATGTGAAGAGTGCTTTTCTTAATGGTCCCATTAATGAATTGGTTTACGTCAAGCAACCCCCCGGGTTCGAGGATCATTACTTTCCCGATCATGTGTATCAACTCGATAACGCACTCTATGGCCTTAAACAAGCCCCACGTGCGTGGTATGACCACCTTACCGAGTTGTTACAAGACCGTGGTTTTGAAGTTGGGCTAATCGACCCCACTCTTTTTACTAAGAAGGTCAAAGGGGAGTTGTTTGTGTGCCAATTATATGTTGATGATATTATCTTTGGTTCTCCTAACAAAGCTTTCAATGAGGAATTTGCCGCTCTCATGACCTCAAAGTTCGAGATGTCTTCCATGGAGAGTTGAAGTTCTTTCTAGGGTTCGAAGTGAAGCAAAGAAGAGAAGGAACCTTCATCAATCAAGCCAAATATACTCAAGACAAGCTCAAAAGATTCAAGCTAAGTGATGTCAAGCTGGCTTCCACTCCCATGCCTACCAAGTGCCAACTTGACATAGATCCCAATGGTAAAGCGGTGGATCAAAAGGTATATCGCTCCATGATAGGTTCATTGCTTTACCTTTGTGCATCTAGACCGGATATCATGTTGAGTGTGGGAATTTGTGCATGTTTTCAAGCCGCACCTAAGGAAAGTCACTATGTGGCGGTCAAACGAATCTTTCGATATTTGGCTCATACCCCAAACTTTGGCCTATGGTACCCAAAAGGAGCAAACTTCAAGCTTGTAGGGTATTTGGATTCCGATTGGGCGGGAGACAAAGTGGATAGGAAGTCCACTTCCGGAGGGTGCCAATTTCTTGGTTGCTCTTTGGTAAGTTGGTCCTCCAAAAAGCAAAGTTGTGTGTCTCCCTCGTCCAGCGAAGCGGAGTATGTGGCGGCCGGTAGTTGTTGTGCACAACTCTTATGGATGAGGCAAACTCTAAAGGATTACAGTGTCATTTGTGACAAAGTGCCTCTTTGGTGTGACAATGAAAGTGCCATCAAGATCTCTCTCAACCCGGTGCAACACTTCAAGACGAAGCATATTGAGATTCGGTATCACTTCATCTGGGATCACATTAGGCGAGGAGAGATCGAGCTCAACTACGTCAACACTCATGATAACCTCGCAGATATCTTCACGAAGCCCTTGGATGAAGCAAGATTTCGCGAGTTAAGGCATGAGCTAAATATCATCGATTCGAGCAATGTTGCTTGAACCCTTGCACACCCCACCATACTCAACGTGTTGTCCTATTTAGATGTAGGCATGGACATAGGGGGAGTGATGTTCTCTCAATGAGCTCTCCCTCCCCCCATTATGCATAAATCAATCAAGTCTTTCACATTAGCCATGTTTGATGGTACTTGTGCTTCAAAGACGAGTTTTGGTCATGGACCCAAGGATAATTCTTCGCAGTGCCATACCAATTGACTCAAACATAGGTGGCTACGGCCACCGCCCTCTCTTTTGGAGAGGTGGTGTCTCGTGGTTGGTTCGTTTGTCATGTGCCTTTCTGGTTTTGTGTGTTGCGTGGTCTTGTGGTGTCGTGTTGGCTCGGAGTGTTTTGTGCAAAGATCCAGTTTTTCGTGTGCTCGAAACGTGCATCTTCTTGAGCTCACAGTACTACCGCGTCTGGCCGCGGTACTACCGCTTTGGGAGGCATGGTACTACCGCGCCACAGCACGGTACTACCGCTCTGGTGCGATACTTCGGAAGTACCGCGCCGGGCGGTACTACCGTGTCTGGGCACGGTACTACCGCGCCGTCGAGGGCGCGTGGGGGTTATGACTCGGGCAGGGGAGTTCCAACTCCCCATACCCATTATTTTGTCTCTCTCTCTACGTCTCTCTCTCGAGAACGGCGCCGGAGGCCCTCGCCGGATCTCCGTCTCCGGCCACTCTCCTCGGATTCCGACCGGTGGGATTGTTCCACACCACTTCCTCTTGCCATGGACCAAGGTTTTTCCCCAAATCCCTCTTTTTCTTGGCTGCTCTCTTGCTTCTAGGTTTTTGGAGAGAAACTTGTCGTTCTTGAGATTTTAGGCCAAATCTGTGCAAGAGTAGGATGTAGGAGAGTCGTGATGCGTAGGAAACATACTTGATATGCTGTCTTGTGGTAGCTTTGTCCAACCGTAGTACTGCCGTGGTTTCGCGGGCTTTTTTCAGATTTGAACCTGTTCAGATCTGACGCGGTGCGGTACTACCATGCCTAATGTGCGGTACTACCGCTCTTGCGGTACTACCGCCCGTCAGGTGCGGTACTACCGTACCGTGCGGTACTACCGCTCTGCAGACGCGGTACTACCGTGCCAGCCGCGGCGCTAAGGTCGTACTACCGCTCCTACACCCCGTACTACCGTGATCTTGCACAGTACTACCGCGTCTAAGAGCCGTACTACTATCTTAGCTCCGCAGCACTTGGCAGTACTACCGTAGGGATCAAATATCTCTCTAGGCATTTATCATGTGTGTTTTCTGCTTGTTTCACTTGCTTTGTTGTGGTCTTTGCATTAATATCTCTTGGCTGTTGTGGGTGTTTTTGCGTTTTGTGTCTTAGGTGGTGGCTCTCGTCGTTCCAATCCCAGTCGTGACACTGGCTCCAAGCGTCTGCCCAACCCCCAAGATGAAGCCCCAGAGGGCTCCAATGCCCCCAAGCGCAATGTCAAGACCACTGCCAGCAAGCAAAAGGAACCTGCTAAGGGCATGGACGAACTTTCTGTCACTGAGTATGTCGAACGCCGGAGGGTCAATCCCTATGTGACTCCTCGGGCTGTGCTCAGAGGCAGTGAGATGTTCTGGAACAAGCAACAGGTTCTCATCTATCTGGATGTAATCAAGAGCAATCAAAATACATTCATGGAGGTCAAGTGGATAGACATGCATCACATGCGGAAGGACAAGTTTCGTGACTATTTTGGAGAGGCTCTGGACTTGGTGGAGCAGTTTGCTATTGAGCCGGTGATCTCTTTTCACCATGACTATAACCCTGAGCTCATCTGTCAGTTCTTTGCCTCGGTGTACTTTCATCCTAGGGAGGAGCGGAGGATGACCTGGATGACCAATGGCCGTCAGCTGTCTGCTACATGGAAAGAGTTCATGGATCTGCTGCACATTCCTGATGACGGGCTTCACACCCCCGTTGGTGTTCGCCCCATGCTAACTCTGAGTCTGCCAACAAGAACCTGCTTCAGCCCTTCCTTGTTGAGAAGGTACTCCCCAATGGCAAGTCATCTTGGGTGTTAAACTCCTTTCTGGATATCATGCATCGCATCTTCCGCAACACTCTGTTCCCACGCATTGGCGACAAGGACAAGGTACATGCATATCTAGTGGACATGTTGCTCTTGTGTGAGAGGCACGTTCTTCTCAAACTCAGCCGCTTGATGTCTCACACATCATGTGGTGTGAGCTTCGGTTTGCGGTGTTCACTTGCAAGGTACCTATCTATGGACCGTACCTGTTTTTGCTGCTCTCCACCACTTGGGAGAAGATGTACCCGGGTGATGAGTTCCTTGCTCCAGACTGGATTCGCCATGAATCCATCAGCCTCTGTGTCAAGCCCAACTGGGCCAACACCACTACCCGTGCTGAGGCCTCTTCTGCTAGGAGGGCTGCTGGTGAGGGGGAGGCTGCTGCTGCTGAGAATGTTGCTGAGGACCGTGCTGCTAGGTCCACCACTTCTTCCTCTGCACCGTCATGGGCCAAGAAGCTAAAGGACAAGATGAAGACTCTCTTCTACATGCAGGCGAAGGGACAGTACAGGGCTCACGTGGCAGACAAGGAGAGTCGCCGCCGTGACAATAAGGTTATGAGGCTCTTTGGAGAGGATGTGTCTGGCGGGTCTGAGGACGTCATCACACCTGAGGCTGCCTGGATGTCAAAGCAGGGATACAAGTGGACCAGTTCAGAGGATGACCTCGAGGAGACTATCCCCGCCGCTGAGTCTAACGAGGAGCATGAGGAGCAGTGGGACGACTTCTTTGCCTGAGCCACCCTGTGTGTGTAGGTGTCCTCTCTGCCTTTTTGGTGTCTCGATGCCAAAGGGGGAGAGAGTGTAGGGATTTGCGTTGTGTCGTGCTTGTTGCGTTTATTTGATTTGTCTTTTGGACCTCGTTTGTGCTTGGTTGCTCTTATTTGGTTTGTGCTTTCAAGTCCTTTCCTTCATATGGTGTAAGACATATGCTCTTTATCTATCGTAGTTAACTTATATGTGTGCTATCTTGTCTAGTGATAGATATGCCTTGTCTCTATAATATAGGGGGAGCTCTGTTCCTAGTATTCGTGTGCCATGCAGTCCATAGCACTCATCTAGGTGGCACACATCTAGGGGGAGCCCGTCTATATTATAGAGAGGAGGGGTTTGCATTTACTTAATAGTATTTTCTTTGTGCAAATCCCGTTTTGTCATCAATCCACCAAAAGGGGGGAGATTGTAAGGACATATTTATCCCTAAGTGTTTTGGTGATTGATGACAACGCATTTGCGGACTAATCGTGTGCCATGAGTATTCCAGACACTTCTTTGCTAGGCACAAGACGATTGGGTGCCCCTCGAAGACTGACGAAGACGGTGTCTTTTCTACGTTTCTTTTTGGTGGATTTGAGTCGTAGGAAAGCCGTACTATTAAGAGGGGGTCCGCGTTGGAAAGGTTTGGGTGGAATCATCACGTACACGTCTCCTTCTTATCCCCTCCTTCTTCCTTGGAGCTTCCTCCGTTTTCTTGCCTCCTTTGTCTGGCTGCCGTTGTTGGTTGCGGTAGTACTGCTCCCAGGTCAACGGTAGTACCGTGGGCATTCACGGTAGTACCGTGCGGTAGCGCGGTAGTACCGCGTTGGCCGAGCGGTAGTACCGCGCTCTGTAGTCAGGCAGTAGTACCGCCCCTCGGCAGTACTACTGTGTCGGGTTTTTGCTACTTCCATTTCTTTACGGAAGTAGGCACGAAAGTTTCCCTTCTCCCCTGGTTGGGATTTTTGCCTCGCGGTAGTACCGCATGGGGGGCGCGGTAGTACCGCGCGTGCGGAAGTACCGCCCCCGGCTCCTGTGCATCTGTTTATCGGTTCTGTGCTGGGGTTGCGGCAATACCGTGGGTCGGTACGCTAGTACCGCACAGCCGTGTGGTAGTACCGCTTGGTTGCAAGCAGTAGTACCGCGCGGCCTTGCGGTAGTACCGCTGGCCAGGCGCGGTAGTACCGCTGGCCGCGGGCTGGTTGGTGGGTAACGGTTGGATCTTTTCCACACACTATATAAGGGGTCCCCTTCTTCCCCGTTGACTTATCTCTTCCACCACTAAGCTCCATTATTGCTCCAAGCTCCATTTTTCGCCCGATCTCACTCCCTAGCCAACCAAACTTGTTGATTTGCTCGGGAGTGGTTGAGAAGGCCCCGATCTACACTTCCACCAAGAGATATTTGATTCCCCCACTAATCCCTTGCGGATCTTGTTACTCTTGGGTGTTTGAGCATCCTAGACGGTTGAGGTCACCCCGAAGCCATAGTCCATTGTGGTGAAGCTTCGTGGTGTCGTTGGGAGCCTCCAATTGAGTTGTGGAGATTGCCCCAACCTTGTTTGTAAAGGTTCGGTCGCCGCCTCCAAGGGCACCAATAGTGGAATCACGGCATCTCGCATTGTGTGAGGGCGTGAGGAGATTACGGTGGCCCTAGTGGCTTCTTGGGGAGCATTGTGCCTCCACACCGCTCCAACGGAGACGTACTTCCTCTCAAAGGGAAGGAACTTCGGCAACACATCCTCGTCTCCACCGTCTCCACTCTTGGTTATCTCGTGCCTTTACTTGTGGAAGCTTATTTGTTTCATATATCTTGCTTGCTTGTGTGCCTATCCGTGTTGCATCATATAGGTTGCTCACCTAGTTGTATATCTAGACAACCTACTTTGATGCAAAGTTTAAATTGCTAAAGAAAAGCTAAAAATTGTTAGTTGCCTATTCACCCCCCTCTAGTCAACCATATCGATCCTTTCAGCATCTCATTTGCTTCTTCCGTGCAGAGCACGCACAAAGCCATCCCCAATCCCTCCCCTAAAAAATGACATCCCAATAATCCTTCATATGTTCCCGCCAAGCGGTGCCATCGAGTCTCCGACCTCCCCTAGCGACTACCCAGGTGGCGATGACGACGATGTAAGAACGGAGCACAACAGGCCGCGGTGTGATGGCCGCGTGAGCTTTGGCGGCCGTTAAGGGACTTGAACTTGTAGACGAAAGCTAAATCGAAACCTGAACTTCTAACCCTTGAAATCAACACACCGAACTCTCTGATCCTGATCTATTTTAAACCTTGAGCGTGTTCTCAGAGGTATCGTCTACATGGTAGGTCTGGCTGCAGCCAGACGCGACTGGGCCGGGCCGGTCTATTTTGAACCTTGAGCATGTTCTCAGAGGGATGGTCTACGTGGCAGGTATGGCTGCAGCCGGACGCGGCTGGGCCGACCCGGTCTATTTTGATCCTTGAGCGTGTTCTCAGAGGGATTGTCTACATGGTAGGTATGGCTGCAGCCGGATGGGACTAGACCTACTCAAGAGAATCGAACTTGGGTGCTCGTGCTTTAGAACCGCTCCCCCTAGCCAACCTACATTTAGAGATAGATGAGAAGCACGAAAATATTTAACCACATTCCACAACATCAAGATTTGACAACATTTTTAATATTTTTTTGAAAATTGTCAATAATTTTGAAATCCAAATATTCTTGAAAGCACAAAACAGTTTTATGTCGGGGGAGTGGACGGCCGCAGTCAAGTCCCGGGGTTGAGCTGTCATGTCCGCAGACCCTGTTTGGGAACGTGCTCAAGGTTCAAAATAGACCAGGGTCGAAGAGTTCGCGTTGTGCTGATCTCAGGGACTAGAAGTTTAGGGTTTGATTTTGCTTTCCTCTACGAGTTCAAGGTTTATTTTAGCCCTTTTCCCGTGTGGGACTGTGACCATCCGGCCGGCTGCCGGCGTACCTGGCAGGACGGAGACTCGGAGCGACGGCGTACCTGGCGTGCATATGGCGCGCGGGCGGATTGCAAGGGATGCCTGCTATCTTGGGTACTCATTAGGACTCAGCAACCATGGAACGGGATTGTGACCCAGTCACCGGCCTACGTCCACCCGTTGTCGTTCCCGACCCTCGATCTGGGTCGATCAACCTTGGGTCATGGAACGCGACATCGACCCCGCTTCCTACTAATATGGTTTATACCACCTTTTTTTGCGGTTGGAAAGAGCTTTCACTAATCAAGGTGGATCAAGATGATCCAAAGCACACAAGTTTCAACTTCCTCCGGTCCCGAGCGCAGCCATACAGCTGTTTTAACACATGTCCGAGCAATTCGAGCTAACTCATGACTCACACAATTACTACCGCACCCTACAACCATCACCTTCACTTCCCGCTCACCATGGATGGTTGCTTTTATCTCCTGTACCAGTCCAGCATGGATAGACCGATTAGTATCAGTTTGCAAGATCATGGCCGCCGCCTCCGAACTATCCGTCTCGAGGATAAACGGTTGTGCGCTCCACTCAATTGCAAGGGCGGACCCTTCTCTACATGCTTCAAGCTCCGCTGAGAGAGCATTATCACATGTAAATAGATGGCGGCATGAGGAGAAAATGATTTGGCCATTCGCCTCCCAGTATTCAAGAAAGTGTTGTCGGCTGGCTCTTGTTAGCTTCTGGTGTGACTGAAGAAGGAAGGACAGATGTCATGGTCGTTCTTCTCAGAAATGTGAATAGTAGCAAACAAATGATAGCTAGCTAAGCTCTTGGAGATCAAAGCCACACAAGTTGTATTTCTGCTCACGCATACTTATGTGACATCTCAGTTATAATACCATACATAATTGATGCATCCGAAGTATGCCACAAGGAAAGCCATGAGACTGTGGTAGGACCTGGTTGCAACCTCGTGCCAGGAGTCGAAACCGGGTCTGTGTCTCTTCTTGGACCCCGTTTTGGCGGCGGCGGCGTCACTGAGGGGCTTGGTTTTGGGGTTTAGGAGGGCGAGGGTGTTGAGTATGATGTTGGAGACGGGGTCGAGGAGGCCGAGGCAGAGGCTGGCGGTGTTGAGGAGGCCGCAGAGGTCGGGCAGGGCCTTGCAGGGCAGCCGGAGCCGGCGGAACGCGTCGTCGTAGAAACCGAAGATGAGCTCGCGCGTGGCTTCTTGCAAATCGTCATCGTGGGGAAGAGACGCCTCCTCGTCGCGGCAGTTGAGGCTGTGCAGGCACGAGATGAGCCCCCTCCGAGAGTGAGAGCCGCCGGAAGAAGAAGAAGAAGAAGAAGAAGAAGAAGGGGATAATTCAGACACCATCTGCGAGCGAGCAGAGACGGCGGGCGGACGGAGCTGGCGTTTTTCTCTGGGCGGCGGGTCGCGGGGAAAGGCCGGCGGCGACTGTGTTGCGGGGAGAAGAGCAGATCAATGAGCGGCGACCGACTTGTGCTTCAAAGTAGCACCGTGATCTTCATGATAGAGAGTCTTCTATGTTGTCACTTTCATATACTAGTGAGAATTTTACATTATAGAACTTGGCTTGTATATTTCAATGATGGGCTTCCTCAAATGCTCTAGGTCTTCGTAAGCAAGCGAGTTGGATGCACACCCACTTAGTTTCTTTCGTTGAGCTTTCATACACTTATAGCTCTAGTGCATCCGTTGCATGTCAATCGCTACTCACTCACATTGATATCTATTGATGGGCATCTCCATAGCCCGTTGATATGCCTAGTTGATGTGAGACTATCTTCTTTTTTTGTCTTCTTCACAACCACCATTCTATTCCATATATAGTGCTATGTCCATGGCTCACGCTTATGTATTTCGTGAAGATTGAAAAAGTTTGAGAACATCAAAAGTACGAAACAATTGCTTGGCTTGTTATCAGGGTTGTGCATGATTTAAATATTTTGTGTAATGAAGATAGAGCATAGGCAGACTATATGATTTTGTAGGGATAATTTTCTTTGACCATGTTATTTTGAGAAGACATGATTGCTTTGTTAGTATGTTTGAAGTATTATTATTTTTATGTCAATATTAAACTTTTATCTTGAATTTTTCGGATCTGAACATTCATGCCACAATAAAGATTCCACATCAAAAATTCTGTTTTTATCATTTACCTATTCGAGGACGAGCAGGAATTAAGCTTGGGATGCTTGATATGTCTCCAACGTATCTATAATTTTTTATTGTTCCATGCTATTATATTATCTGTTTTAGATGTTTAATGGGTTTTATTATGTACTTTTATATTATTTTTGGGACTAACCTACTAACCGGAGGCCCAGTGTAAATTGTTTTTTTGCCTATTTCAGTGTTTCCCAGAAAAGGAATATCAAACGGAATCCAAACGGAATGAAACCTTCGGAAGAGTTATTTTTGGAACGAACGCAATCCAGGAGACTTGGAGTGGACGTCAAGGAAGTAACGAGGCGGCCACGAGGTAGGGAGGCGCGCTCAGGGGGGTAGGCGCGCCCCCACCCTCATGGGCCCCTCGTGGCTCCATCGACCTCCTTCCTTCGCCTATATATACTCATATACCCCAAAAACATCCGAGAGCACCACAAAATCCTATTTCCACCGCCGCAACCTTCTGTACCCGTGAGATCCCATCTCGAGGCCTTTTCTGGCACTCCACCGCAGGGGGAATCAATCACGGAGGGCTTCTACATCAACACCATAGCCTTTCCGATGATGTGTGAGTAGTTTACCACAGACCTTTGGGTCCATAGTTATTAGCTAGATGGCTTCCTCTCTCTCTTTGGATCTCAATACAAAGTTCTCCTCGATTCTCTTGGAGATCTCTATTCGATGTAATTCTTTTTGCGGTGTGTTTGTCGAGATCCGATGAATTGTGGGTTTATGATCAAGATTATCTATGAACAATATTTGGTTCTTCTCTGAATTCTTATATGTATGATTTATTATCTTTGCAAGTCTTTTTGAATTATCAGTTTGGTTTGGCCTACTAGATTGATCTTTCTTGCAATGGGAGAAGTGCTTAGCTTTGGGTTCAATCTTGCGGTGTCCTTTCCCATTGACAACAGGGGCAGCAAGACACGTATTGTATTGTTGCCATCGAGGATAAAAAGATGGGGTTTATATCATATTGATTGAGTTTGTCCCTCTACATCATGTCATCTTGCCTAATGCGTTACTCTGTTCTTATGAACTTAATACTCTAGATGCATGCTGGATAGCGGTCGATGTGTGGAGTAATAGTAGTAGATGCAGAATCGTTTCGGTCTACATGTCGCGGATGTGATGCCTATATACATGATCATGCCTAGATATTCTAATAACTATGCGCTTTTCTATCAATTGCTCGACAGTAATTTGTTCACCCACCGTAGATTATGTTATCTTGAGGGAAGCCACTAGTGAAACCTATGGCTCCCGGGTCTATTTTCCATCATATAAGTTTTTGATCTATTTTATTTTGCAATCTTTACTTTCCAATATATATCATAAAAATACCAAAAATATTTATCTTATTATCTCTATCAGATCTCACTTTTGCAAGTGACCGTGAAGGGATTAACAACCATTTATCGCGTTGGTTGCAAGGTTCTTGTTTGTTTGTGCAGGTACAAGGCGACTTATGTGTAACCTCCTACTGAATTGATATCTTTGTTCTCAAAAACTGAGGAAAATACTTACGCTACTTTGCTGCATCACCCTTTCCTTTTCAAGGAAAAACCAATGCATGCTCAAGAGGTAGCACCAGCGTCCAGCTTAGGCCTGTGATACCAGTCCTCATTGAGAAGGTGCAACAATTCGAGGTGCCGAAGAAGCATATGGGGCGGCTGCATGCCTTGGTTACACCGGCGTCCAGAGCAACCACTTCGGTTCTACGTGTAGGTTGGCATCCTGGACCTCGGATCCCTTGTCGTGTTGCTGGCAATGGAGAAGTTGCCGGTGAAGAAGCTGCAGATCGCGGACAAGGGAGCGAAGGTGCCGATCCGCCTTGGTAGATTCTACGAGTGGCGCGTGCAAATTCAGTGGTTGGAGGACAGCCCAGTGTTCGTCAAGGGGTGGAAGAAGTTTGCTGCCAAGATTAAGATGCGCGAAGGCGACACCCTCGTCTTCAAGTACAAGAACGATGGGTTCAACCTTCAGATGTACAGGGCCACCACGTCTATGGAGGTGGTGTTCCAATGCATTCACCATGCCGAGTGAATGCCACCCCTGATGAACTATTGATGAGTGCTTTTGCTGCTCATGATGTATAATGGGGCTGATGTTGTGATGCTGGCGTATAGAGGCCGTAGAACATCTTCTTTGGGCTAGGAGTGTGTTCCCCTAGTGTAAATAGTTGTCAGGTTGCTTAGGTATGCACCCGACAGTAACTTAAGAGTACTATCTACTATCTCCATTCAGAAATATACGACGTTTTGATAGGCTAAACTAGCTACTTGTTGTTAATCTGTCATCAAAATCTGCTACTATACTTTTTTTAATCAATCTGCTACTATACTTATTAGTACATGTTCTATGTGTGATTGCGATCTGGTGGCAACCACACCAATTTTGAAAAAGATGAGGACATACCTGTGCCAGAAATAGCAACAAGCAGCCAACCAAACAGCTAAGTACTTTTTTTTTGACATCTAACCAAACAGCTACCTTGCATCTAGGCAGTTTTTTTTTTCTTTTTTGAGGATAATTTTGAGGATGTTTTTTTCTTCAGGTGAGGATAATTTTGAGGATGTGCAACGCAGGTTACCAAACGGGGGCAGAGCCATCTCTAGCATGCCATCCACGCTGAGCTTTTTAACCAACCAGTCAAATCCCTCTCCACCATCTGATCAGAATCCAAAGGACTAGCCACCTTCCTTTTTCTACAGCCTTCTTCTCCCCATACAGTAAAATTAAAAAAAAGTCAAAAACATTTTTTTAGGAAAAAAATAAATTAGTGACATTGATATTATCCTTAAAGGAGAAAAAAATAAAAAATAAATTATGACAAAAAATTGCTCTCAATTTTCTACATAAATTAAATTTTCTATAAATGCAAGAACAAATATGTAATAGAACAATTTTCGGTTTCTAGCATAATTTTTTTTCGGGATTAATAGGTGTTTTATTCCATAATAATAGGATTACAGCCTAGTGGCAGTAGTGCCTCAATACATGGAGGACCACGGTGTAGCCATACAACAGTAGTACATTCATATCGACTATAACTAGCCAAACGATCTGCTATCCTATTTTGTTCACAGGAAATTTTCTGGGGAATAAACTCCCTATCAATCATCAAAAACTTTATCTCAGCAACTAGATGACCATACGCAGAGCGGTCCAGATTATCGCCTTTGAGAGAAGCCAATGATGTCGAGGAATCGGACTACACAATGATCGGCCTTCAGAGTGTTGTTTGGCTAGTGCCATACCTTGCATCAAAGCGTGAATAAGTGTCACTGATTTAGTACAAAGAGGGAGTTTTCTCTTTTGCTCGGGATATTGCATAGTAGTTATGTGTATACTAGCACACACCCAAGACTCACACATACTACACATAAAGATACAAATGACCCAATAAAAAAGAAAACAAAAACAAACACACATAAAAAGGAAAAAATGCCTGAACTTAATTTTTGCAGAGACTATCAAATACTTTTTTGTTTGAGAAATAGAGACCAGCAAAAGTCAAATACTAGCAAAAGCAACGAGACGCACACGGAGCCACAAATCGCTCCTAAAAAAGCTAGGGTTCCTTTGTCTCCCGTCGGCGGTGGCGCCAGGCCCCCTCGTCTCCGATGACCCTAGCGCGCATGGGGGGCGCGGTGGATCCCGGCCCTTGCCAGCGGGGAGGGATATGTTTTTAGATGTTTATTTTGGTTTTTAGGGTTTGTGTTCTTCTCGAGAAGACGAGACGACGACGGCTTTTTGAAGAGTGTAAGATTCTCCTCGTCTAGCCCCAGTTCCGGTGATGTGTCTAACATCGTCGAAGGGCGTGTGGTGGTGTGTCTCCGACGGATCTTGCAGAATTCGGTCAGTGGTTGCCTTTGGTGGATCTACTCGGTTCTGGTCTTTGTTTGTCTATGTTCGTGTGTCTTCAGGTTGGATTTCAATCTACGCGTCTCTTCGTCGGTGGCGGTTGCTGTTCTGATACGTTGGTCCTATATACAAGGCCTTAGCACACCGACTTCCTGACTGTCTACTACAACAAGTTTTGCCCGACTCCGACAAGGAAGAGGCGATGACGCCGGCGGGCCTTCGGCTTGCTTTAGTGCTTGTAGTCGTCGCTAGGTGGTTATGGATTTGGATATAATTTTTATTATTTTCTGATGTTCATTGTATTACCATGATTACAGCAGAAGTTTTCTCGAAAAAAATACTAGCCAAAGCGACCAAATAAGCTTTTCTTTAGGGGAATGGGTAGTATTATTTTTTTGAGCGACAGGGAATGGGAAGTAATAATAATAACGTAGTATAAACGTCCTCCTTATAGACTGGCCCACGGCCCTCCACATTCGCTGGGCGAAGTAACCATCATCACGGCCTTAGGACGACGTCCGAAGGCCCCCTATCGGCCCATATAGCCTGTCAACGGAAGCCCATTCCACCCTGATCCCTAACCAACCGCCCCCACCACCGTCCGATCCAGATCCAACCGTCCAAGCCCTCTCCCCACCCCGAAAACCCTAGCGCCGCCAAGCTATATAATCTCCTTCCCACCCCCGCCGCCAGTTTTCCCCCGCACACAACCCACAACCCCTCCCCAACCCACCACCGGCGGCGGCGCAGCGCGAGGAAGAGGAAGCGAAGATGGTGAAGTTCCTGAAGCCGGGCAAGGCGGTGATCCTGCTGCAGGGAAGGTACGCCGGGAAGAAGGCGGTGATCGTGCGCGTGTTCGAGGAGGGCACCCGCGACCGCCCCTACGGGCACTGCCTCGTCGCCGGCCTGGCCAAGTACCCGAAGAAGGTGATCCGCAAGGACTCGGCCAAAAAGACGGCCAAGAAGTCCCGCGTCAAGGTGTTCCTCAAGCTCGTCAACTTCACCCACCTCATGCCCACCCGCTACACCCTCGACGTCGACCTCAAGGAGGTGGCCTCCGGCGCGCCCGACTCCCTCACCTCCAAGGACAAGAAGGTGGGCGCCGCCAAGGCCGCCAAGGCCAAGCTCGAGGAGCGGTTCAAGACCGGCAAGAACAGGTGGTTCTTCACCAAGCTCCGCTTCTAGGCCATCCGTTTGACCGGTCGCGCAGGGTTGTCTCTGCCGTTACTACTACCCGAACCCTTTACATTTTTAGTTGCTTGTTATCGGTGACTGTTGCTGCGCTTAAGATGTCCTGTTTTGGTATTGCCCATGAAGAAGACTCTGTTTAGTGTGGATCTTATGAGATATGATGATGTTTCATGTGTTGAATCATGTGAAGAATAGATCTTTGTTGGAATTTTGTTGAGCGTTATTACTTCTTGAGATATGCTGTCTGTTGCGTCCTAATATTATTGTTGTATGGTTTATAGTCTTGGTGAATTACGCATCTCTGTTATTCTGTCTGTCAACTGGTTAGTGAATGATTTTGGTATAATTTAGGTCTGGTGGTGTTCTGGTTCTTGCTTGTGTATTCTGCTAGGCCTCTTTTGTTGGTGATCAGTAACGTAGACATTCTATGACTATTTTGCTTGTCTGTTTACAGTAATGATTGTAGCTTATTCATGCTGGCCATTTCACTGCATTAGAACTGGCACTGTTTCACGGATTTTGTCCTAATAGGTTGATATACATGTCAATTGAGTATTAGTCTTGTATTATCTTTGTTTTGGTCTCCTTTGTATCCTTATAGTTTGTATAGCTTACAATGGTAATTCCACAGATGTTTCTGTAAGTCGTATCATGGTATCAGTAAGCTAACTCTAGAAGATACCGTGCTGATACAACGCTTACCATCGAAGTAGACTACAAATATGTGGTACACTACAAATAAACACATTCTATGACTAATTTATTGGTTAAATATGTCAGGCTTGCGAATCTCCTGTCTTGTTTGTTTAATTTGCCAGCTGATACTTGCTCAGGAGGCTTAGCTTTATTACTTAAATACTGAATCAGTCATGGTGTCACTTGTTAGCACTTGTGGCTTCATCTTGTCAACTTTATTATCATCACATCCTGGCAACTGGATCAGCATCCAGTTTAGCATCACATCAACTGTGCAGTGTTTATGTCACTGGTCTCTACAAGATTACTTATGTTTTGTCTTCCATTGGTCTCTAGTGTGCATTTATAAATATATTTTGGCTACGTAATTAAACATGACCTTCTGAGTTTCCATTGTCATGTAGCACATCAGTTGTGCAGTGCATGGTTTGTACAAGATTATTAGTGTGCTGTCTTTGATTTGGTCTCTTGTGTACTTGTGTGTTGTATATTTGGGCCTATTTTCTTGCAATGAAGACGTATGTGTTGTTTTTATGAACTCTAACATGATATGAGACCCGTAGCTCAGGCTAGGGGTCTGATACCATGCGAGAGTTGATAAATATGACAGATACGTTACATAGCATGATAGTATGTTTGAATATAGAATGCACAAAACAACAGAGTCCAAGCAAGCACTTCACAGTTCTAATTTTGCACCAACAGCTCAAAATAGCATGAGTCTGATCTGCCTCTAAAATTAATCTGACGACCTTGCTACAGTATGTTTTTCTAGTGTCTAGTTATCCAATTTTATGAGTCAGCTCCATTTCAGAAATCAAACCCCAAATTATAAGTTAATGAAATTTATTTGCATGATGTGCTGTTGAAGCTTTTCTCTCCTGGTAACGTCCTCTCTGTGTTTCATTTCTTTTATGGTTTGGCCAACTAATTGCAGAGCTTGTGGGTTGTGCCATTTTATTGCTGGAAATGTTGTTTGTGCATGTTTGCCATAACCATGGTCTCATCCACCATTGAATATAGAGTGCACAGAACAATAAAGTCCGAGCAAGTTCTAATTTTGCACAAACAGCTCTCTATTGTTTAAAGAGCATGACTGGTTTAAGCCTGTGATTTTGCCTGGTAAAATTAAGCCGCCATCCTTGCTATAGTAGGATTTTCCAGTGTCGGCATTCCATCTAATAATCCAGTGTAAGTATCCTGACACTGTATAGATGTTTCTGATCGGATTTGTTTGCATGATCAGATGTACAAGCCATTCTCTCCTGTTGACGTTCTCCCCGAGTATTCCAGTTTGTGTGACCAGCTTCATTTTGTGTGACCCGTTCTTTTTTAAACTTGGCTGCGTATGTTTTTATTTGGGGAGCTTGAATGGCAGAAATTGTGTGTGTGTTTGTGTGGTGGTACTTGTTGTTTCGTGGTCGGTTAGGCATTGTAGTTTGTTTTGAGATCGGCCAGGGCTAAAATGATCTATTTCGGGTTTCTTCTAGTTTTGAATGTTTCACTCAAAATGGATCTAGACTTGTTAATCTCTCTGAAATGAAGCCCTTTATTCTCAGGGGATGCAGTGTGGTGGGCCTGATCCGGCGCCGCTTCACTTTGCATCAAAACTGCGTGATCTCGGCCACTCTCCTTCCCGGGGATATGATCGAAGGCAGGATAAAGTCAATTGCAAGAGAAGACACAGGCTTTCATCCAAGAGAAGAGACTTCAGGATGCTTTGGTTTTCATCTGGCTACTTGCTCGAGATCGATTGGCACTTCTGTGACTGCAACAGTCTTCTAAACCCCTGTACTGTTGGAAAACAGCCAAAGCCACAGCCACTAGCCTTGGAAGCTTGGGGTTTCAAAGGAAACTTTGGAGGAAAGATTGGCACAGAAACTTCAAAAAGCCTTGGAAGCTTGGGGTTTCAAAGGAAACTTTGGAGGAAAGATTGGCACAGAAACTTCAAAAAGCCTTGGAAGCTTGGGGTTTCAAAGGAAACTTTGGAGGAAAGATTGGCACAGAAACTTCAAATTTAAACATAGGAAGGATACATATTACACCAAATTTTAAACGTCCACCCAAGATCTCAGACCCAAGGTAAAAATCTAGAAAATACTACTCGTTACTGGATTGGACAAGGAGAACGCTATGGTTCAGCCCACGGATCACACAGTGCGTCCGCCACCTACTACGTCCAACATGTCCTTATAATTTTCTTCCCTCCGCCGGTTTGCAGCCATGGCTGCTGCTCGAGCGCGCACGCCCCAGTTGCACAGCTCCCTCGCTGCGGCCAGTGATGTATTTTTATACTTTTCGCACCAAAGGCTTTGTTGCAAAAGTCCTCCGGCAAAATCGTCTCTGCTGCATAAATTTCTTGATTCACACCGTAGATGACCATTATTTAAAAGTCCTTCCACAGCATCATCTATGTTGCAAAAAAGGTGAGGACGAAAATAATAATTCTGCAACACCATCACTGTTGCAAAGTCCTCCCGCAACATCATCTATGTTGCAAAAAATTTAAAGATGAAAATAAAAAAATCAGGCGAAAATAACGCTTTGGTGGTTTTGCAGCAAAGCAATTGTTGCAGAGCGAGTTGCGCAACATCCTCCCTGTTGCAATTCCCGACGCACCTTATTTGGGGGATCCGCCGACGCTTAGCGCGCCCCATTGGACAAACCTTTTCTTTGGCACAATACTACTCTACTCTTAATAGACTTTACTCAGTTTTTTTGTTCCTCCATTTCATAGCTGCAAGCATCTTGTACTTTCTTAGGGATTCTCACTTTTAATTTTATGTTTTCCATATCTCTGGTTCAAAAAAGGCACATATAACTAAAAAAAGGGAAAGCGTTGATAATCTCTATTACTTAAAAAGAATGTAGGTTTTCATTTCATCTTTCTTCCCACCACCCTTTGTTCTGTTGGGGCTGGACAACAACAATGCGCTGCACAAATTCACCGACACGGTAAATATGCACACTACACAGCTCCCTCCACTTGTGATGAACTTTGAGGACAGCTTCAACCAACAAATAAGTAGCGGAATAACACAAACAACATGCACAGGTGACACATGATTTAACGTGGAAAAACCTCCTCAACTTGAGGAGTAAAAAACCACGGTTGTGGACCAACCGGTCCACACAACTTCACTATGAGAATGATGAGTACAAAGTCTTCTCTAGAATCTCTAAAGAGATTTACAACACACTCTCCACGTTGTCAACCGGCAACAGCAACAACAACCACAGGAAGCAAGATTTCAGCAAAGCAGAGTTTACACAGCTTCTGTACCCTTTAGTGTTTTGCAAATTGCTCTTAAACCGCTAAACCAAACAACACCAAATTTGGCAGACAAGTAGACACATGAGTTTTTGACATCCCCTCCAAATTTCAGCTCAACCGGACATCATTTGCCTACCCAAACTGTTCGTCTCCCAAAACTACTCTGTTCTGAAACTGCAGCAGTCAGAGCTGACAAAACCACTCTCAAATTTGATGCTCCACTGACCCAAACCTCAAACCAGCTAACCAGATCGAAGTACTCAAAGTAAGGAACGAGCTCACCAAGTTTGGGGTCGATCCAATCACGTTTGAGCCTCCAACCACCAGCTTGAACACTGTCTAGTCAGATGCATTAAATCTGAACAGAACCTCTGCTTCTTCTTCTTCCTCTCTCTCAGGTTGTGTTTTCTCTTGTGTGCTCTCTCTCTCTCTCACTCTCACGAATGGCAACCACCACCATCAAGAGGTGGGGTGGATAGGGTTTTCTCCTTGCTTCACTTCCCTTGGAAGCACTCTCAACCGTTGGATGCAGCGAGAATCAACGGCTGACATGTGTTGGACTTATGGGCTGATGTTGGGCTGCCAACACACCTCCATGTGGAGGGACTTAGCCCAACAAACTCCCCCACCCGACATCATGGAGGGTCTCACTGCCTTCCGGCAGCCATGCCAGCGAGCTGGCGGCATACTTTAAGCTTCTTCCTTGTCACCACTTTAGTCAACATATCAGCCCCATTGTCATCGGTGTGAACCTTCTCAAGTTGCATCTGCTTGGAATACAACACATCTCGAATCCAATGATAACGGACTTCTATATGCTTAGACCTTGAATGAAATCTTGCATTCTTACTCAAGTGGATAGCACTTTGGTTGTCACAAAACAACACATACTTGTCTTGCTTAAAACCAAGCTCACAAGCCAACCGTTTCAGCCACAATAGCTCTTTGCTCGCCTCTGTTACAGCAATGAATTCAGGTTCAGTTGTATTCAATGCCACACACTTTTACAGCCTGCTTTGCCATGACACCGCTCCCCCTGCATAGGTAACCAAGTAACCTGAAGTAGACTTCCTTCTGTCAACATCTCCAGCCATGTCAGAATCTGAAAAAGCAATCAACTTGGCCTCACCATCACCAAATCAAAGTTTCAGATTTGTGCTGCCCCGGAGATATCTCAAAATCCACTTCACGGCTTCCCAATGAGGTCTTCCTGAATTGGACATAAATATGCTCACAGTACTAACTGCATGAGCAATGTCAGGCCTTGTACACACCATAGCATACATCAAACTCCCAACCGCTGAAGCATAAGGAACATGATGCATTTCCTTTTTCTGCTCATCAGTGGTAGGACATTGCTTTTTGCTCAACTTGAAATGGGCTGCTAGTGGACAACTCACAACTTTAGCATTTTCCATCCTGAACTTCTGAAGTACCTTCTCAATATACTTCTCTTGAGACAAGTACAACTTGTTGCAATTTCTGTCTCGCTCAATTCTCATTTCGAGAATGTTCTTTGCTGGACCTAAATCTTTCATGGCAAAACATTTGTTCAACTCCTTCTTCAACTTAGCAATCCTAGAGACATTCTTGCCAACAATCAAGATATCATCAACACAGAGCAATAATATGATGAAATCATCACCTGAGAACCTCTGAATAAACACACAATGGTCTGAGCTACACTTCTTGTAGCCTTACTCCCCAATGACAGTTTTAAACTTCATGTACCATTGTCTTGGTGCTTGTTTCAGGCCATAGAGACTTTTCTTCAGCTTGCACACATAGTCTTCTTTGCATTTCACAAGAAACCCCTCAGGTTGCTCCATGTATATTTCTTCCTCCAACTCACCATGAAGGAATGCAGTCTTCACATCCATTTGCTCAACCTCCAAGTTGAGACTTGCTGCCATGCCAAGGATTACTCGTATGGATGTCATCTTCACAACCGGAGAAAAGATCTCATCATAGTCGATGCCTTTTCTCTGGCCGAATCCTTTTACAACTAGCCTGGCCTTGTACCTTGGATGTGATGTGTGCTCTTCCTGCTTGATTCCGTACACCCACTTGTTCTTCAAAAATTTCTTGCCCTTGGGCAACTTCACCAACTCATAAGTATGATTCTTATGCAGGGAATCCATCTCTTCTTGCATAGCATTTTTCCACTCCTTCTTGTGCTCATCTTCCATTGCATCTGCAAAGCATTTAGGTTCTGAACCGTCAGATAATAACACCACGTATTGATCTGAGGGATACCTGCTGGAAGGAATTCGACCCCTGTTGGATCTTCTGAGTGGAGCAGCTGGTGGACTTTCTGGTGCTGGTGCTTCCTACTGATCCAGATCATCAACTTCATCATCATACTCTTATTGCTGCTGCTGGGGATCATCTTCTTCACCTGCACCACCATGTACATCATCTTGTACATCTTCTGCATCTGCTTCAACTTGCACATGAGCTGGAGCTGCAAGAACTGGGTCAGAATCAATCATGTCTTGCTGCTGCTGAGGAGGAACCCGCCCCTTTGTCTTCACAATATCCTCAACTGTTTGGTCTTCAACAAACACAACATCACGGCTTCTCACAATTTTCCTTGCTATAGGGTCAAACAGCTTGTAGCCAAACTCATCACCACCATAGCCAAGAAAGATACATTGTCATGTCTTCGAATCAAGCTTTGAACTTTCATCTTGAAGAATATGAACAAAGGCCTTGCACCCAAAAACCTTCAGGCGGTCATATGAGACGTCCTTGTCACACCAGACCCTGTTAGGAACATCTCCCTGCAAAGGAAACTTGGTGAGAGATTAATAAGATAAAATGCTGTCATCAAAGCCTCACCCCAAAAGTGTTTCCGTAGCTTTGCACTTGACAGCAAGCATCTAACTCTCTCCACAATTGTCTTGTTCATCCTCTTAGCAAGACCATTCAGCTGTGGTGTCTTCGAGGGAGTAAATTGATGCCTTGCAATATGCATCAAATGGCCCAATGTACTCTCCTCCATTATCAGTGCGAATGCACTTGATCTTCTTCTCAGTTTCTCTATCAACCGAGGCTTGGAATTGCTTGAATACACGTAATACTTGATCTTTGGTCCTCAAAATGAAGGCCCAAACTTTCCTGGAAAAGTCATCAATAAAAATCACAGAGTACTTAGCACCACCAAGAGATCTTACCGACATTATGCAAACATCGGAAAGTATCAAGTCCAGCTTCTCGGGCTTCTTGTGAGGAGGCAGAGTCTTGAAGGCAACTCGGTGTTGCTTCCCTGCTAGAAAATCTGAACATTTCTTGATGTGAACTCCTTTCACACCCTTCAACAATTTTTTCTTCACTAGCACTGTCATCCCCTTCTCACTCATGTGCCCAAGTCTCTTGTGCCATAGAGCACAATGATCATCCTTCTCTAGTGCATTGACAGAAGCACTAAAGAGCTTAGCATGAACATGATACAACACTGAGACCATTTTACCTCTTGCAACAATCATGTTGCCTTTGGTGAGCTTGTACTGCCCTTTTCCAAAACTGCTCAAGTAATCATCTCCATCAAGCAAACCAACCGAGATAATATTGAGACGAAGTGCCTCAACATGTCTCACAGATTTGAGGACTAACCTTGTACCATTTGCAGTCTTCAAATGCACATCTCCTTTTCCAATGATGGCTGCTCTACCATTGTTCCCCATTTTCACAACACCAAAATCACCTGATATATAGTTAGTGAAGAGCTCTCTGTGAGATGTAGCATGAATGGTAGCACCGCTATCCGGTATCCAAATCATCTCGTTACCATCCACAAGGTTGACTGTTTCATCAGAAACAAGAATGATCTTCTCCTCAATAGTGGAACCAAATCTGTCCTCATTTTCTTCATGCATAACAAGCATGATGTCCTCTTCTACTGCAGTAACTCGGTTGCCCTCTGTGTCACTATCACTGTCAACTTGCTTCTGATCTTGCTTCTTCTTTTTCTTTTTCTTTTTGTCTTTCTTCCAGTTGTCACATTGCCACTTAATGTGGCCCTTCTGATGGCAGTGATGGCACTCATAATAAGCATACTTACTTTTTGATTTGCTCCTACCTCTTTCTGCCCCTTTACCTGGACCTCTGCTGTTACTTCTTCCCTGGACTGAGTGACCAACACCTCTGAATGTGAGGAAGAACTAGCTTCAGCCACCTTTCTGGACTCTTCATTTAGTACCCTGGTTTTCACAAGATTCTAAGTGACAACTCCATTAGGTGCTGAATTGCAAACCGTGACCTTAAAGGTCTTCCAGTTGTCTGGTAATGAGCCTAGTAGCAGCAAAGCTCTCACTTCATCTTCAAATATTATTCCCATTGAAGAAAGCTGATTTATAATGCCTTGGAATGTATTCACATGATCTGCAATTAGAGTACCCTCTTTGTACCTAAAGCACATCAATTGTTTGATCAAGAACATTTTGTTTGTACCTTCTTTTCGGGCAAACAACTCTTCCAATTTCTGCCATAAGGTGCGTGCATGTGTCTCATCAATGATATGGTTCAAAACATTGTCATCGACCCATTGCCGAATGAACCCACAAGCTTGGCGATGAAGTGCCTTCCACTGACCTTCCTCAATGCCCTCCGGCATCTCAGTGGAGAACACTGGCTTCCAGTATTCTTTCACATACAATAAGTCCTCCATCTTGCCCTTTCATGCTTGATAATTTGTACCATTCAAGATATCGTCCTGCTGGTATTCACTTCCATCTTTCACCACAAGAAACTCAACAATTTGCACAAGCAAATCAAGGCTCTGATACCACTTTGTTGGGGCTGGACAGCAACAATGCGCTGCACAAACTCACCGACACGGCAAATATGCACACTACACAACCCCCTCCACTTGTGATGAACTTTGAGGACATGTTCAACCAACAAGTAAGCAGCGGAATAACACAAATAACATGCATAGGTGACACATGATTTAACGTGGGAAAACCTCCTCAACTTGAGGAGTAAAAAACCACGGCTGTGGACCGACCGGTCCACACAACTTCACTATGAGAATGACGAGTACAAAGTCTTCTCTAGAACCTCTAGAGAGATTTACAACACACTCTCCACGTTGCCAACCGGCAACAGCAACAACAACCACAAGAAGCAAGATTTCAGCAAAGCAGACTTTACACAGCTTCCGTACCCTTCAGTGTTTTGCAAACTGCTCTTAAACCGCTGAACTAAACAACATTAAATTTGGCAGACAAGTAGACACATGAGTTGTTGATATCCCGTCCAAATTTCAGCTCAATCGGATATCATTTGCCTACCCACACTGTTCGTCTCCCAAAACAACTCTGTTCTGAAACTGCAACAGTCAGAGCTGACAAAACCACTCTCAAATCTGATGCTCCACTGACCCAAACCTCAAACCAGCTAACCAGATCGAAGTACTCAAAGTAAGGAACGAGCTCACCAAGTCTGGGCTCGATCCAAACACGTTTGAGCCTCCAACCACCAGCTTGAACACTGTCTAGTCAGATGCACCAAATCTGGACTGAACCTCTGCTTCTTCTTCTTCCTCTCTCTCAGGCTGTATTTTCTCTTGTGTGCTCTCTCTCGCACTCTCACGAATGGCAGCCACCACCAACAAAAGGTGGGGTGGCTAGGGTTTTCTCCTTGCTTCACTTCCCTTGGAAGCACTCTCAACCGTTGGATGCAGCGAGAATCAACGGCTGACATGTGTTGGACTTATGTGCTGATGTTGGACTGCCAACACACCTCCATGTGGAGGGACTTAGCCCAACATGTCCAACCTTCCGTGTAGTATATGATAATTAATCACCTTAATTTTCATACCTTCTGAATCAATTTCACTTTAATTTACTTACCAAACTTCTAATAAAAATACTCCGTCGTTATTATTGACAGGTAAATCAAATAAAGTAATTCACAGTCAGAATTTGATGAACATTTATTTACACAATCGCATTATTATTGACAAGTAAATCACTAGAATATTTATATCCCGTTGCAACGCACTGACATTGTTCTAGTCAAGAAAAGGAATGCGCTAGGCTTGGAAGCTAATGATATTTATTTTGAATAACCACTGAGGATACAAACTTTACAAAAACCACTGATGATACAAACTTCTGGTACATTTGACACACACACACACACCTAACTAAAATGAGATCGAAGGGAAGGGGCTGGCCCTTGGAAGGTTGACAAGACAGTTTTTTAATGATCAAACCACCATGTAATAAGGGATCAAACCAAGGTGGATACATGTGACGGAATAATATAATTTTACACACGGAGACTGTACGATATCGATCACACCGTAATAATAAACATGAGACAGTAGAAATCAGAAATCAATTTAACACACACATGGTCCATCCGAACTGCTACGGCTGATGCTGCTTGAGACTCATCAAGGTTCTGAAGATACCCACAAGCACACTAACAACAGAAAGCACGGCAACGATGGTCCTGAAGTTGTTGTAGACGAACCTATGCACGGTGATACTCACAGGTCTTTCACGCTTGTACTTGTCAATCTTGTCCGTGATGACAAAGTAGTGGTGACCGAGGCGCAGGTGGCGAGCGAGGCCCTTGAAGAAAATGAGCAGCTCATGGTTGCTGAAGAAGCTGTTAACGAGGTGCTTCGCCCGCAGCTCGTGCACGTCCTCTTCCTTGTCCATGAGCATCGCCAGGAGGGAGATGTATGAGCTGATGACGAAGCCATCTGATGGATGTGTGACGGACACACACGCCTCGTAAGCTGCCATGTTGACGAGCCAACAAGCAATGCAGTCATTTACAAACAAGGGCGCCAGGGAGAGCTGGCCGAAGATGCAACGGTCTCTCTGGATGCTCATGTCTGCGAACCATGTCTTGTTGCTGGTGGTCAGTTTGATGCCGATTTCCGCAAGCTCAATGGCACTGCTACCTGATGAGTAGCATGTGAGATTGTCTCTACAATCTTCGTTAGGCATATTGCCAATCTGGTAGTGTCGGAGCAACCCAAGGAGATGTGGCGGCCTGTGCCTCTTGAATTCATCCATAGAAACCCTTGTGTTTGAATCTGAAGTTGATGAATATCGTGGGGCGATATCGAAGAATACCGCCATATCAACAAAAAAATTGTACATATGAAATGGTGTGCAAAATTCCATAAGAGCCTCGAGGACCAACCAAGGGAGCTGATTCTCGAGCAGAAAGATATCCCTTAGCATGCAAGGCCCCATGGACAAGAACATCCGATTGGACAATAAAGCACATTGTTGATCTATTTTTATATAGTGCAACAGATAGCAACCATCGAGGAACATCATTACCGCAAATTCAGCGTCCGTGAACTTCGCCACTGCATCATCGGCGTAGCAGCTGCGGGCTTGACTGACAATGGAGAGGATCTTGCCATGGACTTCCTCAACGGAGCGACCCGACTTCTCGCACAAGTAGTGGGCGGCCGCGTGCTTCAACTCCTCCGTCTCTTGCAGGTGCGGTGAGCCATGGTGGTATGGGCCGAGGGACACGAAGCTCGGGATGATGTAGCGTTCGTTGACCCCCCGTAGGCCTCGTGGGAACCTATGGATCTTGGTTCCAAGCTTGGAGAAATCGGCCTCCAGCCGCTCCCTCGTATTCCTCACTGTCTCTTGGATTTGGATAGCAGTAGTATCTTCGATTTGGATAGTAGTAGTAGTCTTTTGGATTTGGACAGTACTAGTGTTCATGGCGCCAACACTGTATGTAGGTAGAGTATAGGGTTTGGGGATTTAGCTAGTTGAGTTCACATTCCTTGCATGCATGCCCAACTATAAATACCCATACATACGAACAACACTATTGCATGCCGTACTGATATTCTTTCCTCTACCTTTTGCACAACTAAACGCTAGCTTATCAAGGAGCTTCCTTGTGTTGCACATGCTAAAAAAATTCTTGCCTTGCATGTATGACGTGTCTCTGTGTGAATTCTTATCCAAGATTAAATCTGTTTGGAAAATCATTCCAGATCCTTAACTCATAGCGAACTTCAATGTTCGTAAACCCTCACTCACTTTTCACCTCTAGACATTTTGTGTGGCACAAGGATGGCGTGCCAGTGTGCCAAGACCGAATGTACATTAGTTCCAACCCCTGTTTTGTTGATGCACTTTACATGAGGTTCAATTAGTTCCCAATGGAAGGGAAAAACAGTAGAAATTAAATTTCACAATAAAGGTTATGGGCAGTTCAACCATGTGCACTCCTGCATTGTACAAGAAGCAGCGTGCCAAACAGACAAACATATATTCTTTGCTTAAACTTCCTACCGGATTTTGCATATATCCTTTGCTTACGGAGTTTGCATTTTTCATATATAGGGTCCCCAAGCATGCTATGCTAGCTTTGCTGTATCCGGAAGCATGTGCTTGCTTTATGCTACATTCTTTGTTCAAAGTCTTTCTTAACAACTGATTCCTGGCGCTCGTTGTTCGAGTGGCAGCGGTCCATCCCCAGGTGTTCAGGGGCATCTTGAACACAGGATGAGCAGGGCTGCAGCAATGGCCAAGAGGTGACCGAACACGGTGAGAAGAGGACGAACTGTGGGACATCTCGACACACTGCTTTGGGACGAGAAAAACAAACGCAAACAGGGGCGGCTGGTGTGATGGTGTTGAGCATTGTATTGTTACATGATCTTAAATAGACGTGGTAAAAAAGACTACGCTATAGTGCAAACGGTCGGCTTGGTACTGACAAATGAAGCATGTCCTTGCATTTGTGTCAGGGTCTCCTGCCAGCATGTGGGCCTCGTATACCTATATACGCTAATTAAACGATGCCCCCCACCCACTCCCCTGGCATATACTTTAACTAGCCAGGTATCCTGTCCCGAATCGCCAAGACACGCACGCCATCGATGGGGTGAGTTCAGATGCCGCTGCGTCCATCGATGCACTTCTCGTGAACGTACCTCATGTTCTCAGCTGAGGTAGCAGGCATGAGGAAGAATAAAGTCCATGTTCAGCCACGTTGTAGTCCCCCGCCAAATAAAAGCTACTCCCTCCGTAAACTAATATAAGAGCGTTTAGATCACTACTTTTAGTGATCTAAACGCTCTTATATTAGTTTACGGAGGGAGTAGCAATCTTTTCCGCCCGTGTTTGCGTTTTTCAGTGGGCTTGTGTTTGTGTCAGTCTGTCTTTGCAGCCTGGGATTTTGTCAAGTTTTATAATGCCTGGGAACATTGAAACAATTCGTAGCGCCTTAAATCACCCTACGGTAGTCTCATTGTATCAAAAGTGATGGGAAAAATACCAAGAAGAAAATGCATCCAATGGAAAGAACAATAGTGGCGATAAATAAATAAGGGTTGCATGCACCTATTGTGTGACAACGTTCAACCACCCCAGTTGCACACTCCAAACACTAGCGTTGCACATGAATATTTTATTTGGCAGTTATGGTGTTAAAATTGCCCAACTAGTTCATTGAAAATAGAGATCTACAAACTAAAGGAAAAGTTTTGGAGCTAAAGAAAAAATGGTGTACCTTTTGAAATAAAATTCCGCATCCATTACAAACAAAAATAAAGTTAATAATAATAATCAAAAGGTTTTGTGCTAGATTAATTTTTTTGAAAATAATTATCAGAGCAGCCATCATGTACATCAAACCATGAAATGAAATAACTACAATTCATTTTACAAAGTTGCACATTCCTAATCGGCAGAGTCACACATATATTATATGTGCAACTAGTCCACTAACAAAAAAAGGCACAAAAGAAAAAAACTATGGTTCAAAATGTTTTGGTCCTGAAGAAGAAAACAATGCACTTTTTAAAAAGAAATTCCATATCAATGATCATGTACAACACCGTCGAAATAATTCAAAAACATCAGATAAACCAATAACAAGTAAAAAACATTACCCTTTTGCACACTCCTAACATTAGAGTTGCATAGGTACCGCGGTCTTCGAGATATGCCACTGGTCCACTGAAAGTTTTGGACCTAATTAAATGATGAAAATAAGATTAAAAGTTTTGGTGCTAAATAAAATTGTTGTAATTATTTAAGAAAGAAACCCAACTGAACCATCATGTACAACAGTACAACACACACAGTTCAAACATGAAATAAAACAACAATAAATATGTTTACCCAATTTGACATTCCAACATTATAATTGTGCATATATTATTTGTATAACCATGGTTTTCTAAATTTGCACCTAGTTCATTACTCCCTCCATTCCATAATTCTTGTCATGGTATTAGTTCTCAACTAAAACCACGACAAGAATGATGGAACAGAGGGAGTAATAAATATGCACCGGTGCACCTACAAAAAATATATAAGATTCAAAAAAATTTGGTGCTTAAGAAAAATTGTGTGCTTTTTCAAAGAAAAAAATCCACATCAAACACCGTGTAAAACACCAAGGAAACATTTCAACAACATGTGAATGAAATAGGAACATATAACAAAAAAATATATCAAGTTGTACATTACTAACACTACAGTCTATAGTATCTGAAATGCGCAACTAGTCCATCGGAAAATCATACCTAAAAAAAGACTCAAAAATATGTTTAAGAGAAAATTGTGCACATGATGATTAGTACATGATCCTTCAGGCAATTGTTCTGAGATCAACTCATGGAGAAAAAAAATGGAAAGTTTATCGTGTCTCCTATGATCTGTTTTCGGACAAGATTTTTAGGTCCTTGTACTCTAATGAATTTTGGGCATTATTGTAGACGGGCGAAGCAACTAGTTGGTGGGAGTACAGGAAAAACATGTCTCAAATTCTGGGTGGACCTTTCCAAATGCATGGAAGTTTTTGTATGTTCCAATCCAAGTCAAAACTGCATGAAGACAAGTTTTCAATCTTTACGGGAACGTAGGGGAATGTGGGTATACTCTAAACCGGACTGAGCTTCGGTGCCTTAAAGGCACCTACCTTCAGGTCTATGATAGGTGGGCCAGCCACCTGTTAGGCCCACCTGTCATAGGCCCAAAGGCAGGTACCTTAAGGCACCGAAGCAGCGTCCCTCTAAACCGAAGCTTTGAAGTCGACACTACCTCCACCTTGACGCGTAGTCTGATCTGGACGCCGTCACAGTTACGCGGGGGGAGGGGTGGATGGGGGCTCCTCAACCCGCCGGAGAGGGGACGCCGGCTCCTGCTTCACGCGATTTCACGGCGGGGCGGTGGCTCGATTGGCGGACCCATACAGGAGACCGCGTTGGATGCCCTTACCTTTGCTTCGTTTGGACTTTGGACTAGTAAAGCATGGGAAAGTTACAGATCTCACTGAATTTTAAACATCCACTGGAGTGTCAGACCCAATGTAAAATCTAGAAAATACTACTCGTTACTGGATTGGACCAACCTTTCCTTTGGCACATTACTACTCTGCTCTTAATAAGCTTTCCTCTGTTTTCTTGTTCCTCCATTTCACAGCTGCAGTCATCTTCTAATTCTTATGAGTTGTTTCAATCATATGTCCTCGACTTGAATACATCCAGATCGAACAGGGCCTACATTACTCAGAAAAAGGGAAGACACTGGCCTTGGAAGCTAGATATAATTAAGAAAAGGGAAGGCGCTGGACTTGAAGCTTGACAAGGCACAATATATCAAATTAATAACACAACAATATATATTTTGAATAACCACTGACGATACAAACTTTAGGTACTTTTGACACACACCTAACTAAGAACTAAGAAGAGATCGAAGGGAATGGGCTAGCAAATTTTACACACACAAAGGCGTACAATATCAATCAGACCACAATAAGCACGAAAACTGTAGATGAATCATAAAATGATTTAACAACACGCATGCTTCACCCGGACTGCTATGGCTGATGCTGTTTGAGACTCATCAAGGTTCTGAAGATACCTGCGAGCACACCAGTAATAGAGAGCATGACGACGATTGTCTTGAAGTTGTTGTAGACGAACCTATGCAGGGCTATCCTCACAGGTCTTTCACGCTTGAACTTATCTATCTTCTCAGTGATGACGAAATAGCGGTAGCCAAGGCGCAAATGGCATGCGAGACTCTTGAAGAAAACAAGCAGCTCGTGGTTACTGAGTAAGCTGCGAACGAGGTGCTTCGCTCGCAACTTGTGCACGTCCTCTTCCTTGTCCATGAGCATTGTCAGGAGGGAGATGTATGAGCTAATGGCGAGGCCATCTGATGGCCATTTGCTGGATACACACATCTCGTAAGCTGCCATGTTGACAAGCCAGCAAGCATTGGCACCATGTGTTATTCTTGGCAGTCAGCTTGATGCCGATCTCCGCAAGCTCAATGGCACTACTAGCTAACGAGGAGCAAGTGAGATCGTCGGTGTGATCTTCTACAGTCATACCACCGATCAGATGGTACCGGAGGAGCCCAAGGAGATGTGCTGGCTTGTAATTCTTTAGTTCATCCACAGAAACCCTTGTACCACTTGAATCGGAAGCTGGTGAACATTGTGGAGTTATGTCGAATTTGTTCGCAAAAGAAATAACAAAATCATACACGGGAGATGGTATAAAGAAGTCCACAAGAGCCTCGAGGACCAACCATGGCAGCTGATTCTCCAACAGAAAGATGTCCCTTAGCATGCAAGGCCCTGTGGACATGGTCATCCGATTCAACAGTAAAGCACATCCATCATCGTCAGTAATATAGAGCAGCAGATAGCAACCATCGAGGAACATCATTACCGCAAATTCAGCGTCCGTGAACTGCGCCACCGCATCATCGGCGTAGCAGCTGCGGGCTTCGCTGGCGATGGTGAGGATCTTGCCGTAGACATCCTCAACTGAGTGGCCCGACTTCTCGCACAAGTAGTGGGCCGCCGCGTGCTTCAACTCTTCCGTCTCCAGCAGCTGCTCTGAGCCATGGTGGTATGGGCCGAGCGACACGAAGCTTGGGATGATGTAGCGTTCATTGATACCCGGCCGTAAGCCTCGTGGGAACCTCTGGATCTTGGTTCCAAGCTTGGAGAAATCGGCCTCCAGTCTCTCCCTCGTATTCCTCACCATCTCTTGGATGTCGATACTAGAGCTGCCCATGGCGCCAACACTGTAGCCTGTAGCTGTAGGTAAGAGTCAGAGACGACTCAACATGATTAGCTAAGCTACTGGAGCAGGAGAACCTGTTTCTTAACCAGTCCATATTATATATGAAAACAAGACTAATCGAGTCAAGTTCTCACTGACCAATATATACAACATTTCGCCGCCCACGATTGGCAGACTATAATATCCTACCTACCGGCCGGCCGGCTTCATCAGTTCAATACTAATATGTCGCTTGTAGCTTGCTTTGTCTGCGTTAAGTACTACCTCTATAAACCAATATAAGAGCATTTAGATCGTTAAAGTAGTAATCTAAACGCTTTTATATTAGTTTATGAAAGGAGTACTATATAATTATGTCTGTATCTTAAGTTCTTAATGGAGCCAGTTGATCAGTTGGTACAAGTTGTCACTTGGGGCCATATGGGAGTAGATGGGTAAGAACGTGACGTGTGATTAATCAACTAAGCACCCACACATATCTCGATCTGTATACTGCTAGTCTAGTACTTCCTCCGTCCCAAAATAAATGTCTCAACTTTGTACTAATTTTAGTACAAAATTGTACTAAGCTTGAAACACTTATTTTGAAATGGAGAGAGTATGAAGTATGAACTAGCTAGCCCCATAGCATGTGCTTTTCCAACAAGTTAGCTCTCAACAACTTTAACCATGGCACCATTAGTCGCACCATTGTCCAATGTGATGTTGCAAAAAACATGTCTTCAACATTTCCACTCCTGTGTGCACTTCAGAACATTGTTGTACATGGCTACCCTCGTGTGTGGTGTCTCGAAGACAGCAAACTTTACGATTTTTATCTGTATTTTCCAACAACCGTTAATGTAATGTGCTGGTATGCACATATAAACCAAGGTTTGGTTGGACGTCCACATGTCCATCGTGAAAGATACCTTGGACCTAGAACTTCTGAATATTTCATTTAGAGTTCTCTTATCCTCCTCAAATGCTTTCAAGCAATCATTCTTTAGTGTTCTTCTTGACACCATATTGAACGGGCGAATACCTTCTGTATATCTTTTTATTCCCCTTCCTTGAGCAAATTATGATGTCATCCATTGCATTTAATTGCAAAATCATGATTTGCAGCTTCGCATGACGGACTTGACCCAGTCAGATGCATGGCGCCTATGAGGTGTTCACGCGCTTGTCGGCTATTTGCTCCCAACGGTGCTGTCCTAGGCTGCTAACCATCTCTACAGGGCGCAACATCAGCGAGTTTCGGCTTCCATAGTGGAGGTTCTTGGCGACGCACTCAGGGTTTTTCTTTGAGGGGAAAGCCAAGTTTTATTCATCAAACACCACAGAGTGTGGGATATGGCGGTCCCCCGTCTGGTGTAGGAATTGGGGTGTTCGGCAGATGGCCCGTGAAGTCTGATATGATGACTCTAGATCCGTTTGAATTATGGGTTCATCCCATGTTGAAGGCACCCCATGTGGCTTGCCTAAATTGACTCTGCATGGACAATCTACACTCTCGGCGGCATCGGTCAGATGCAGAGCCACTTGAGGCTATCGTAGCGCACATGCATCAGAGCCACTTGAGCCACTTGAGTAGTACCAGGTAATTGTAAGAACGCGAACCAACCTATAGTTGGATGGTTAGGTGGACAGTGCTATCACTATCCCATAAAGATTCAAGTCCTAAACTTGACATTGATGCTCATATTTTCCTGAATTTATTTCAGGCATTCCGACGATGTTTGTTCAATGGGAGGACATGTTCCCGTCAACTATAAAGGAAGTTTGTTATTCAATCTTATTGTATTTCTTTCTATCTCTTCTTACCTTGACTTGTACTCCAAACTATGTATGCATCCAGGGATATGCTCCTACCATAACACACACGCGTCCCCTAGAACAAGGGCAAGACGCTTCGATCCATCTGACAGCGCTGAGCCATGGTGGTACGGTCCGACGGACACGACGCTCGGGATTTGTCAAGTTTTATGATGCTCAGGGAAAAAAAATTCAGTAGTGCCTTAAACCACCATAAGGTAGTGCCACTATATCAAAGGTGGTGGGAAAACTACCAAAAAGAAAAAGCATCCAATAGAAAGAACAACAGTAGTGAAAAAATAAATAAGGGTTGTATGCTCCTATTGTGTGATAATGTTCAATTACCCCAGTTGCACATTCCATTCTCTAGAGTTGGCAGTTATGGTATTCGAATTGTGCAACTAGTTCATTGAAAATAGAGACCTACAAACAAAAGGAAAAGTTTTGGCGCTAAAAAAATGATGTACTTTCTAAAATAAACTTCCAGATCAATCGTCATGTACAACAACTAGGAAACTCTTAAAAACTTGAAATAAGGCAAAACGAAATAATAAATTCGAAAGTTTTGGAGTGCAGAATTTTGGAAGACGAGCTCCATGGAACTCGCTTTTTTGAAAAATTCAAAAATCATATTTTTTTAGTTTAAAAAAATTCTTGAAAAATCATACGTGTTCATATGGATGTGTTTTACATGTGTGTAAAGTCTGACGATGAAATACATTATGGTGAGGGCTACACAAAAAAAGACAAATTCGTGCATTTTTAACTTGGCTTGCGTATGTTTTAATTTGCGGAGCTTGAATGACAGAAACTGTGTGTGAGGTGTGGTGCCTTTTTATGCCAGAACGGCATAATCAGAGTCGCATCCAATTGTTGTCTTGTTTTCAGATCGCTTAGGCATTTTGAGATCGGTTCAGTGCTGAAATGACTGTAATCTCATTGGGACTACTATACAAATCTCTCTGAATTGAACCCCTCAGTTTAATATCCATCTCTAATCGGGTGCCGCTTCACATCTATCCTACGCCCTCCTCAAAAGTTCAGGCCCTCCGTTTCGGTTATAGTCACTAGTTTTTGTTAAGGCATAGTGCGCTGAGATCATCAAATTGCTGATCCATGAGAAAGAGTTCAGGGTTTGATATTGCCACTTGGTTCAGATCGATCGGCATGGCTATGACGATTGTATCTGTGACTGCTACAGGCTCCTATGCCAGCGTACAGTTGGAAAACAAGTTAGGGGTTTCGAAGGAAACGTTGGATTGCCCCGGGAATTTGACATTTGCTGCGTTTGGATAGTAAAACATAGGAAAGTTACAATTTTCATTGAATTTGAAACGTCCACTCAGAGTCTCAAACCCAATGTATAATCAAATACTGCTACTCATTGCTGGATTGGACCAACCTTTCCTTTGGCACATTACTACTCTGCTCTTAATAGGCTTTCCTCTGTTTTCTAGTTCCTACATTTCATAGCTGCAAGCATCTTCTATTCTTACTTTCATAGGGATTCACTCTTTCAATCTTATGTTTTCCATATCTCCGGTTCGAGAAGGGAAGGCGCTGATAATCAAGAAAAGGAATGCGCTGGGCTTGGAAGCTGACAAGATTTATTTTGAATAACCACTGACTGACGATACAAACTTCAGGGACAAACCACTGACAATGTGATTAGATACGTCACACCATATAAATAAATCTAATAAGGGATCTGACCAAGGTGGGTGTGATGGGATAATTTTACACACTGAGACCGCACGACATTGATCACACAGCAATAAACACGAAACAGTAGAAATGAGAAATCAATTTAACAGACACACATGGTTCATCTGAACTGCTACGGCTGATGCTGCTTGAGACTCATCAGGGCTCTGAAGATACCCACGAGCACACTAACAACAGAAAGCACGGCAACGATGGTCCTGAAGTTGTTGTAGATGAACCTATGCACGGTGATACTAGGATATTAACCTCTTGTATGTTTGGCCAATTCACAAGCATCACATACAAGCAGCTCCCTAGGACACAACTTGAAAAGAGAGGGGTAAATACGAAACAATGCACGAAAAGAGAGATGGACAAGCCTGCGATGGTGTAGTAGTAGTAGTTCTTGACTAGGAGACAAGCATGATGCAAAAGCAACTTCATCACTTCCTTCATCAAGATGGTAGAGTCCATCATGCACGGTCCGAGTCCCCAACAGTCTCCCTGTCTCTAGCTCTTGAAAACACAACAGGTAGCATAAAACAGACCTCTACAATTGAGAGATTCAGTAATAGAGCTAACTGACAAGAGATTGACTGGAAATTTAGGAACATGTAAGACATGAGATAAGGACAATGTCTTCACCTAACAGATCCACGTCGGTGCCATGGATCCGTCAGCTACACGTACTTTGTCCTTACCTGAACAAGGTGTATAGGAAGTGAATATATTTGAAGCTCCTGTCATGTGATTGGTAGCTCCTGTATCAATAATCCAAGATTTTGATTGCGTTGTAGAATTGTGGGTCTGGTGAGGTGTCATACCTTGGTGTGAAGTGGCATGCAAACTAGTTTCAGCTTTAGAGGAATCCTGGAAGGAAGACAAGTCTACTGAGAGTCTAATCTTGGAGGTGAAATCCTGAAGAGCTCGCACATCTACTACCGGTAGCTCCCTCTTCGATGTAGTGAGGTTCGCTTGTCTTTTATGAGCTCCCTGACCTCCCCCTGGCTGAGACTCTCCTTTTTCCCATGAAGTTGGATAACCATGCAACTCAAAGCATGAATCCTTTGTGTGTCCAGGCCTTTTGCAGTGGTTGCAAAAAAGTTTGCCTTTATCTATTTTAGCAAAGGTCTTAGGAGCACGACGAGCTTGTATGGATAAGGCTGCACGTGCATCTGATTTTTCTTGAACACATTCATTGGGTTGAGCAAGACGAGTTTCCTCCTCAATCACACTGGAAATGATATCATCAAGGCTTAGCCATTCAGTTTTGGAGAATATTAGCTGGCGACGGAGATCAAACTCCTGATTTAGGCCATCAAGGAAGAGCTTGCCCCAAATGGTCCAAACCAGGTATGGTGAACAGCCAAATCATTCTTGTCAACGGGTTGAAAAGGATGGTAATAATGTTACTCCATATACAATCTCTTCATCTCACCTGCATACTCAGTCACTGATTTTGAGCCTTGCTTCAAGTTAGTCAACTCCTGCATGATACGAGTAGCCTGCATCTTATTTGATTTTCTTGAAAACAACATGTCAAAATAAGAACGGAGAAGATTCAAATTGCTTCTCCAAAGCTTTCCACACTTCAAATACAGTGGTCATAGTCTCAACTTGTTCTTGTATCGGTGGTTTCATGCTTCCTAATAACCACACCAAAATTCTATCATTGATCTGTTTGGTGATAGTACCACTTTTCAGTTTCTCTTCATCGGCACTAAGCAATTCTTCGTAGCCATGAGAACTCAGAATTAACAAAGCATGCCGCGCCCAGCTGATGTAATTGCCCGGTCCAGCCAACTTCACTGGATTAGGCTCAAGTGCATACTTGACAGCTTCAGGAACCACTTTGAGTTGTTGCTGTGGCTGCTCAAATACTTTGCTTAAAATTTCATACAACTTATCCGCACTAGCATCCCTTGATTTCCCCTTTGTTGGATCTGCCATGAGTTACCACCACACACAAAGAAAAAACCAGACACACACAGGACTTGTTTTTTTCAGATCTCCACTAACAACTGCACACAGGCAGCACGAGCAGAGTACAAGCAGAGTTGATACTAGCCAAGTAGATATACTAGTGCAGGTTGCTCTCAAACGCACAGACTGCACATGTATTTTAATCCGGCCACTAGACAAAGATGAGCTATCCGGCTGCACTAATCACAGTTCTCCAAGGGCAGCCACAAGTACTAGTACCACTATCAATTAACTACAGAAGCCAGCTTATTGTTTGGACAGGGACGACACAACGGCAACCAACAATTTTTCGGCGGCAGCACATCATCCACTTCTCAACACAGGGAGTAAGCACATATGCACCGGGAGGCAGTTCAACAGGCAACCTTAGGTTGGTCGCAGCACTCCGTGCCGTAGCTTGGAGATGATGTCGCAGGTCTCGGCGGCCGCTCGAGTGCCCACGGCAGTAAATCGCACAGGATTAACTTGCTCCGATGCCATGTTGAATATCATCTGAGATTTGAGGGATTTGAGCTACGGATTGGAGGGAGCGTGAAAAGCATTTGGGGAAATTTTGGATCGTTCCTCACCGATCCATTCTCTGTGCTGATTTATATATTGTTTGTACAATTTACATTTTAGACCCTATGAGCTTACCTAATTACATTATCTATACACCAACACCTCCAGTTTGAAAAGGCCCCAGATAACTAAGAAAAGGAAAGGCACATTACTACCGTACGCCTTGCAAGCAAGATAATTAAGAAAAGGAAGGCGCTGGACTTCGACGCTGACGGTATTTACTTTGAATAACCACTGACGATACAAACTTTAGGTACACTTAACACACGCCTAACTAGAGTAAATAGCATAAAACTACTACTTTACAGGCTATGGTTTCAAAAAACTACCGATTTTTAATTTTTCTCAGATAACTACCAAACGAGGGGCCGGCTGTTTCAAAAAACCCAAAACGTTGAGTGCTTATTAATTGATTGTGATTATGACAGGTGGGCCCCATGCGTAAGAGCTCTAATTGTTTGACCGTTAAGTGTGGGCCTGCACACAAATTTAAGAAAGCAATCTGGTCCCTGCTTTTTTCACAAAAAGCAATCGGGTCCCTGCTCTCAGACCAGGATCCATTGGTGCTCCTCTCGCTCCAGAGCTGGACCTCGCGGCTCCGCCTCCTCCGGCCGGTGAGCCGCCCGCTACCGGCGCTCACCGGGGCTCAACCATGGCCGTTGCCCCGCCTCACCTCCTTCTTTCCTACCTCTCTACGCCCGCCGCCTAGCCGTGCTGCACGACGCCGCGGGGCCAGTGGCTGCCTCTACGCCGGCTCTCCATGGCGGGCTCAGGCCGTCGCGAGCCGCGCGCCATGGCTAGGGGCTCGGGCCGTTGCCAGCCGCGCCATGGCCAGTGGCTCATGCCGCCACCAGTCGCACACCATGGCCAGGAGCGCGCCGACGAGCAAGGGCCGCCGCCAGCCGCGCCATGGCCAGGGTCTCAGGCCGCCACCAGCCGCGCGCCATGGCCAGGAGCTCCTCCACCTAGCCCGTCGCCCGACTAGAGAAGCCCGTCGTCGCGACGAGGAACGCGGCGGCCGAGCCGCCGCCTTTCGCTTGGCCGGCGATCTGGCCGCCGGCGAGCTGCCGGCGCAGTTCTTGATTGCTTTTTCCAGAAAAATATCAGGGACCCGATTGCTTTTTCCCGAAAACATCAAGGACCTAATTGCTTTTTTCAGAAAACATCAGGGACCCGATTGCTTTTAAAAAAGATATAGGGACCTGATTGCTTTTTTAAAACTTACATAGATATTGACATGTGGGCCCTACATGTAAGGTAACAGTCAAACAAACGGTCAAACAAACGGTTCTCTTATGTGTGAGTCCCACCTGTCATAATCACGATCAATTGATAAGCACTCAGCGTTTTGGGTTTTTTGAAACAGCCGACCCCTCGTTTGATAGTTATCTAAGAAAAATTAAAAACCGGTAGTTTTTTGGAACCCTAACCTGTAAAGTAGTAGTTTTATGCTATTTACTCGCCTAACTAAGAAGAGACCGAAGGGAATAACACAAGCAGGTATATATGCTGGTTATACATATAATGTGATTATTTTGTCACACCATGTAGATCTAATAAGGGATCAATCCAAGGTGGATGTGACGGCATAAATTTACAGATGGAGACGCACGGCATCGATCACACCACAATAAGCACGGAAATAAAAATGGATCATAAAATAATGAGAAAAGTATACTTTTCGTCCCTTAACTTTTGGTGAAGTCTAGATTTAGTCCCTCGACTTCAAAACCGGACAACTTGCACCCCCAACTACCGAAACCGGACAAGGTTCGTCCCTGGTCTCGGTTTTGACCGGTTTTGGTGCTGACTAACCCCAGTTTTGACCAGCGCATACTCAAATTCGTGTAAATATTTTATATCCATGAACTTTTTGAAATTCACATACACTTTTCAAATCCGCGTAGTTTTTCCAAGGTCGCATATTTTTTTTCAAAAAGTAAACATACTTTTTTCAAATCAGTGAACAATTTTGTAATTTGCGTACTTTTTTCAAATCCATGATTTTTTAAACATTTGCATATTTTTTTCAAATCTGCTTATTTTTGTGTACAAAAAAACAAATCCACGTACTTTTGTCGAGTTCGCATGAATTTTTCAAATTCATGAACTCTTTCCAAAAAAATGTACGCGAATATGAAAAAGTACGTCAATTTTAAAAAGTACATGGATTTGAAAGAAAAAATACATGAAATTTTGAAAAAAGTACGCAGATTTGAATAAGTATGTGAACTTGGAAAAAGTACACGGATTTGAAAAAAGTACAGAAAATTTCAAAAAGTTCACGTATTTGAAATAAGTACCCGACTTTGAAAACATTACGCGGACTTGGGAAAAATATGCGAATTTGAGTTGGCACAGTCAAAACCGGGATGGGACAGTACCAAAACCGGTCAAAACTGTGACCAAGGATGACGCTTGTCCGGTTTCGGAAGATAAGGGTGCAAGTTGTCCGGTTTCGGAGTTGAGGGACCAAATCTAGACTCCTCCAAGAATTGAGGGATGAAAAGTATACTTTTCTCTAAAATAATTAAACAACACATATGCCTCACCCGAACTGCTAAGGCTGATGCTGCTTGAGACTCATCAAGGTTCTGAAGATTCCTGCAAGCACACCAGTAATAGAGAGCACAGCAACGATTGTCTTGAAGTTTTTGTATACGAACCTATGCACAGCGATACTCACAGGCCTTCGACGCTTGAACCTGTCAATCTTTCCTGTGATGGTAAAGTAGCGCCGCCCGAGGCGCAGGTGGCATGCGAGGCCCTTGAAGAAAACGAGCAACTCATGGTTACCAAGTAAGCTGCGAACGAGGTGCTTAGCTCGCAGCTGGTGCACGTCCTCTTCCCTGTCCATGAGCATTGCCAAGAGGGAGATGTAGGAGCTGACGACGAAGCCGTCTGATGGGTATCTGGTGGACACACACGCCTCGTAGGCTGCCATGTTGACTAGCCAGCAAGCAGTGAAGTCATTTATGAACAATGGCGTCAGGGAGAGCTGGCCACCGAAGAGGCAGTAGTCTGTCTGGATGCTCATGTTTGCCAACCCTTTTTTCTTGCTGGCGGTCAGCTTGATTCCGATTTCCGCGAGCTCAATGGCACTAGTACTAGCCAATGATAAGGGATGTATATGATTGTGATCTTCGCTAGTCATATTGCCAATCTGAGAGTATCGGAGGAGCCCAAGGAGATGTGGTGGCCTGTACTTCCTGAGTTCATCCACACGAGCCCTTGTGTTTGAATATAAAGATGAAGGGGGGATGATATACAAATATTTCGCTATCTTATGAACAAACTTGTACACCGGAGGTGTTGTCAAAAAGTCCGAAAGAGCCTCGATGACTAACCAAGGGAGCTGATTCTCCAACAGAAAGATATCCCTTAGCATGCAAGGCCCCGTGGACAAGATCATCCGATTGGACAAAAAGCACATTCTTCAGTCCCCTGCCCCTCCATATAGAGCAGCAAATAGCAACCATCGAGAAACATCATTACCGCAAATTCAGCATTGGTGAAATTCGCCACCGCGCCATCAGCATAGCAACTGCGGGCTTCGCCTGCGATGTGGAGGATCTTGTCATAGACATGCGCAACCGAGTGGCCAGACATCTCACAGAAGTAGTGAGCCGCCACATGCTTCAACTCCTCCATCTCCCGCAGGTGCGGTGAGCCATGGTGGTAAGGGCCGAGGGACACGAAGCTCGGGGTGACATAGCGTTCGTTAATCCCCGGGCGTAAGCCTCGCGGGAACCTGTGGATCTTGGTGTCAAGCTTGGAGAAGTCGGCCTCCAGTCTCTCCCTCGTGTTTCTCACCATCTCTTGGATTTGGATACTACTGCTGTCCATGGCGCCAACACTCTGGGTGTGAATGAAGCGAGATACTGGCCATGGGGAGGGGTCTATAAAGCTAGCTAGCTAGTGGAACAAGATGCCTTATCCCAAACCCTCATAAGTTATATATTAAGACAAGACTAATTGCCAGCAGCTTTCGAGAGTCCTGACTGACCAATATGTACTACTATATTTGGCCGCCCACGATTAGCAGGCTAATCTTCTGCGTACCGACCGGCTTCCACAGTTCAATACTGATAGCTTGCTTGTTGCTAGCTTTGTCAGTGTGTTCACTACTATAATTGTGTATGTATCTTAATCAAGCCTGTTGATCAATTGGTACAAGTTGTCACTTGGGGCCATGTGAAAGTAGATAGGTATGAACGTGACGCATGATTAATCAACTAATTACCGACAACACATAGCTTTGTGTACTAGTAGTAGTCTAGTGTGAATTAGGTAGACCTTACCCAATAGCAGGCGCTTTTTCAACAACTTAACCGTGGCACCATTAGTCATAGCATTGTCCAATGATATATTGCAAAAATCTTGTCTTCAACATTTCCGTTCTTGACTGCACTTCAGAACAGCATTGCACATTGCTACCCCTGTATGTGGTGTCTCCAATACAACCGACTTCATGATTCTTTTTCTGTATTTTTCGACAGTTGTCAATGTAATGTGTTGTTATGCACATATAAACCAAGGTTTGGTTGGACATATCCATCGTGAAAGATACCCTGGACCTAGAACTTTTCAACACTTTAGAGTTTTTCCCATCCTCTCAAATGCTTTCAAACAATCATTCTTTAACTTTCGTAGTATGCAACAACCCTAAAGCCTGCCGAAAACGTCAGGCTCTGATGTGCCTCCCGAGAACCTTCTATAACTTCCAAAGGGTACTTTACTTGTACGGAACATGAATAATCTTAGCTCACGCCCTTGATTTGTCAAGCTATGCTAACCTTTTGTAATATCATCACAATGTTACCAACAAAAATGCGAGGAACTCTACTGGCCATGTTCTTTTCAGCATTTGAATGGGGAACTGTCTGACAAGTACCAGAACAGCAGCAGAGGAGCATGTCCATGCTAAACCAGCAAGGGAGCCTACGGTTCACAAGGGAAGGCGGATAATTAAGCTCGAAGACCTTCCAGAGGTATGCAGTTTTCTATGCTGATATTTCTTTCTAATCATCTTTGAGGGTAAATAGATTTGTACGTAAATAACAAGGATGACGGCCTTCGTTCTTAATAAGTTAAAAAGAGAGGTTTTAAACGATAGTGCTGTAAGTTCAGGCCCTCCGTTTGGGTAATAAATAGCTCCTCTCTGTTCTTGTATATGTGAGATCGAATCGACGATCCAAGATGAAAGACTTCAGGATGCTAGGATTTTGATCAATTGAGGCCTGTATCTCTCGACTGCTCCCCGCCTCTAGACTAGTACATAATTGGAAAGTTGCCACAGAAAGTTTTCACCTTTGAAGGTAGGGGTTGGTTCACATAGTCGAGATCAATTGACTTCTAGCCTTGGAAGGTAGGGGTTGGTTCACAGAAATTTCAGAAGAAGCTTTGGAGGAAAGTTGCCACAGAAAGTTTTCACCTTTGCTTCGTTTGGACTAGTAAAAACGGGAAAGTTACAGATCTCACCGAATTCAGGCCCAATGTATCTATATCACATCTAGATGTGAGATAAATCTCGCATCTAAGTATGATGTCAGCGTCACCTTATTTTTTATTTTTTTGTCCTATTTGTTTGATTTTAATTTGTTAAAGCCCAAAACTAAAAACGAAACTAGTGTGTACGATCTTTCCTCGCCCAGTATGTGCACGATGCTGTTTTGAATGCATGGCTGCACCTTTCATCCCATGCATCAACGGCTTGATGGCATGTCGGGCACCTATCGGCCAGAAAGTGTTGTTTGTATAGTGGAACTCAACTAAAAACCAGCTCGGGTCTGGGTGTGGGATGTTGCCCACATCCCAACCAAGCGCACCCTGTGGATCATCAAGCATGGCGCCAGCAGAACGGAGGAGATGTACGGTTTCTCTCCGCCGAGCCGCGACGTCGCCCCTCCGCCGTGGGTTCGCCGCAAAGACCTGCTCCTCCACGTCGACCTCGTCGAAGATTGGACTCCGCTGTCCCCGCGCTCCTCCTCCTCCCCGCAGAGCGGCATTCCTTCATCCGAGTCGAAGGGCGACACCAGGCCCTTCCCTGCAGTCTACCCTGGTACCTGGGTGATGAAGATCGAAGATGGTCAGGCCCCTGACGACCAAGGCCGTGCGCATCGCCCCGGGCCTGGCGTGGCCAACACTGGCTGCCACGGCATGCCTTTCGGCGGCCACAGACGCAGCCACGACGGCGACGATGGAGGGGGCCGGCGCTCCTGGAAAGACACCCTCCTGGGGCGTGGGCGCTCCTCCCGTGAAGTTTCTGCGGCGGCGCAACCCCAGCAAAGTCAGCAACGCCAGCGTAGCCGCATGCCCACCAGCCGGCACAACCAGCACCGCCACAACGTCTCCAAGAACAAGCATGCCCCATTCGCACACACCCAGGCTGAGGCTGCCGGACACGCTTCCCCAGATCCGGTGGCAGCCTTTTCTGAAGATGCAACGGTGCTGGCACCGCCTCCACCGCCCGCCCCTGCTGCGGTGAACGACGTCGACATTGCGGCCGCGGAGGCAACGGCCGAGCCTCTCTGCTTCCCCGACAGCCAGAGCGACCACAACCCCATGCCTGCTGCTGCTCTTTCCTCCCGGGCCTGCCGTGCACCTGCACCATCCACTTCTGTTGGTGTGCAGGTGGGCGCGGTCACCCAGAGGGTTCAGCAGCTGGACATCCAAGAGCAGGATGGTACTGCGACCCCTCGTCATCTCTTCACCGATGTCCTAGCGCCCATCCTGCCTCCACCACGTCCATCTGCCCCGAAGAAGACGCGGACTGCCTCTGCCCCGGTGCGGCAGAGCGCCCGCCAGGCCAGCAACCGCACGGAGGTGCCCGTGGCACACCGTGCTACGCTCCGCATCATCCGCGACCTCGGGCTGCTGGGGCCAAACGACAAGATGACCCCGAAGGCGGCGGACGCCCTGATCAAGAAGTTTGACGAGCCCCTCACTGAAGACGACATCATTGGCCCTGCAAAGCTCACGCGCCAGGACCCTGCGGCTCTCCGCGTTACCGCCGGCCTCGCTGGCCCTGATGGAGCTCCCCTTGGGGAGGTAGCTTAGATTATGTTGATGCATCGTAGTAGCTCTCTCCAGAGGCGGTCAGTCCTAGACTGGCTCAAGTTAGGTTTCATGCGTAGTTCTTCGATAGAGGATCAGTGCCCATGCCGACGGAAGTTGGGGCCTATTGGTGGCCGTCGGCATGCCATGGATGTAGCAGAAGTGTTCTTGTTCATCATTAGTAATTTTAGTCTCTGGAGCATATCCAAGTGTCCAAATGAGTAACATCAATTGTGCGATCATGTCATGGAATGTCCGGGGCCTAAATTCTGCGGCAACACTCTAGGTGTGAATGAAGCGAGATACTGGCCATGGGGAGGGGTCTATAAAGCTAGCTAGCTAGTGGAACAAGATGCCTTATCCCAAACCCTCATAAGTTATATATTAAGCCAAGACTAATTGCCAGCAGCTTTCGAGAGTCCTGACTGACCAATATGTACTACTATATTTGGCCGCCCACGATTAGCAGGCTAATCTTCTGCGTACCGACCGGCTTCCACAGTTCAATACTGATAGCTTGCTTGTTACTAGCTTTGTCAGTGTGTTCACTACTATAATTGTGTATGTATCTTAATCAAGCCTGTTGATCAATTGGTACAAGTTGTCACTTGGGGCCATGTGAAAGTAGATAGGTATGAACGTGACGCATGATTAATCAACTAATTACCGACAACACATAGCTTTGTGTACTAGTAGTAGTCTAGTGTGAATTAGGTAGACCTTACCCAATAGCAGGCGCTTTTTCAACAACTTAACCGTGGCACCATTAGTCATAGCATTGTCCAATGATATATTGCAAAAATCTTGTCTTCAACATTTCCGTTCTTGACTGCACTTCAGAACAGCATTGCACATTGCTACCCCTGTATGTGGTGTCTCCAATACAACCGACTTCATGATTCTTTTTCTGTATTTTTCGACAGTTGTCAATGTAATGTGTTGTTATGCACATATAAACCAAGGTTTGGTTGGACATATCCATCGTGAAAGATACCCTGGACCTAGAACTTTTCAACACTTTAGAGTTTTTCCCATCCTCTCAAATGCTTTCAAACAATCATTCTTTAACTTTCGTAGTATGCAACAACCCTAAAGCCTGCCGAAAACGTCAGGCTCTGATGTGCCTCCCGAGAACCTTCTATAACTTCCAAAGGGTACTTTACTTGTACGGAACATGAATAATCTTAGCTCACGCCCTTGATTTGTCAAGCTATGCTAACCTTTTGTAATATCATCACAATGTTACCAACAAAAATGCGAGGAACTCTACTGGCCATGTTCTTTTCAGCATTTGAATGGGGAACTGTCTGACAAGTACCAGAACAGCAGCAGAGGAGCATGTCCATGCTAAACCAGCAAGGGAGCCTACGGTTCACAAGGGAAGGCGGATAATTAAGCTCGAAGACCTTCCAGAGGTATGCAGTTTTCTATGCTGATATTTCTTTCTAATCATCTTTGAGGGTAAATAGATTTGTACGTAAATAACAAGGATGACGGCCTTCGTTCTTAATAAGTTAAAAAGAGAGGTTTTAAACGATAGTGCTGTAAGTTCAGGCCCTCCGTTTGGGTAATAAATAGCTCCTCTCTGTTCTTGTATATGTGAGATCGAATCGACGATCCAAGATGAAAGACTTCAGGATGCTAGGATTTTGATCAATTGAGGCCTGTATCTCTCGACTGCTCCCCGCCTCTAGACTAGTACATAATTGGAAAGTTGCCACAGAAAGTTTTCACCTTTGAAGGTAGGGGTTGGTTCACATAGTCGAGATCAATTGACTTCTAGCCTTGGAAGGTAGGGGTTGGTTCACAGAAATTTCAGAAGAAGCTTTGGAGGAAAGTTGCCACAGAAAGTTTTCACCTTTGCTTCGTTTGGACTAGTAAAAACGGGAAAGTTACAGATCTCACCGAATTCAGGCCCAATGTATCTATATCACATCTAGATGTGAGATAAATCTCGCATCTAAGTATGATGTCAGCGTCACCTTATTTTTTATTTTTTTGTCCTATTTGTTTGATTTTAATTTGTTAAAGCCCAAAACTAAAAACGAAACTAGTGTGTACGATCTTTCCTCGCCCAGTATGTGCACGATGCTGTTTTGAATGCATGGCTGCACCTTTCATCCCATGCATCAACGGCTTGATGGCATGTCGGGCACCTATCGGCCAGAAAGTGTTGTTTGTATAGTGGAACTCAACTAAAAACCAGCTCGGGTCTGGGTGTGGGATGTTGCCCACATCCCAACCAAGCGCACCCTGTGGATCATCAAGCGTGGCGCCAGCAGAACGGAGGAGATGTACGGTTTCTCTCCGCCGAGCCGCGACGTCGCCCCTCCGCCGTGGGTTCGCCGCAAAGACCTGCTCCTCCATGTCGACCTCGTCGAAGATTGGACTCCGCTGTCCCCGCGCTCCTCCTCCTCCCCGCAGAGCGGCATTCCTTCATCCGAGTCGAAGGGCGACACCAGGCCCTTCCCTGCAGTCTACCCTGGTACCTGGGTGATGAAGATCGAAGATGGTCAGGCCCCTGACGACCAAGGCCGTGCGCATCGCCCCGGGCCTGGCGTGGCCAACACTGGCTGCCACGGCATGCCTTTCGGCAGCCACAGACGCAGCCACGACGGCGACGATGGAGGGGGCCGGCGCTCCTGGAAAGACACCCTCCTGGGGCGCGGGCGCTCCTCCCGTGAAGTTTCTGCGGCGGCGCAACCCCAGCAAAGTCAGCAACGCCAGCGTAGCCGCACGCCCACCAGCCGGCACAACCAGCACCGCCACAACGTCTCCAAGAACAAGCATGCCCCATTCGCACACACCCAGGCTGAGGCTGCCGGACACGCTTCCCCAGATCCGGTGGCAGCCTTTTCTGAAGATGCAACGGTGCTGGCACCGCCTCCACCGCCCGCCCCTGCTGCGGTGAACGACGTCGACATTGCGGCCGCGGAGGCAACGGCCGAGCCTCTCTGCTTCCCCGACAGCCAGAGCGACCACAACCCCATGCCTGCTGCTGCTCTTTCCTCCCGGGCCTGCCGTGCACCTGCACCATCCACTTCTGTTGGTGTGCAGGTGGGCGCGGTCACCCAGAGGGTTCAGCAGCTGGACATCCAAGAGCAGGATGGTACTGCGACCCCTCGTCATCTCTTCACCGATGTCCTAGCGCCCATCCTGCCTCCACCACGTCCATCTGCCCCGAAGAAGACGCGGACTGCCTCTGCCCCGGTGCGGCAGAGCGCCCGCCAGGCCAGCAACCGCACGGAGGTGCCCGTGGCACACCGTGCTACGCTCCGCATCATCCGCGACCTCGGGCTGCTGGGGCCAAACGACAAGATGACCCCGAAGGCGGCGGACGCCCTGATCAAGAAGTTTGACGAGCCCCTCACTGAAGACGACATCATTGGCCCTGCAAAGCTCACGCGCCAGGACCCTGCGGCTCTCCGCGTTACCGCCGGCCTCGCTGGCCCTGATGGAGCTCCCCTTGGGGAGGTAGCTTAGATTATGTTGATGCATCGTAGTAGCTCTCTCCAGAGGCGGTCAGTCCTAGACTGGCTCAAGTTAGGTTTCATGCGTAGTTCTTCGATAGAGGATCAGTGCCCATGCCGACGGAAGTTGGGGCCTATTGGTGGCCGTCGGCATGCCATGGATGTAGCAGAAGTGTTCTTGTTCATCATTAGTAATTTTAGTCTCTGGAGCATATCCAAGTGTCCAAATGAGTAACATCAATTGTGCGATCATGTCATGGAATGTCCGGGGCCTAAATTCTGCGGCAACACTCTAGGTGTGAATGAAGCGAGATACTGGCCATGGGGAGGGGTCTATAAAGCTAGCTAGCTAGTGGAACAAGATGCCTTATCCCAAACCCTCATAAGTTATATATTAAGACAAGACTAATTGCCAGCAGCTTTCGAGAGTCCTGACTGACCAATATGTACTACTATATTTGGCCGCCCACGATTAGCAGGCTAATCTTCTGCGTACCGACCGGCTTCCACAGTTCAATACTGATAGCTTGCTTGTTGCTAGCTTTGTCAGTGTGTTCACTACTATAATTGTGTATGTATCTTAATCAAGCCTGTTGATCAATTGGTACAAGTTGTCACTTGGGGCCATGTGAAAGTAGATAGGTATGAACGTGACGCATGATTAATCAACTAATTACCGACAACACATAGCTTTGTGTACTAGTAGTAGTCTAGTGTGAATTAGGTAGACCTTACCCAATAGCAGGCGCTTTTTCAACAACTTAACCGTGGCACCATTAGTCATAGCATTGTCCAATGATATATTGCAAAAATCTTGTCTTCAACATTTCCGTTCTTGACTGCACTTCAGAACAGCATTGCACATTGCTACCCCTGTATGTGGTGTCTCCAATACAACCGACTTCATGATTCTTTTTCTGTATTTTTCGACAGTTGTCAATGTAATGTGTTGTTATGCACATATAAACCAAGGTTTGGTTGGACATATCCATCGTGAAAGATACCCTGGACCTAGAACTTTTCAACACTTTAGAGTTTTTCCCATCCTCTCAAATGCTTTCAAACAATCATTCTTTAACTTTCGTAGTATGCAACAACCCTAAAGCCTGCCGAAAACGTCAGGCTCTGATGTGCCTCCCGAGAACCTTCTATAACTTCCAAAGGGTACTTTACTTGTACGGAACATGAATAATCTTAGCTCACGCCCTTGATTTGTCAAGCTATGCTAACCTTTTGTAATATCATCACAATGTTACCAACAAAAATGCGAGGAACTCTACTGGCCATGTTCTTTTCAGCATTTGAATGGGGAACTGTCTGACAAGTACCAGAACAGCAGCAGAGGAGCATGTCCATGCTAAACCAGCAAGGGAGCCTACGGTTCACAAGGGAAGGCGGATAATTAAGCTCGAAGACCTTCCAGAGGTATGCAGTTTTCTATGCTGATATTTCTTTCTAATCATCTTTGAGGGTAAATAGATTTGTACGTAAATAACAAGGATGACGGCCTTCGTTCTTAATAAGTTAAAAAGAGAGGTTTTAAACGATAGTGCTGTAAGTTCAGGCCCTCCGTTTGGGTAATAAATAGCTCCTCTCTGTTCTTGTATATGTGAGATCGAATCGATGATCCAAGATGAAAGACTTCAGGATGCTAGGATTTTGATCAATTGAGGCCTGTATCTCTCGACTACTCCCCGCCTCTAGACCAGTACATAATTGGAAAGTTGCCACAGAAAGTTTTCACCTTTGAAGGTAGGGGTTGGTTCACATAGTCGAGATCAATTGACTTCTAGCCTTGGAAGGTAGGGGTTGGTTCACAGAAATTTCAGAAGAAGCTTTGGAGGAAAGTTGCCACAGAAAGTTTTCACCTTTGCTTCGTTTGGACTAGTAAAAACGGGAAAGTTACAGATCTCACCGAATTTAGGCCCAATGTATCTATATCACATCTAGATGTGAGATAAATCTCGCATCTAAGTATGATGTCAGCGTCACCTTATTTTTTATTTTTTTGTCCTATTTGTTTGATTTTAATTTGTTAAAGCCCAAAACTAAAAACGAAACTAGTGTGTACGATCTTTCCTCGCCCAGTATGTGCACGATGCTGTTTTGAATGCATGGCTGCACCTTTCATCCCATGCATCAACGGCTTGATGGCATGTCGGGCACCTATCGGCCAGAAAGTGTTGTTTGTATAGTGGAACTCAACTAAAAACCAGCTCGGGTCTGGGTGTGGGATGTTGCCCACATCCCAACCAAGCGCACCCTGTGGATCATCAAGCGTGGCGCCAGCAGAACGGAGGAGATGTACGGTTTCTCTCCGCCGAGCCGCGACGTCGCCCCTCCGCCGTGGGTTCGCCGCAAAGACCTGCTCCTCCACGTCGACCTCGTCGAAGATTGGACTCTGCTGTCCCCGCGCTCCTCCTCCTCCCCGCAGAGCGGCATTCCTTCATCCGAGTCGAAGGGCGACACCAGGCCCTTCCCTGCAGTCTACCCTGGTACCTGGGTGATGAAGATCGAAGATGGTCAGGCCCCTGACGACCAAGGCTGTGCGCATCGCCCCGGGCCTGGCGTGGCCAACACTGGCTGCCACGGCATGCCTTTCGGCGGCCACAGACGCAGCCACGACGGCGACGATGGAGGGGGCCGGCGCTCCTGGAAAGACACCCTCCTGGGGCGCGGGCGCTCCTCCCGTGAAGTTTCTGCGGCGGCGCAACCCCAGCAAAGTCAGCAACGCCAGCGTAGCCGCACGCCCACCAGCCGGCACAACCAGCACCGCCACAATGTCTCCAAGAACAAGCATGCCCCATTCGCACACACCCAGGCTGAGGCTGCCGGACACGCTTCCCCAGATCCGGTGGCAGCCTTTTCTGAAGATGCAACGGTGCTGGCACCGCCTCCACCGCCCGCCCCTGCTGCGGTGAACGACGTCGACATTGCGGCCGCGGAGGCAACGGCCGAGCCTCTCTGCTTCCCCGACAGCCAGAGCGACCACAACCCCATGCCTGCTGCTGCTCTTTCCTCCCGGGCCTGCCGTGCACCTGCACCATCCACTTCTGTTGGTGTGCAGGTGGGCGCGGTCACCCAGAGGGTTCAGCAGCTGGACATCCAAGAGCAGGATGGTACTGCGACCCCTCGTCATCTCTTCACCGATGTCCTAGCGCCCATCCTGCCTCCACCACGTCCATCTGCCCCGAAGAAGACGCGGACTGCCTCTGCCCCGGTGCGGCAGAGCGCCCGCCAGGCCAGCAACCGCACGGAGGTGCCCGTGGCACACCGTGCTACGCTCCGCATCATCCGCGACCTCGGGCTGCTGGGGCCAAACGACAAGATGACCCCGAAGGCGGCGGACGCCCTGATCAAGAAGTTTGACGAGCCCCTCACTGAAGACGACATCATTGGCCCTGCAAAGCTCACGCGCCAGGACCCTGCGGCTCTCCGCGTTACCGCCGGCCTCGCTGGCCCTGATGGAGCTCCCCTTGGGGAGGTAGCTTAGATTATGTTGATGCATCGTAGTAGCTCTCTCCAGAGGCGGTCAGTCCTAGACTGGCTCAAGTTAGGTTTCATGCGTAGTTCTTCGATAGAGGATCAGTGCCCATGCCGACGGAAGTTGGGGCCTATTGGTGGCCGTCGGCATGCCATGGATGTAGCAGAAGTGTTCTTGTTCATCATTAGTAATATTAGTCTCTGGAGCATATCGAAGTGTCCAAATGAGTAACATCAATTGTGCGATCATGTCATGGAATGTCCGGGGCCTAAATTCTGCGGCAAGACGGGAAGCAGTTAGGGAGGTAGGGGCTGCGCAGCGACTAGCCATCCTCTGCATCCAGGAAACAAAAATTGAAACATGGTCTCAAGCCATGGTTAGTGACGTCGGCGGTAGCTGCTTGAAGGATTGCGTAGTCCTGCCGGCGATAGGCTCAAGGGGTGGAATCGCCATCTTCTGGAACCGAGACCTTGTGTCTGTTCACTCCCAGGCTGTTGGACAATACTCCATCACGGCCACGGTCATAGTAGTTAGCTCGGCGACTAGCTTTGTTCTCACCACTGTCTACGGCCCCTCTGATGGCAACAACAATAGAGATGCTTTCTTTTCTGAATTAGCTAGCACGGCACCCCCTGTAGGCACTCCATGGCTAGTTAACGGTGATTTCAACGTAATCTACGAAGCAAGAGACAAGAACAACCACAATCTTAATAGAAGGTTGATGAGAAGATTTAGATCGGCATTAGACTTCGCGGCGCTCAAAGAGATTAAATGTAAAAATAGGAGGTTTACTTGGAGTAACGAGCGGGAATCGCCCACATTAGTTAGCATCGACAAATTCTTCACGAACCTAGAATGGGAGGCTCTTTTCCCCTCCTTCATGCTCGTCGCCGCGTCCACCTCTTGCTCGGATCACTGCCGCCTGATCCTCGCCAGCGCCACTGCCCCTCCTCGGCGAGCAAGATTCCGTTTTGAAAGCTTCTGGGTTAAGTTCCCTCACTTCAGAGAAACGGTGCTGCGAGCTTGGCAACGACCCACCGCCCAAACTTGCGCCTTCAGCAGGATCAAAACAAGACTCGAGCGGGTGGCCAAAGACCTGAAGATTTGGAGCGGCAGCTTATTCAGTGATGCGAAGATGCAGTTTCACATCGCGTCAGAGATAATTCTGAGATTCGATGTGGCGATGGAAAAACGTCAACTATCCCTAGCTGAATTCAACCTCAGAAAGCTCCTGAAGCAAAAAATCATTGGCCTCGCGGCTGTTGAACAAGCTCGTCGACGCCAAGCTTCTAGGATAACTTGGCTCAAGGCTGGAGATGCCACAACTGCCTTCTTCAACGCAAAGGCCTGCTCAAGAAAGAGGAAAAACTTCATCCACTCCCTATGTACTGATGATCACGTGGCAATTGAGCATGATGAGAAGGCCAACACCATTTTTGAGCACTTCAACAAGATCATGGGAGCTACTGAACCCAGAAGCTGCACCATCAATTGGACTGCTCTGAACCTGCCAACGATTCAGACTGATGGTTTGGATGCCCCTTTCACCGAAGCAGAGGTTTGACGAGCAATTCTGGGTTCCCCGGCCGAGAAAGCCCCAGAGCCCGATGGCTTCAATGGACAGTTCTTCAGAAGCTGCTGGGACATCATAAAAGATGAGGTGATGGCAGTGTTCAACCAATTCCACAGCTTATCCGGAGCAAATTTTGACAAGATAAACTCTGCTTTTGTGGCCTTGCTACCCAAGAAAGACGGAGCTGAATGTGTGGGAGATTTTTGATCCATCAGTCTCATCAACTCCATAGCTAAGCTCATCACCAAAGTGCTCTCGATCAGATTATCTGAGAGGATCTCACACATTATTTCACCAGCTCAGAGCGCATTCCTCAAATCAAGATGCCTGCAAGATAACTACCTCTATGTCAGAAACTCTGTTCGCTCACTACACCGGAAAAAGAAGCCATCTCTACTGATCAAGCTAGACATCGCGAGAGCGTTTGATTCGGTATCCTGGGAGTTCATGTTTGAACTTCTACAACATCTGGGATTCAGCAACCGTTGGAGGGACTGGATTGCTATGCTGCTTGGGTCCTTCTCTTCCACATTCTTGCTGAATGGCGATCCTGGAACTCCTCTGGTCCACCGCCGTGGCCTGCGGCAAGGAGACCCCTTGTCACCGCTGCTGTTTATCCTTGCCATCGACATCCTCCATCGCCTCATAACAACAGCTGCTGAAGACGGCATCCTTGCTCCTCTGCCTGGCAGAGAACTGAAGCTGTGTACCAGCATGTACGCTGACGACGCAGTCATCTTTGCAAACCCTGTTCGAGAGGAGTTCGACAAGCTGCTTGACATCATCACTAGTTTTGGAGAAGCTTCAGGTCTGCACCTCAACATCAGTAAGTGCACTGTCACACCCATCAGATGTGATCACGTTAATCTCCATGAGGTCCTGCATGCTTTTGGTGGACAAATTGCTTCCTTCCCAATCAGATATTTGGGACTACCAATAAGCCTTGGACGAGCCAGACTGGTACATTTTCAGTTCATTCTGGACCGCATCCGTGCTCGTCTTGCTGGAAAGGGAAGTTGATGCATATCATAGGGAGAAGAGCATTGGTGAGAAATGTCCTATCTGCAATACCAACTTTTGCTCTCTCTGTCCTTCGGCCGCCAAAGCTTCTTTTCAAAGAGATCGATAAAGCTCGTAGAAAGTTTCTTTGGGCACAAGAGGAGGAGCTCAGTGGTGGCAAGTGCAAGGTCGCCTGGAGAAATGTCTGCACACCCACTGAACATGGAGGCCTTGGCATCCATGACCTGCAGAAATTCTCCCGCGCCCTGCGCCTTCGGTGGTTGTGGCTGTCATGGCAAAATGAGGACAAACATTGGAAGGGATCAGAGCTACCGTGTGACAAGGAGGACAAGGAAATGTTTGACAATGCAACCACTGTAACCATCGGAAACGGCAGAACAGCTTCCTTTTGGCAATCGCCATGGATCACCTCTCCAAGCCTTGCCATCCTGTTCCCGAAGCTGTTCAAGAGATCACGAGGAAAAAACAAGTGCGTTGCCGACGCGCTTGAAAATGATAAGTGGGTGCTGGACATCAAGATACGCCCCAACGAACAACTGATTCACAGTTTCATCATCCTCTGGAGAGCTCTACGGGCCCAACCGGTGTCTCTGCAACTCCAGGTGGAAGATAAAATCTCCTGGCATCTTCACAGTGCTGGCGTATACAGCGCAAAATCAGGTTACAAGGCACAATTCAGAAACCTACCGAAGACAGAGGATAAGCAAATCATATGGAAAACTTGGGCACCCGGAAACATAAAGGTTTTCTTCTGGCTACTGCTCAAAAACCGGCTCTGGAGCAATGATAGGCTCCAACGCAGAGGCTGGGAGAACGGGTACTTCTGCACTTTATGCACAAGAAACCTAGAGACATCAGTGCATATTTTTTGGGATTGCCTGGTCAGTAAGGAGATATGGAGAAGGATCTCAGCCTGGAATGACTGCGCCAGGCTCATGCGCATCGCCTCATCCTCAGATCACCTCACCTCCTCCATTTGCAGAATGCGCAATCTCATCAAACAATCAAGGCCAAGACTCAGAGAAAGGCTCAAGACGATGATCTTCCTTGTCACATGGCACATCTGGAAGGAGAGAAACAATAGAAGATTCATGCAAGAGAATAACCAAATCTGCACTGTGGTCGCTGCGATCAGACGAGATGCAGAAGTCTGGAAGCTAGCTGGGGCTAAGTGCCTTGCAACACCACTTGGGGATCCAGGCTAGGATAGGTGTTTTGTTTTGAACCCCCCTCTTGTAACCACTTATGATCATTTGATCATGAACATATTTCCCGCTCTCTCCCTGCTTAATATATGAACGCCGGTGATACACCGGTTCTTTCAAAAAAAAAACCCAGCTCGTCATGCGTCCGCCTATGTGGCCAGCCCTAATGCAAATCTGGTCACTAGCTCCTCTAAAAAAAATTCCTGGTTACTAGCTACCCATACAAAAAAACAGATCACTAACTTTTCCTGGAAAATAAAAACTGATCGCTAGTGCTAACATCTATTTGTTAGCTTTTGCGTATGATCGTTGTACAAGTACATATATCTCTCATCGTTAGCTTCTAGGCTACCAACGATTTTTTTTGTGTTTTTCACTCGTATACTTTATAATTAATTTTCAGTAAGGAACAAAGTTCGGTCCAAACATATTTTAAAAAATATGTCCAGGATTTTACATAATTTATTTCAAATTATAAAAAATGTTAACGAATACCAAAATTTCTACAATATATGATGAACATTCCTTTAATATATGATGACCATTTTCTAAATAGACACTAATTTTTTTGCAAATATACAGTGTACGGTGAACTTGATTATATACAATGAACTAAAACCAAACTTTTATATATACATTGAACTAAAAGCGAACAGGAAAAAATAAAAAAAAGATAAAAAAATAGAGAAAATGGATAAATAAGAAGAGAACAAAAAATAAACACATTTTGATTTGTTTAAAAATTTTTATAAACATGAACAATTTTAGAAAAATGAAGAAATTAACAAATTTTGAAACAATTATTGAAACTGTGAATTTATGGAAAAAGAAAAAAGTATCAGAAAAAATGAAATCAACTTTTGAAAAAATAGAAAAAATAATAGCAGAGGAAAACCAATGAAGAAAAATGATAAATAAAAAAAAGAAAAAACATGAAGAAAACAAAACAAAACAAAGACGAAAAATGTATCCTTGCTACTTGGGCCGACTCATCTGCAGTTTGTTCGCTAGGCAAAAAAAGATCGGACTCCAAGTGGCAAGTCGAGGGTGGACTCTCAATTGGGAGTAAAAAAGGTCGGACCCTAGTTGTGAGTTGAGTTTGGACTTGCTACTAGGACAAAAAAAGTTGGGCCCGAGTTGCGAGTCGAGGGTGGAGTTGCAACTGGGACGAGAAAAGGTCAAGCCCCAATTGCAAGTCGACGGTGGACTTGCAACTGAGAAAAAAAGGTCAGGCCCCAGTTGCAAATTGAGGTTGGACTTGTAATAGAGACTAAAGAAGGTCGGGCCCCAGTTGTAAACCGAGGGTGGACTTGCAAGTTGGACAAAAAAGGTTGACTCCTAGTTGCGAGTAGAGGGTGGACTTGCAACTCGGATAAAAAAAGATTGGACCCTAGTTGCAGGTTGAGGGTGTACTTGCAACTCGGACAAAAAAAGGTTGGACCCTAGTTGCGAGTCAAAGGTGGACTTGCAACTCGGACAAAAAAGGTTGGGCCCGAGTTGCGAGTCGAGGGTGAACTTGCAACTTGAACAAAAAAAGTCTAGCCCCATTTGTGTCGAGAGTGGACATACAACTAGGACAAAAATGGTTGGGCCCCCCCCTTACGTATTGGGGATGGACTTTCAAATCGAACAAAAAAAGGCTGGACCCCAGTTGCGAGTCAAGGGTGGGCTTGCAATTAGAATAAATAATGTCGAGACCCAGTTGCGAGTCGAGAGTGCAAATGTAACCGGGAAAAAAGGTCGGGCCTCAGTTGCGACTTGACGGTGGACTTGCAACTCGGACAAAAAAGATCAGACCCCAGTTGCGAGGTGAGCGTGGACTTGCAACTTGGACAAAAAAAATCAGGTTCGAGTCACAAGTCAAAAGGGATATTGCAACTGAGACAAAAAAGTTCAGGCCCCAATTGCGAGTTGAGGATGGACTTGCAATTAGAAAAAAAATTAGGCCCCAGTTGCGAGTCGACGATGGAGTTGCAACTAGAAAAAAGCCCGGTTCCCCAATTGCAAGTCGAGAGGAGACTTGCAACTGGCACAAAAAACATTGGGCCCAGTTGCGAGTCGAGGGCGGACTAGCAACTGGGACAAAAAATGGTCGAATCCCAGTTGCGAGTCGAGGGCGGACTTGCAGCTAGGACAAAAAATGGTCGGGTCTCAACTGCGAGTCGAGGGTGGACTTCCAACTAGGACAAGAAATGGTCGGGTCCCAGTTGCGACTCGAGAACAGACTTGCAACTGGGACAAAAAATGGTCGGGTCCCAGTTGCGAGTCGAGGGCGGACTTGCAACTGGGACAAAAAAATGGTCCAGTCCCAATTGCGAGTCGAGGGGGGACTTACAACTGGGACAAAAAAGGTCGGGTCCTAGTTGCGACTCGAGGGCGGACTTGTAACTGGGACAAAAAATGGCCAGGTCCTAGTTGCGAGTCGAGGGTGAACTTACAATTGGGACAAAATAAGGTCGATCACACCTCAGTTACGAGTCGAGGGATGACAAAAGCAGAACCGAAAAGGCCTAGGCCAACAATATGATACACAATAAAACAAGCAACAACAAGCGAGGCGGAAGGTAGAGCGCTTGCACGAAAATTACGAGAACTAAATCAAGCGGCGGATTTAAATAATACTTATAAAATTTTAAATATCATGGATTTCAAAAGACCAAAAAAAAGAAAAGTAATAAAAAATAATGAAAAACAAAAAATCTTATAGCAAAGTTTTATCCTATGGTGATGCACAAAAAATTAGTCAGTACATCAACGTTGTTAAAAAAGTGCATTTATATAGTACAACTATAACATTGCCCTGCTAAAAACCTTGGGAAACATTTAGGCACGGTGCGCCAGCTGAACGCTACGGCCGGTCGCTCCACACGCGAACGCTTCCAGCAAATAAAGCTGCGACACGTTGGGTGTTGGGGAACGTAGTAATTTCAAAAAAATTCCTACGCACACGCAAGATCATGGTGATGCATAGCAACGAGAGGGGAGAGTGTCGTCCACGTCCCCTCGTAGACCTTAAGAGGAAGCGTTATGACAACGCGGTTGATGTAGTCGTACGTCTTCACGATTGACTGATCCTAGTACCGAACGTACGACACCTCCGCGATCAGCACACGTTCAGCTCGGTGACGTCCCACGAACTCACGATCCAGTAGAGCTTCGAGGGAGAGTTCCGTCAGCACGACGGCGTGATGACGGTGATGATGAAGTTACCGACGCAGGGCTTCGCCTAAGCACCACTACGATATGACCAAGGTGGATTATGGTGGAGGGGGGCACCGCACACGACTAAGGGATCAATGATCAACTTGTGTGTCTATGGGGTGCCCCCTCCCCCGTATATAAAGGAGTGGAGGAGGGGTAGAAGGGCCGACCTCCTAGGCGCGCCCAAGGGGGGAGTCCTACTCCCGGTGGGAGTAGGATTCCCCCTTCCCTAGTTGGAGTAGGAGAGGGAAGGAAGGGGAAGGAAGGAGGAAGGGGGGGTCGGCCCCCCTCCCAATTCGGATTGGGCTGGGGGGGGGGCGCCCCCTCCTTTGCTCCTTTCCCCTCTCTCCCACTAAGGCCCAATAAGGCCCATATACCTCCCGGGGGGTTCCGGTAACCTCCCGGTGCTCAGGTATACTCCCGATCTCACCCGGAACCATTCCGATGTCCAAATATAGTCGTCCAATATATCGATCTTTATGTCTTGACCATTTCGAGACTCCTCGTCATGTCGGTGATCATATCCAGGACTCCGAACTACCTTCGGTACATCAAAACACATAAACTCATAATACCAATTGTCACTGAACGTTAAGCGTGCGGACCCTACGGGTTCGAGAACTATGTAGACATGACCGAGTCACATCTCCGGTCAATAACCAATAGCGGAACCTGGATGCTCATATTGGCTCCTACATATTCTACGAAGATCTTTATCGGTCAAACCGCATAACAACATACGTTGTTCCCTTTGTCATCGGTATGTTACTTGCCCGAGATTCGATCGTTGGTATCTCAATACCTAGTTTAATCTCGTTACCGGCAAGTCTCTTTACTCGTTCCGTAATGCATCATCCCATGATTAACTCATTAGTCACATTGCTTGCAAGGCTTATAGTGATGTGCATTACCGAGAGGGCCCAGAGATACCTCTCTGACAATCGGAGTGACAAATCCTAATCTTGATCTATGCCAACTCAACAAACACCATCAGAGACACCTGTAGAGCACCTTTATAATCACCTAGTTACATTGTGACGTTTGGTAGCACACAAAGTGTTCCTCCGGTATTCGGGAGTTGCATAATATCATAGTCATAGGAACATGTATAAGTCATGAAGAAAGCAATAGCAATATACTAAACGATCAAGTGCTAAGCTAACAGAATGGGTCAAGTCAATCACATCATTCTCTAATGATGTGATCCCGTTAATCAAATGACAACTCATGTCTATGGTTAGGTAACATAACCATCTTTGATTCAACGAGCTAGTCAAGTAGAGGCATACTAGTGACACTATGTTTTTCTATGTATTCACACATGTACTAAGTTTCCGGTTAATACAATTCTAGCATGAATAATAAACATTCATCATGATATAAGGAAATATAAATAACAACTTTTATTATTGCCTCTAGGGCATATTTCCTTCAGTCTCCCACCTGCACTAGTGTCAATAATCTAGATTACACATTAATGATTCTAACACCCATGGAGTCTTGGTGTTGATCATGTTTTGCTCGTGAGAGAGGCAACGGGTCTGCAACATTCAGATCCGTATGTATCTTGCAAATCTCTATGTCTCCCTCCTTGACTTGATCGTGGATGGAATTGAAGCGTCTCTTGATGTGCTTGGTTCTTTTGTGAAATCTGGATTCCTTTGCCAAGGTAACTGCACCAGTATTGTCACAAAAGATTTTCATTGGACCCGATGCACTAGGTATGACACCTAGATCGGATATGAACTTCTTCATCCACACTCCATCATTTGCTGCTTCCGAAGCAGCTATGTACTCTGCTTCACACGTAGATCCCGCCACGACGCTTTGTTTAGAACTGCACCAACTGACAGCTCCACCGTTCAACATAAATACGTATCCGGTTTGTGACTTAGAGTCATCCGGATCAGTGTCAAAGCTTGCATCGACGTAACCATTTACGCCAAGCTGTTTGTCACCTCCATAAACGAGAAACATATCCTTAGTCCTTTGCAGGTATTTCAGGATGTTCTTGACCGCTGTCCAGTGATCCACTCCTGGATTACTTTGGTACCTCCCTGCTAAACTAATAGCAAGGCACACATCAGGTCTGGTACACAACATTGCATACATGATAGAGCCTATGGCTGAAGCATAGGGAACACCTTTCATTTTCTCTCTATCTTCTGCAGTGGTCGGGTATTGAGTCTGACTCAACTTCACACCTTGTAACACATGCAAGAACCCTTTCTTTGCTTGATCCATTTTGAACTTATTCAAAACTTTATCAAGGTATGTGCTTTATGAAAGTCCAATTAAGCGTCTTGATCTATCTCTATAGATCTTGATGCCCAATATATAAGCAGCTTCACCGAGGTCTTTCATTGAAAAACTCTTATTCAAGTATCATTTTATGCTATCCAGAAATTCTATATCATTTCCAATCAACAATATGTCATCCACATATAATATTAGAAATGCTACAGAGCTCCCACGCACTTTCTTGTAAATACAGGCTTCTCCAAAAGTATGTATAAAACCATATGCTTTGATCACACTATCAAAACGTTTATTCCAACTCCGAGATGCTTGCACCAGTTCATAGATGGATCGCTGGAGCTTACACGCTTTGTTAGCATCCTTTGGATCGATAAAACCTTCAGGTTGCATTATATATAACTCTTCTTCCAGAAATCCATTCAGGAATGCAGTCTTTACATCCATTTGCCAAATTTCATAATCATAAAATGCGGCAATTGTTAACATGATTCGGACGGACTTAAGCATTGCTACGGGTGAGAAGGTCTCATCGTAATCAACTCCTTGAACTTGTCAAAAACCTTTCACAACAAGTCGAGCTTTGTAAACAGTAACATTACCGTCAGTGTCAGTCTTCTTCTTGAAGATCCATTTATTCTCGATGGCTTGCCGATCATCGGGCAAGTCAACCAAAGTCCATACTTTGTTCTCATACATGGATCCCATCTCAGATTTCATGGCCTCAAGCCATTTAGCGGAATCTGGGGGCTCATCATCGCTTCCTCATAGTTCGTAGGTTCGCCATGGTCAAGTAACATGACTTCCAGAACAGGATTACCGTACCACTCTGGTGCGGATCTTACTCTGGTTGACCTACGAGGTTCTGTAGTAATTTGATCTGAAGATACATGATCATTGTCATTAGCTTCCTCACTAATTGGTGTAGGAATCATAGGAACAGATTTTTGTGATGAACTACTTTCCAATAAGGGAGTAGGTACAATTACCTCATCAAGTTCTACTTTCCTCCCACTCACTTCTTTCGATAGAAACTCCTTCTCTAGAAAGGGTCCATTCTTAGCAACGAATATCCTGCCTTCGGATATGTGATAGAAGGTGTACTCAATAGTCTCCTTTGGGTATCCTATGAAGACACATTTCTCTGATTTGGGTTCGAGCTTATCAGGTTGAAGCTTTTTCACATAAGCATCGCAGCCCCAAACTTTAAGAAACGACAACTTTGGTTCTTGCCAAACCACAGTACATAAGGCATCATTTCAACGGATTTAGATGGTGCCCTATTTAACGTGAATGCAACCGTCGCTAAAGCATAACCCCAAAATGATAGCGGTAAATCAGTAAGAGACATCACAGATTGCACCATATCATGTAAAGTACGATTACGACGTTCGGACACACCATTACACTGTCATGCTCCGGGTGGCATGAGTTGCGAAACTATTCCGCATTGTTTCAAATGAAGACCAAACTAGTAACTCAAATGTTCTCCTCCACGATCAGATCGTAGAAACTTTATTTTCTTGTTACGATGATTTTCCACTTCACTCTGAAATTCTTTGAACTTTTCAAATGTTCAGACTTATGTTTCATCAAGTAGATATACCCATATCTGCTCAAATCATCTGTGAAGGTGAGAAAGTAACAATACCCGTCGCGAGCCTCAACGTTCATCGGACCACATACTTTAGTATGTATGATTTCCAATAAATCTGTTGCTCGCTCCATGTTCCGGAGAACGGCGTTTTAGTCATCTTACCCATGAGGCATGGTTCGCAAGTACCAAGTGATTCATAATCAAGTGATTCCAAAAGTCCATCAGAATGGAGTTTCTTCATGCGCTTTACATCAATATGACCCAAACGGCAGTGCCACAAATAAGTTGCACTATCATTATCAACTCTGCATCTTTTGGCTTCAATATTATGAATATGTGTATCACTACTATCGAGATTCAATAAAAATAGACCACTCTTCAAGGGTGCATGACCATAAAAAATATTACTCATATAAATAGAATAACCATCATTCTCATATTTAAATGAATAACCGTATCGCATCAAACAAGATCTAGATATAATGTTCATGCTCAATGCTGGCACCAAATAACAATTGTTCAGGTCTAAAACTAATCCCGAAGGTAGATGTAGAGGTAGCGTGCCGACCGCGATCACATCGACTTTGGAACCATTTCCCACGCGCATCGTCACCTTGTCCTTAGCCAATCTTCGCTTAATCCGTAGCCCCTATTTCGAGTTGCAAATAATAGCAATAGAACCAGTATCAAATACCCATGTGCTACTGCGAGCATTAGTAAGGTACACATTAATAACATGTATATCACATGTACCTTTGTTCACCTTGCCATCCTTCTTATGCGCCAAATACCTGGGGCAGTTCCGCTTCCAGTGACCAGTCTGTTTGCAGTAGAAGCACTCAGTCTCAGGCTTAGGTCCAGACTTGGGCTTCTTCACTTGAGCAGCAACTTGCTTGCCGTTCTTCTTGAAGTTCGCCTTCTTCCCTTTACCCTTTTTCTTGAAACTGGTGGTCTTGTTGACCATCAACACTTGATGCTCCTTCTTGATTTCTACCTCCGCAACCTTTAGCATCGCGAAGAGCTCGGGAATTGTCTTATCCATCCCTTGCATGTTATAGTTCATCACGAAGCTTTTATAGCTTGGTGGCAGTGATTGAAGAATTCTGTCAATGACACTATCATCAGGAAGATTAACTCCCAGTTGAATCAAGTGATTGTTATACCCAGACATTTTGAGTTTATGTTCACTAACAGAACTATTCTCCTCCATCTTGCAACTGTAGAACTTATTGGAGACTTCATATCTCTCAATCCGGGCATTTTCTTGAAATATTAACTTCAACTCCTGGAACATCTCATATGCTCCATGACGTTCAAAATGTCGTTGAAGTCCCGGCTCTAAGCCGTAAAGCATGGCACACTAAACTATTGAGTAGTCATCAGCTTTGCTCTGCCAGACGTTCTTAACATCGTCAGTAGCATCTGCAGCAGGCAGGGCACCCAACGGTGCTTCCAGGACGTAATTCTTCTGTGTAGCAATGAGGATGATCCTCAAGTTACGGACCCAGTCCATGTAATTGCTACCATCATCTTTCAACTTAGCTTTCTCAAGGAACGCATTAAAATTCAACGGACAACAACACTGGCCATCTATCTACAACATAGACATGCAAAATACTATCAGGTACTAAGTTCATGATAAATTAAAGTTCAATTAATCAAATTACTTAAGAACTCCCACTTAGATAGACATCCCTCTAATCATCTAAGTGATCACGTGATCCATATCAACTAAACCATGTCCGATCATCACGTGAGATGGAGTAGTTTTCAATGGTGAACATCACTATGTTGATCATATCTACTATATGATTCACGCTCGACCTTTCGGTCTCAGTGTTTCGAGGCCATATCTGCATATGCTAGGCTCGTCAAGTTTAACCCGAGTATTCTGCGTGTGCAAAACTGGCTTGCACCCGTTGTATGTGAACGTAGAGCTTATCACACCCGATCATCACGTGGTGTCTCGGCACGACGAACTGTAGCAACGGTGCATACTCAGGGAGAACACTTATACCTTGAAATTTAGTGAGAGATCATCTTATAATGCAGCTGTCGATCTAAGCAAAATAAGATGCATAAAAGATAAACATCACATACAATCAATATAAGTGATATGATATGGCCATCATCATCTTGTGCCTTTGATCTCCATCTCCAAAGCACCATCATGATCACCATCGTCACCGGCGCGACACCTTGATCTCCATCGTAGCATCGTTGTCGTCTCGCCAACTATTGTTTCTACGACTATCGCTACCGCTTAGTGATAAAGTAAAAACAATTACAGGGCAATTGCATTGCATACAATAAAGCACCAACCATATGGCTCCTGCCAGTTGCCGATAACTTTGTTACAAAACATGATCATCTCATACAATAAAATTTAGCATCATGTCTTGACCATATCACATCACAACATGCCCTGCAAAAACAAGTTAGATGTCCTCTACTTTGTTGTTGCAAGTTTTACGTGGCTGCTACGGGCTGAGCAAGAACCGTTCTTACCTACGCATCAAAACCACAACGATATTTCGTCAAGTATGTGCTGTTTTAACCTTCACAAGGACCGGGCGTAGCCACACTCGATTCAACTAAAGTTGGAGAAACTGACACCCGCCAGCCACCTATGTGCAAAGCACGTGGGTAGAACCAGTCTCGTGTAAGCATACCCGTAATGTCGGTCCGGGCCGCTTCATCCAACAATACCGCCGAATCAAAGTATGACATGCTGGCAAGATCATGGTGATGCATAGCAATGAGAGGGGAGAGTGTTGTCGACGTACCCTCGTAGACCGTAAGCGGAAGCGTTATGACAACGCGGTTGATGTAGTCGTATGTCTTCACGATCGACCGATCCTAGTACTGAATGTATGGCTGAGGGAGTCCTGGATTAGGGGGTGTCCGGATAGCCGGACTATAACCTTTGGCCGGACTCTTGGACTATGAAGATACAAGATTGAAGACTTCGTCCCGTGTCCGGATGGGACTTTCCTTGGCGTAGAAGGCAAGCTTGGCGATACAGATATGTAGATCTCCTTCCATTGTAACCGACTCTATGTAACCCTAGCCCTCTCCGGTGTCTATATAAACCGGAGGGTTTTAGTCCATAGGAAGAACAGCAATCATACCATAGGCTAGCTCCTAGGGTTTAGCCTCTCTGATCTCGTGGTAGATCTACTCTTATACTACCCATATCATCAATATTAATCAAGCAGGAGTAGGGTTTTACCTCCATCGAGAGGGCCCGAACCTGGGTAAAAACATTGTGTCCCTTGTCTCCTGTTACCATCCGCCTAGACGCACAGTTCGGGACGCCCTACCCGAGATCCGCCAGTTTTGACACCGACATTGGTGCTTTCATTGAGAGTTCCTCTGTGTCGTCATCTTTAGGCCCGATGGCTCCTCCGATCATCAACAATGATGCGGTCCAGGGTGAGACTTTTCTCCCCGAACAGATCTTCGTATTCGGCGGCTTTGCACTGCGGGCCAATTCGCTTGGCCATCTGGAGCAGATTGAAAGCTACGCCCCTGGCCATCAGGTCAGATTTGGAAATTTGAACTACACGGCCGGTATCCGCGGAGACTTGATCTTCGACGGATTCAAGCCACAGCCGAGCGCGCTGCACTGTCACGATGGGCATGGTTTAGCTCTGCCGCCGGACAGTGCCCTGGAGGCCGCACCCGTATCCGCTCCGACCATTAGCTCGGAGCCAACCGTGCCGATCGAGGACGGGTGGCTAGACCCCGCCTCAGAGGCCGCAATCTCTACGGCGATCGAGCCGAACACCAGCCTTATCCTCCGCGAAGCCCGTGACTCCATGGTGTCGGACTCTTCTTCGGACTCCGAACCCTCCGCGCCCCTGCCAATCAAATCCGATTGGGCGCCGATCATGGAATTCACCGCCACGGATATCTTTCAGCACTCGCTCTTCGGCGACATCCTGAATTCACTAAAGTCTCTCTCTTTGTCAGGAGAGCCCTGGCCGGACTATGGCCAACAGGATTGGGATGCGGACGACAAAGAAATTCGACGCCCACCCACCACCCACTTCGTAGCCACTGTCGATGATTTAACCGACATGCTCGACTTCGACTCCGAAGACACCGACGGTATGGACGACGATGTAGGAGACGAACATGAACCAGCACCTATAGGGCACTGGACAGCCACCCCATCCTATGATGTATACATGGTGGACACACCCAAAGGAAACGACGACGAAGGGATCGTTCCCTCGAAAAGTAGTCAAAGCGGCGGCGTAAGCGCCGCTCCAAGCCCCGCCTCGACAGAGACAGCGGCCATACAGACCCAGCCACAGAGCAGGGCGAACCGGGAGAAGATGAACATGGCATCGAGCAACCATCCGAAGAAAGCAACTTGGATAAACAAACCGAACAACCCGTCCCCGACGAAGATAACAGTCCGGACGACCTCACGCCGGACAAGTTCCTGGAGCAGAAGAACCTCCACAAAAGGCTCGTTGCCACTGCGCGTAGCCTGAAAAAGCAGAAGTGGAAGCTCAAAACTGCGAAAGATGCACTCAGAATCAGATGGAGCAAAGTACTCAACACCGCAGACAAATACGGCGACAGTCGCCACACAAAGAGCTACCCGAAGTGAAAGCTACTACCTGAATTTGATGAGGAGGCCTTAGAGCCCCCACAATCAAAAAATAAGGAAGCCACCCGGTCGGATAGACGACCCCATGGCTAACATAGAGCGGCAAGCGGCGCCGCACACAAGCCGGCGCACGATCCATACAAGGATTCACATCAAAAATATGGCCCAGCAAGATCTATCTACGGGCCAAGAAAGCAAGCTCTAGTAAGCAATGCAATGCAACAAATATCCGAACACCACGGCACACCCAAATACAGGGGTGCCGCACACCCCCTATGTTTCACCGATGAGGTGCTTGACCATGAATTTCCAGCGGGATTCAAACCCGTAAACATAGAGGCATACGACGGAACAACATACCCTGGAGTCTGGATTGAGGATTATATCCTCCACATACACATGGATAGAGGAGATGACCTCCACGCCATAAAATACTTACCCCTCAAGCTCAAAGGGCCAGCCCGACATTGGCTTAAAAGCCTTCCCGAAAACACCATTGGAAGTTGGGAAGAGCTCGAGGATGCTTTTCGGGAAATTTTCAAGGGACCTATGTCCGACCTCCCGATGCAGACGATTTAAGCCATATAACTCAACAGCCCGGAGAGTCAGCCCGGAAACTCTGGAACAGATTTCTTACTAAAAAGAACCAGATAGTCGACTGTCCGGACGCCGAAGCCTTAGTAGCTTTCAAACACAGCGTTCGAGACGAATGGCTTGCCAGACACCTCGGCCAAGAAAAGCCAAGAACAATGGCCGCATTAACAAGCCTCATGACCCGCTTTTGCGCAGGAGAGGATAGCTGGTTGGCAAGATGCAGCACCAGCGAACCAAGTACATCCGAAGTTAGGGATGGAAATGGGAAACCACGACACATCAAGGACCAGCGCCGGAATAAGGGAAACAACCCGAAGAGCACGGCAGTCAACGCCGGATTCAAAAGCTCTCTGCAGAATCAGAAAAAAGCTGCCCCCCAAGGATAACAGGGATGAGCTATCTAACCTAAACAAAATCTTGGACAAGATATGTCAAATTCACAGTACTCCCGGGAAGCCTGCAAACCATACCCACAGAGATTGTTGGGTCTTCAAGCAATCCGACAAACTCAACGCCGAACACAAGGGGCTCGACACACCAAGTGAGGACGATGACGAACCCCACAAGAAGAACACCGGGAAACAAAAGAATTTCTCACAAGAAGTCAAAACAGTAAGCTTACTTCACGTGACAAAAGGGAAAAACAGAGTGGCGCCTATAGAGATACGTGCCATACGGCCTATCCCAAAGGAGTCTCGCCACTGGTTGTTAAAACTGATCACCTTCGACTATCAGGATTACTCTAGAAGTATCCGGAACGCAGGCCGGACTACCTTGATATTAGATCCGATAATCGACGGACTCCACTTTACACAAGTCCTGATGGACGGCGGCAGTGGTCTAAACCTGCTATATCAGGACACAATCCGCAGAATGGGGATGGACCCAACAAAAATTCGCCATAGCAACACTTCCTTTCAAGGAGTAACGCCAGGCCCGGATGCCGATTGTACGGGTTCTCTCCGGCTAGAAGTTATGTTCGGCTCCGCCGATAACTTCCGCCGCGAAAGGTTAACCTTCCACATCTCCCCATTTTCAAGTAGCTATCAAGCACTACTGGGAGGCGAAGCTTTCGCCCGCTTTAACACAATACCGCATTATGCATCTCTTACGCTCAAGATGCCCGGTCCACGAGGCATCATCTCACTAAAGGGAAATATCGAGTGTTCCTCGAGGGCGGAAGAATATGCGGCTGCCTTAATAGCCATACGTTAAAACAGCTTCACCAACAAAAACATCTAACAGGTCATTAAGACCACGGACAAGGCTAGGCGAGTCCGGAGCAAGCATATAATTGATAAAGGTTTAGTAGCCGTACACCCCTACACAAGGGGCTCCGCGTATGTAAAATAAGCGACAATAAGGCTCAATTTTACCCGTCTTAAATTATACTTTGTTTATCTACTACATCGTACATTCCGCATGACTATTCTTTTTCTTTTCAGCTAAGTTCCTCGCTTTTACAGATGAACACCATGCTACGCCCGTCCAGGACACGGCACAATGGAGACACAGGGGCAGACGTGCAGCAGGGACCCGTCTCCAGGATTCTTTTTAGATTAAGACCCTGCGTAAACCTTTTTTACTATCTCTTAATGATACACACCCCCCGGATTCTCAGTATATCCGAGGAGGAGGCTGGCGTCTTGGCATGTGGCCACGTCAGAATTTTGCACGTACCTGGACACCAGGGGCTTATTATCAAGGGCCCTCCTCAGGCCATTTTCATAAAGGCCGAATACCTTAGGGAGCGTTCGGCGTCGTGAGTTTGGCCTTATATGCATCAGCTCCGAATCATGTCTTTGGTCAAATGTTGGGTTTGCCCGGCTGCTGTGTTTTGCTTCCTTATGTTCCGTTCTATCGGCTAAGGCGGCACCAGGAGAACTACTACGATTGTGCCCCGGTTTAGCCAGGCGAGCACCTCAGTAGAGAAAGCCGAAAACCGACTGTCATGATATAGCGTGAGACTGGTCAACCACTCGATGACCTATCGGAATCTTCGGGATTCCTCTGCATTAACCAAGGGCCGTTTCCCGGCCAGACACAAACGCGCCCCGAGTTCGGGCGAGCGCGGTGTCACCAGGGGCTATATAGTAGCCTCACTGTCAAACTCCTATGGCTAAGTGAAAGTGATAAAGCATTATAGTCTGATTGCCTAGTTCGCTGCGCTATCACCTCCTTTGTGGACCAAGACGTTGGATCAAGTGTGAAAATGCGCCTTCTGCAAACACCCCCGCATTATATGCGTGGGGGCTGAAGCCGACGACTGCCATCTTTCAGACTACATATACATATATCTTAACGGCCGCACAGGAGGCATTATAATACTTGCATGCACAAGTATAAAAAGCTTCTACAATTTATCAAAATATTGTTTTACAATAATACATGTTATTCGAACATAATATCCTCGAGCACTGCATCTCTATTAAACGAGCGCCTTGCAGAACTTCCTGAAAATAGTGCTCGGCAGGTACTCTGCTTCCGTCTGAGTCTTTGGATGCAACAGCAGTGGCCTTCATCTCCGCCCAGTATGTCTTGACACAGGCAAGAGCCATCCGCGCACCCTCTATGCATGCTGACCTCTTCATTGCATTGATATGCGGCACCGCACCAAGGAACTACTGCACCAAGCTAAAATAACTTTTCGGCTCTGGCCTCTCCGGCCACAGATGACCCACGACATACTTCATGGCGAGTCCGGATAACCTATTCAGCTCGGCCCATTCGGCCAAACTATCCGTTAATGGAAGTGGACGCTCTGGATTGTGGAACTGAGACTAGAAGAGCTTTTCCACTTCGCGATCCACTTGATCTCGGAAGTGTTCGGCCGCGTCCGCGGCACTCGCCGCCAAATCCAGATAAGTATCCGCCGTACTCCACATCTGGTCCAATGGAGCATATTTAGGATCCCCGAACTTCATCCGCAGCATAAAGGGCTTTCCAGCCGCGATATCTCCGGCCTGACGTAGCTCCTCCTTCATAGCTCTCATTGCAGAGCGAGCATCCTTGGCCACTGTAGTGGCCTTCTTCAGGTCCGTCTGTTCCACCCGATCTTCCTTTTCAAGAAGCTTGCAACGGTCAGCAGCGCTCTTCAACTTCACAGCCATCTCGGCCATTTCCTTCTTGCTTCGGCAATGAGCAGCCTGTTCGGCTTTCAGCTCTTCAATTGCCTTTACGGCAGCCGCATCGCTTTTTCTAGCTTCCTCCTTGGCTCGGGCAAGCTCTGCCCGAAGGTCCTCCACAGCGGCAGCACCATCTGCATTAAGTGCACACATTGTAAGATACTGGCATCAAGCTCCTCTTACCAGGTATCTCCGGAGAAATTCCATACCTTGTGCCTCGTCAAGCCGCTTGTTGACAAGCGCGATGTCGGCATCTGCCACGTCAAGTTGCCGTGTTAGCTCGGCAAATTCATCAGTCCGGCTGGCCACCGGACACTTCGCCACCTGCATAGGAAGGCGGCAAAATTATACCTGGGACTATGATCCTCTGCGTGCTGCCGTCTTCGACAACACATAGTATCAGGGGCTACTATCTACATAGGGTGCATCTCATTTATGCGAATCTGTCAAAAGGTACGTTACTTTGCGTACCTCAAAACCTGTCAGTAAACTCCTGACGGCCTCGTGCAACCCGCTCTCCGCGGATGAAATCCTTTCAATCACTGTACCCATCAATGTACGGTGCTCCTCTGAGATAGACGCTCGCCCTAGCAGATCCTTCAGTTCCTCCGACCGTGCACCGGACGGTGCCGGACTCGTCCGATGGCTTTTTCGAAGGCCGGACACGGAGGGCTTTGGGGAGCCATATGACTGTCTTCCAGCGCTACCGGATTCGGAGAAACCCTCCGCGACGATACCTCAGGGTCGCCCGCCTCGTAAGGCGGTACGGCAGGGGGAGGCGTTCCACTCTCCATCATCTCCGGAACAAGATCCCCCGAAGATGAGCTCTGCTGAGAAGGGCTGAGATGCGAACTACAAGGTAAAATTTTGGTTATTTTCCTCAAAAATAAAACAGGGATTTCTCTCATTTTAAACTTCCCTTTCTACTTACGGCTCGGTGGAGGGCTGATCCCCTTAGGGGCACAGTACGGCCGAGGTATCCCCCGGCACAGGACCCTCTGACGAAGATTTCTTCCCCCGCTTTGAGACCATGGTCTCCAGGTCTTGAGAGGCGGTCCTCTTCTTCCCCTGGGTAGAGGAATTTTCGATTCCTCCTTTCCTGACAGCCTCCTTTGGGGAGGCGGTAGCTTCCTTGTCCCCCCCTTCGTTTTCTTCCAAAGGCACAACCTCCAGCATCCTGGTTAACATGGGATCCTGCATGGTCTCAGGAAGGGGGGCGGGACACCTGATCAGCTTTGCTTTCGCTATCCACTCCTGTTTTAAGGACAACTCTTTTGAGGGCAATGTTATGATAAATATACAGATAGCGTGTCCGGGCACATGGCTACTTACTTGAGTATCCGGACGATTGCAGCTCAGACCTGCGTCCTCGGTCGAGTCCGGACACATTGCTTGTGATCGGAAGAACAATTTGTACATCTCCACGGGCGTCGTGCCCATAAAATATTGGAGAGCTCGTGGTCCCTCCGGATTGAACTCCCACAGGCGGAGGGGGCGACGTTTGCAGGGCACGGTTCGGCGAATCAACATGACCTGCGTCACCACGACCAGACTGACGTCTCCTTCCAGGAGATCACGGATGCGGCCCTGCAACAGGGGCACGTCCTTTGCCGGCCCCCAGTCCAGCCCCTTATTGACCCATGACGCTAGTCGGGGCGGGGGACTCGAGCGGAAAGCAGGCGGTGCCAACTTGGTACCCCTGGGAGCTGTGATATAAAACCACTCCCGTTGCCATAAGCTGGGCTCCTCTTGAGAAGAGCCCTCGGGCCATGGAGCGTCAGCATTCTTGCTTATAACAGCACCTCCGCATTCTACGTGCTGTCCCTTGATCATCTTCGGCTCTACTTTGAAGGTCTTGAGCCATAGTCCGAAGTGAGGAGTAATACGGAGGAAGGCTTCACACACGATGATGAATGATGACATGTGGAGGATGGACTCCGGAGCTAAGTCGTGAAATTCCAGCCCATAATAGAACATGAGCCCCCTCACGAAGGGATCCGTCGCAAAGCCTAGCCCTCGGAGGAAGTTAGATACGAACACCATGCTCTCACCAGGCTTGGGAGTGGGAATAACCTGCCCTTGAGCAGGCAGCCTATGCGAGATTTCGCCGCTCAGATACATGGCATCTCTTAGCCTTAGCACGTCTTCCTCCGTAACAGAGGAAGGCATCCATCGGCCTTGAAGGTCGGAGCCGGACATCATCGAAGGTCCGAAGCGCCTAAATCTGGAGCTTTGGGTGTTGGAACTCGAGGCAAAAGGCGGATTCGATTGAGATTGGAAGAAAGGAGTAAAGCCTTGGTCTCTTTATAAGAGGTTGAATACCAAGAGCCCTCCCCGCGACCGTTTGGGACTTACCTTTGATCGAGGAGATGTACCAACGGGCATGACTGGGTTACCCACGTCCGTGTTAATGAGAATTCCGTAAATAAAGGGGACACGATCTTTGCTTCGACAAGACGTGCCAAGGAAACCGCCTCGCAAAACGCGCTGAGGTGGGACAGTAAAAATGATTCGAATAAAGGCTTGGTCGTGGTGTGATGTCACGCTGTGGAATACGTCAGGAGATTAGATTTGTGTAAATATTATTTTCTCTACGGCAGTATGTGGAACTTGTTTGCAGAGCCGGACACTATCCTTGTGTTCAAAATCTTCTATGAAGTATTCGGAGGAGGAACCCGCCTTGCAATGCCGAAGACAATCTGCGCGCCGGACTCGTCGTCATTGAAGCCTAGTTCAGGGGCTACTGAGGGAGTCCTGGATTAGGGGGTGTCCGGATAGCCGGACTATAACCTTTGGCCGGACTCTTGGACTATGAAGATACAAGATTAAGGACTTCGTCCCGTGTCCGGATGGGACTTTCCTTGGCGTAGAAGGCAAGCTTGGCGATACGGATATGTAGATCTCCTTCCATTGTAACCGACTCTGTGTAACCCTAGCCCTCTCCGGTGTCTATATAAACCGGAGGGTTTTAGTCCATAGGACGAACAACAATCATACCATAGGCTAGCTTCTAGGGTTTAGCCTATCTGATCTCGTGGTAGATCTAATCTTGTACTACCCATATCATCAATATTAATCAAGCAGGAGTAGGGTTTTACCTCCATCGAGAGGGCCCGAACCTGGGTAAAAACATTGTGTCTCTTGTCTCCTGTTACCATCCGCCTAGACGCACAGTTCGGGACCCCCTACCCGAGATCCGCCGGTTTTGACACCGACAACGGCACCTCCGCGATCAGCACACGTTCAGCTCGGTGACGTCCCACGAACTCAAGATCCAGTAGAGCTTCGAGGGAGAGTTCCGTCAGCATGACAACATGATGACGGTGATGATGAAGTTACCGATGCAAGGCTTCGCCTAAGCACCACTACGATATGACTGAGGTGGATTATGGTGGAGGGGGGCACCACACACGGCTAAGGGATCAATGATCAACTTGTGTGTCTATGGGGTGCCCCCTTCCCCGTATATAAAGGAGTGGAGGAGGGGGAGAGGGCCGGCCTCCTAGGCGCGCCCAAGGGGGGAGTCCTACTCCCGGTGGGAGTAGGATTCCCCCTTCCCTAGTTGGAGTAGGAGAGGGAGGAAGGGGGAGGAAGGAGGAAGGAAAGGGGGGCGGCCCCCCTCCCAATTCGGATTGGGCTTGGGGGGGGGGGGGCGCCTCCTCCTTTGCTCCTTTCCCCTCTTTCCCACTAAGGCCCAATAAGGCCCATATACCTCCCGGGGGGTTCCGGTAACCTCCCGGTGCTTCGGTATACTCCCGATCTCACCCGAAACCATTCCGATGTCCAAATATAGTCGTCCAATATATCGATCTTTATGTCTCGACCATTTTGAGACTCCTCGTCATGTCCGTGATCATATCCGAGACTCCGAACTACCTTTGGTACATCAAAACACATAAACTCATAATACCGATTGTCACCGAATGTTAAGCGTGCGGACCCTACGGGTTCGAGAACTATGTAGACATGACCGAGACACGTCTCCGGTCAATAACCAATAGCGGAACCTGGATGCTCATATTGGCTCCTACATATTATACGAAGATCTTTATCGGTCAAACCGCATAATAACATACGTTGTTCCCTTTGTCATCGGTATGTTACTTGCCCGAGATTCGATTGTTGGTATCTCAATACCTAGTTTAATCTCGTTACCGGCAAGTCTCTTTACTCGTTCCGTAAAGCATCATCCCGTGACTAACTCACATTGCTTGCAAGGCTTATAGTGATGTGCATTACCGAGAGGGCCCAGAGATACCTCTCCGATAATCGGAGTGACAAATCCTAATCTCGACCTATGCCAACTCAACAAACACCATCGGAGACACCTGTAGAGCACATTTATAATCACCTAGTTACATTGTGACGTTTGGTAGCACACAAAGTGTTCCACCGGTATTCGGGAGTTGAATAATCTCATAGTGATAGGAACATGTATAAGTCTTGAAGAAATCAATAGCAATATACTAAATGATCAAGTGCTAAGCTAACAGAATGGGTCAAGTCAATCACATCATTCTCTAACGATGTGATCCCGTTAATCAAATGACAACTCATGTCATGGTTAGGAAACATAACCATCTTTGATTCAACGAGCTAGTCAAATAGAGGCATACTAGTGACACTATGTTTGTCTATGTATTCACACATGTACTAAGTTTCCGGTTAATACAATTCTAGCATGAATAATAAACATTCATCATGATATAAGGAAATATAAATGACAACTTTTATTATTGCCTCTAGGGCATATTTCCTTCATCGGGTGCGAGTGTCCCACCCGCGACGCATTGACCCATGACGCTAGTCTGCGCATGGCTGAACCCATCGCTAACCTCTCCCCATCTTCTCCGCTGACCCCGTGCCGTCCAAACCACGGCTGCTGTCGAGAATACCATGAACGACCTCCGTACCTCCTCCCTCCCCCCATCTGCCCACTTTTCCCCCTCTCTTGCAGATCTGCGGCCGCGGTGAGTTGCAACGGCGTGCGGCGACGGTGGGGCGAACCATGACCGGCTAGAGCTACAACCATGGCGGCCAGATGTTGGAACCAACGCAAATTTTTGCTTCCACCGATGTTTTGGCTTGCTAGAACCGACATCAGTTTTTTAATTTTTGCTACCACCGTTTTGTGGTTTGCTACAACCAATGTCAATTTTTGCTACCGCCGGCTTCTTGATTTTCTGGAACCAGCGCTCGATTTTTCATTTTTGCTACCACTAGCGTTTCGATTTGCTGGAACAAGCTTCAATTTTTGCTACCATCAGGTTTTTGGTTGTTGGACCGGCGTCGATTTTTTCCAATTTTGCTACCAACGTTTTATTGGTTTTTGCTGGAACCGCCATGAATTTTTGCTACGACCGGCGGAATTTTTTGCTGCGACCGGCAAATTAAGGATGAGGAACAACACGAGCTCTACGACGGGTGCTGCGGCCGGCACCGCCGCCACCGGAGTTGCAAGTGGACCTTACACGGTGCTCCAACTAGCAATCCTTTTTGCTCGAACTGGCAAAACTTCTTGCTCGAACCGGCAAAACTTTTTGCTTCGATGGGGTGACCGCGGTGACCATGCCCGCCAGATGCTACAACTGCTCTCACTAGATGCCGGAACCGTGTCAGGAGTTTGTTGAACCACGGTGACCACGCGTCCGCCAGAGGCTCGACCATGGATGATGGTGACGATGGAGAGACTCGATGGCGACGCGCGACGACGTGCTGGAAGACGGCGACGTGCGGCTCTGTGAGCCGCAGGGGGGCCTCGCCGAAGATGCACCGCGGGGGCCTTGCTAGAGCTGCGCGGTGCTGCGAGCCGCAGGGGATCTCGCCGGAGATGCGCCACGGGGGCCATGATGGAGATTCGCCACGGGGGGCACGCCGGAGATGCGCGGTGCTGCGTGCCGCGACGCTGGAGATAGGGCGGCGTTGCTCTGCGTGCGACCGGCGGGAGGGACGAGGTGATTTTCAGAGATAAAAGAGACGCAAGGAAGAGAATGGCGTTTTGGAGGCCGAGCTCCATGGAGCCCTTTATTTTTGAAAAATTCAAATTCAAATTTTTATGTTTCAAAAAATTCTGAAAAAAATATGCGTATATGTAAGGATGTAACCTACGTGTGTGTAAAAATTCATGATGAAATACCTTGAATTGTGACCTGTACAAAAAAGACAAATTCATGGCCTGAGAGAATGAATAGTATCATGTGTTAAACAGCCTCAGATTTGTCTTTTTTGCACAGCCCTCATTTCAACGTATTTTGCCCTGAAAATTTACACACATGTGTGTTATGCCTTCATATATATCTGTGATTTTTTTCAGAATTTTTGGAAATGTAAAAATATGAGTTTTCATGAAATTTGAATTCTGAATTTGGAGGCCTCATTGGAGCTCGGTCACCAAAAGGGATTTCCGCGCAAGGAAGGCCTAACTGGCGAATCAGACGGTCAATAACACATGGATCGTGCGGCTGCAGGCAGACCGGCCCAAATTTGGGCCGGTGCGCCAGCGCCTATCAGCCCCAAAAAACCTTGGTATGGCTAATTACATCATTGCTGGAAAAAGGCTACAGTGAGACAAACTTCTTTCCCTTCTTACTAAAAAAACATCCATCGATCTCGGGATGAGGGCATTGCTTAAAACTGTTTAGCATAGCTTTCCACCACAACACACAAAACATCAGCTTGATCACGTATCGGAATCAAGTCTGGTTAGAACGGCCAGCAATTGGCAGGCCTTCAAATTATGACTCAGTCTCTTTGAATTCCAGTGCAAAAGCCCAACAACCAAACCGCAGCACGTGGCCCAGAAAAACAAAACAGAAACAGGACAACAGGATACGAAGGAGAGAATCACATTGCGCGAACTTGAAAGACCAACAAACATCAACTGTCCTAGATTTAGATGTGAGATAATATATTACATATAGATGTGAAATAGCAAACCTGAAATATAAAATACTAGTCGTAAATGGATTGGACCAACCTTTCCTTTGGCACATTACTACTCTGCTCTTCATAAGCTTTCCTCTGCTTTCTTGTTCCTCCATTTCACAGCTGCAGTCATCTTCTAATTCTTATGAGTTGTTTCAACCCTATCTTCGAATTTGATAACTCCAGTTCGAACAACACCTACATAACTAAGAAAATGAAAGGCGCTGGCCTTGGAAGCTATATACTTTAGAAAAGGAAGGCGCTTGGAAGCTTGACAAGACACAATATATAGCAAATTAATAACACAACAATGTTTATTTCGAATAACAATTAACGATATGAACTTCAGGTGCATTTCACACACACACACACACACACACACACCTAACTAAAAAGAGATCGAGGGGAAAGGGCCAGCAAATTTTACGCACAAAGACGTACGATATCGATCACACCACAATAAGCACGAAAACTGAAGGTGAATCAGAAATCAATTTAGCAAACACACTTACACACATGCTTCATCCGAACTGCTAAGACTGATGCTGCTTGAGACTCATCAAGGTTCTGAAGATACCTTTTTTTTAGAAAAGGAGGAATCACCCCCGGCCTCTGCATCTGGGTGATGCATGCGGCCATATTATTTATTATTCACAAAGACCTTACAAGGTAATACAACAGTAAGCCCAAGGCCACCATCTAGACGACACTTGTCGCTATTCCTATCCCCTTGATGAAGGTGTGCCAAATGTCCGGGTCAAATACCAAACAGACATCGCACGAAAGCCTAACATCTAACGCCGGATGCCCCATCCAAGCCACATAGGCGGGACTGGGTAACACTCCGGTCCGGCGCACTCTCAGTGAGTACCACACGCACACGCTGCAAAGGGCCGTCACCTCCGTCTTCCCTCGATCCATCCTCAAAGCATGTACTGACGCATTGACCTTGTCAGGCCACTCTGCCATCGACGCCACCACGACGCCAGACAACGTCGACCTCCTGCGCGTGTCCCTCGCCACACATCTGACGCCAAGCCTCCACTGCTCCATGCCGTCGAGAACCGCCGCCATGAATATGTAGAAAGAAACACCGCTCCACCGCAGATGCCATCCGCTGGTCCCTCGAGCCCGAGTGCATCTCCAAGAATGCCGCCCCCAAGGGGATAACGACACATGAATGTCGCCGTCATCCGATCAACTGATTTAGGGTTTCCCCCGGAGGTATTGGGTGGGGTTGGGAACTTCACCTCGATGATGCCTTCATGAAGGAAACGATAATAAGAGCATCGTCATCACCGGCTCCGGCCAATGACCAAAGACCAAGTTTTCACCCGGATCCGTTCCAAGAAATCCACCCGACAACCTGTGCACTGTCTCGACCGCCTTCAAAGCCCCAGATCTAGCCGCCTAGATCCGGCGACCAACCACAACAGCAGTGCCACCGTAGGAGCCCTGGCGCACCAGCCACTGCCTGAATGCGTCACCACTGGAGCCTGGGAGGAGGGCTCCCACCCCACCTCGCCAAACCGTGAGAGCCGCCGGGATGGATCCTGCACACTCATCACCGTCTCTGATCTGAACCATGGCCAAACCATGATATCGCCGATGCAGATAGAGAGCACACCACCAATAGAGAGCACTGTTACAATTGTCTTGAAGTTTTTGTATACGAACCTATGCACGGCGATACTCACAGGCCTTTCATGCTTGAACTTGCTAATCTTACTCGTGATGACAAAGTAGTGGCGCCTGAGGCGCAGGTGGGTGGCGAGGCCCTTGAAGAAAACGAGCAGCCCTGTGTTGCTGAAGAAGCTGCGAACGATGTGCTTGGCTCGCAGCTCGTGCATGTCCTCTTCCTTGTCCATGAGCATTGCCAGGAAAGAGATGTATGAGCTGATGATGAAGCCATCTGAAGGATATGTGGTGGACACACACGCCTCGTAAGATGCCATGTTGACGAGCCAGCAAGCAGTGAAGTTATTTACGAACAATGCCGTCAGCGAGAGCTGGCCAAAGAGGCAGCCTCTCTGGACACTCATGTCCGCCAACCCTGTTTTGCTGCTGGCAGTCAACTTGATGCCGATTTCCGCAAGCTCAATGGCACTACTAGATGACTGGCATGTGCAATTGTTGACAAGATCTATGTTAGTCATATTGCCAAGCTGAGAGTATCGGAGGAGCCCAAGGAGATGTGGTGGCTTGTACTTCTTGAGCTCATCCACATGAACCCTTGTGTTTGAATATAAAGATGAAGGGCTGCGGGTGATATAGAAATATTTCCCCATCTTATGAACAAACTTGTACACTGTGTCAAGAAGTCCATAAGAGCCTCGAGGACCAACCAAGGAAGCTGATTCTCTAACAGAAAGATATCCCTTAGCATGCAAGGCCCCGTGGACAAGGTCATCCGATTACACAAAAACGCAGATCCTTCAGTCCCCGCCATATAGAGCAACAAATAGCAACCATCGAGAAACATCATTACCGCAAATTCAGCGTCCGTGAACTTCGCCATCGCATCATGGACGTAGCAGCTGCGGCCTTCGCCTGCGATGTGGAGGATCTTGTCATAGACATGCGCAACCGAGTGGCCAGACATCTCACAGAAGTAGTGGGCCGCCGCGTGCTTCAACTCTTCTGTCTCCCGTAGGTGCGGTGAGCCATGGTGGTAAGGGCCGAGGGGACACGAAGCTCGGGATAATGTAGCGTTCTTCGACCCCCGGCCTTAGGCCTTGTGGGAACCTCTGGATCTTGGTGTCAAGCTTGGAGAAATCGGCCTCCAGTCTCTCCCTCGTATTCCTCACCATCTCTTGGATGTCGATACTAGAGCTGCCCATGGCGCCAACACTGTAGCCTGTAGCTGTAGGTAAGAGTCAGAGACGACCCAACATGATTAGCTGCTGGCTGCTGGCCATGGGGAGTGGTTTATAAAGCTAGCTAAGCTACTGGAGCAGGAGACCCTGTTTCTTTTTTTTTCTTTCGAAAAGAAGAATAACCCCGGCCTCTGCATGCATCAAGCCATGCACATAGCCATAATCAGTCCATAATACAGTATATATATGAAAACAGGACTAATCGAGTCAAGTTCCCACTGACCTATATTAGTACATTTGGCCGCCCACGATTTGCACACTAATCTCCTGCCTACCGTCCGGCTTCAACAGTTCAGTACTAATATGTTGCTTGTCGCTTGCTTTGTCTGTGTTAACCACTAGTATAATTGTGTCTGTATCTTAAGTTCTTAACGGAGGCAGTTGATCAGTTGGTACAAGTTGTCACTTGGGGCATGGGAGTAGATGGGTAAGAACGTGACGCTTGATTACTGATTAATCAACTAAGCACCCACACCACATAGCTATGTATACTGGTAGTCTAGTATTCCCTCCGTCCCATAATATAAGAGTGTTTTTTTACACTACATTAGTGTAAAAAACGCTCTTAAGCGGGCGACTCTGGGAGCCATCCCTAGCGCCGCCGCTCCCCAGCCCCCCTCCCCGGCCTCCCTCCCCTCGCCGCCGCCGGTCGCGTCGCCAGCCAAAGGCCGTGCGGCGTAGGCGGCGGCGGGGCGTCTTCTTCCCGCGAGCCGGAGGCTTGCGTCGCGGGGCGCGGCCTTCTGCTTCGTCGGCGGCGGTCGTCGGCCGTCCTCGGGCTCTGCTCCCTCCCCCCCCCCGGTGTGCTGGCGTCCCGGTGGTCCGCCCCCCCTCTCCCTCCTGGCGGCGGCTCTTGGGGTTCCGGGGGCGGGGGCCTTGCTGGCGGCGGATCTGGGTGCCCCTGTCCAGATCCGGGTGGTGGTGGCGGCAGTCGTGTGGGTGGCGGCGGCGACCTGGCTAAGGTGGTGGCGGGGCGGCCGGCGGTCTGGTTGCTCCTTGCGGGGTGGCGGGGCGCCGGGCGTCCATGGCCGAGGGGTGGGCTGCGTCTTCGGCGGCGTGTCGCAGCCGCTGCAAAGTGGCTTGGGGTTGCTCCTCGGGGTCTCGGCGTGGATGTGGGCTGCCGCGGCGTGGTGGTAGCTCATGGTGGTGGTCTGGATCGTTTCACGGCGGCGGCTGGTCTCCTCCGGCGTCGGCCGTCGGTGAGCGGCCTTTTTCGACCTTCGATTCCTCCCCTCGTCGTCCGGGCTCTACCCTCGTCATAGGGCTGGACCGCTCCCGGTTGCGGTCCATTGCTCGTCTCGCGCCCGTGGCTGCGAGACCGAGCTCGTCTCACGCCCGGCAGCAGGACCGACCTCGTCTCGCGTCCGGCAACAGGACCGAGCTCGTCTCGTGCCCGGCAGCAGGACCGACCTCGTCTCGCGCCCGACAGCAGGACCGAGCTTGTCTTGCACCCGGTGCAGCAGGACGGGTGATGGAGGCCATTTTTGGGCCGGCCCTTTGGGTCTCGGCGCCGGGGGCCGTCCAGGGGTGTGTAAAGGAGCGACCTTTCCACTCGCCTCTTTGGTTGGGGTAGCAACGGGTCTCGGGTGCGGTGGTGTCAAGGTCTTGGATGCCGGGGCGGCGGCCCTGGTGGTGGTAGCGCGGTGCTCATGGGCAGAGCCCGTGGCTTGGTGCTGCCTGGTGACCATGGCCGTGTGGGCGGCATGGTGGCAGGGGTGTGGCGTTCGGTGGCGGTGAATGTTTGCTGGGTGAAAACCTGTTCTATCCTCGGATGGACCGGCGGCGGCGTAGCGCGTTACCTTTTTGAAGGCGTCGTCGCGGCTCTCACCGGTCATCGTGTCGCTCCAGGGGAAACTCTGACCCCCGGGTCAGGCGGTGGCGGTGCGATAGCGTCGTAACCTTCTTGGAGGCGCCGCCTTGGAGCTCACGGTTCGTCATATGCGGCTTCATCTCTTCACGGTGGCGTGTTCACGCTGGAGGTCCTCGATTGCTCTTATAGTGTTAGGGGTGGTGTTGCTGCGCTCAGCGCCTATGTATCCCGCCTTGGGTGTGTGCGTGTGTTGTCGAGGGGTGTGTTTGTACTTGGGCTGTGGTTGATCTGTTCTTTATATATAAAGAGGGGCGAAAGCCTTTTTCGGTAAAAAACGCTCTTATATTATGGGAGGGAGGAGTATGAACTAGCTAGCTAGCCCGATAGCATGTGCTTTTCCAACAAGTTAGCTCTCAACAACTTAACCATGGCACCATTAGTCGCAGCATTTTCCAATGTGATATTGCAAAAATCTTTGTCCTCAACATTTCCATTTTTTACTGCACTTCAGAGCATCATTGTACATGGCTACCCTCGTGTGTGGCGACTCTAAGGCAGCAAACTTTATGATTTTTATCTGTGTTTTCCAACAACCGTCGATGTAATGTGCTGGTATGCACATATAAACCAAGGTTTGGTTACCTGGCCTGGACCTAGAACTTCTAATTATTTCCTTTAGAGTTTTCTACCCCTCCTCAAATGCTTTCAAAAGCTAGTGTTCTTGACACACCACTAGCCTAGTTTCTATTTTAACCGCCGACGATCAATCGTGGCAACTCTCTTACTCAGCTGCAACGTGACTCCAAGAGTCGAGTTAAGATGCCAGGTCAAAGGGGTTGATTGGACCCATGAAAGAGGAGATAATTTTAATCTGTCATTCGGAACAAGATTGTATCATCTTCAACATAAAACATAACTCACAAGACAAACTCCACAAGCACACCATTTTCAACAAACAAACATTTTTTAGGGACCGAAACAAGTAGCACCCACTTCTTAGTGCATCACGTCTCTAGCCTTGTGCCACGAGCTCCTTTTGTGACTCTTTCACAAGAGAAGCTAGAGGACTGGCAAGCATCTCGTCATGATTGACTCATGAGCATGCGTTCATCCACACCCGACATGGATCGAGTGGAAGTTATTTTGGTTAAACTCAGTGGTACAGCTCGGCTTGAGCTTTAGGATCACTATATTGCATAGAGTTTTCAAGGAGGCAGCATATGCATATCCATCCTAGTTATTGTAAAATGGAAAGTATAGCTGTGATAAGTTGTAAAATCAGACATTTTTTTCCTTTAGGGAGGGGGGCATTGGTCCCCATACCCCCCCCCCCCCCCACACACACACACATAGTCATGTGGCTATAATAAGTACTCTTTTTATATGCACACATAGGTTGGTAGAGGCAACACGGGGTTGGGCCAGAATTTTCGAGAGAGAAGGAGATAGGCCTGAACAGAGAGACAGAGACTCAAAGCGGTGGATGTTCAATGCGGTGGATGGTCAAAGCGGTGGAGGACAAGATCGATCAAAACGTGCAAAATTCTTAGTCGGTAGTAAAAAAACAACTCCATACAGAAACTACCCATTCACACGTGTCATTTTTTCAGGAGCAGCAAAAAAATATGTTAAAGCGACGAACACCTTTTTTGTATATCATTTTATGTCCCTTTCTTGAGCAAATTATGATGTCATCCGATGCATTTCACTGCAAAATCATGATTTGCAGCTTCGCGTGGCGGACTCGACCCACTCGGATGCGGGGTGCCTCCAAGGCGTTCACGCGCTTTGTTGGCTATTTGCTCCCGACGGTGCTGCTTTAGGCTACTAACCGAGCGCAAGATTGGCAAGTCTCGGCTTCCGTAGTGCAGGTTCTTGGCGGCACGCTCTGGTGATTGGCGGTCCCCCGCCCGGTGCAGGAATTGGAGTGCTCAACATATGGCATCTGGAGGCTAATCTGGCAACTATAGTTTTACTACTTAAATCGTAAGTTCATGCATCATTCTGATGCAGAGTCCGAGGGAGATCCTCCTTTAAAAAAATAATAATCATGGGTTCAACTCATGTTTAAGGCACCCCATGTGGCTTGCCTAAATTGTCTCTGCATGGACGATCTAGACTCTCGGTGGGTTTGGTCAGAGGTGGAGCTACTTGAGGCTACCTTGGTGCACATGCATTAGGGTCACAATTTTTTATAGTAGTAATTGCTATCCCGATCCAACGTTCACAAGGTAATGTTAAGAACTATGCATCAGGAATAAAATATCTCAAAAGGAAAACAACATAACTAGTGTACGCGGAGTTTCTGCTCCTGGGCTTATCTGCACACGCGTTGATTAAAAAAAATCAAAATAAATACTAGAAAAAATTTAAAAAAATCCAAATTTAATTTATGTGGTAGATAATTTGATGCATGAGGTCTGCTCCAAATTTCAACTCATTTGGATATCTGAGTAATTCTCGGTAAAAAGACAAAATCGGGGTTTGTAAAAAAGTTTACTGTTCATGCACTGTTTTGGCCCGATTTGTCTTTTTTGCCGAAAGCCACCCAGATGTCCAAATGAGTTGAAATTTGGAGCGGACCTCACTCATCAAATTAGCTACCACACAAAAAATATTGGATTTTTAAAATTTTTCTAGTATTTGTTTTGATTTTTTTTCATCAACACGGGTGTAGATGAGCCTGGGCACCGAGTTGGATTTCCGATAACTAGTGGGATACCCTATTTGACGCATCGTCAAATAGGCGTCTAGACGCACATGCCACCCTTCCACTGGGCCGACGCATGTAGCGTCTGCAGTGACAACGGTAGCGAGATGGGACTGTAGCAGCTCGGGTTACTGTAGTGAGCAATTTTTTCCTAACATTTTGTTTCTTCTCCTTATATTTTCTGAAAATTCACAGAAAACATATTTTTAAAAACTGAACAATTCTTGAAAATTTGAGAACATTTTCCAAAAATGCAGTTTTTTCAAATTTAGAACACGAAGACTTTTCAAATTTTCAAATATTTTCCAACAGTTTAAACAATTCTTTATAAGTACAAACATTTTTTCTAAAATTCAGAAAATTCTTAAATTTATTTGAACTTTTTATGAAGAACACAAACATTATTTGAAAATCCATTCATTATTAGCTTAAGTGAACTAATTTTAATATTTCGAAACAACTTTTAAAAAAATGTGATTTCTTTCGATTGGAAGATAACAGAAGCGAAAAAATCATTTAAGAAAAAAGAAAAAAGAAACATGAAGAATTGAAGTAGAACCTTCTAGAAGGATCCCAAAACCGGCCAGGATCCTTTCCCAAAACCGAGTTTTGCAGTAAGTGTAGAGTCCTAGGGCCGGTCTAAAAACAAGCTAGGTGATGTTGAGAGCAACTAGTTGACGAGCGCTCCTTTGGGAGCCTCACAACGATGACTTGGTGATGGGCAGAGACCGTGCCACTTCACGCTCTTAGCCACCGCCATGTATCATGCTTTGGGCGCTCCCTTCGGTTTTTTTATTTTTCCACATGCGTTTTCGGCTTTCCAACGGTTTTTTCCCGGTTTTTTGGTTATTCACCGATCCTCCTTAGCTTTCGGACAAACAAAATTTGAACTTTTTTTTTGCGCGAAAAAACACATTTTTTGCTTCCATGAGAGGCTCGGCCGTGCCTCTCGGAAACGAAAAAACGTGTTTTCTGTTTTTTCCTTCCGCGAGAGGCACGGCCGTGCCTCTCCTAAACGAAAAAATCACGTTTTTTTTGTTTTTTCCTTCCGCGAGACTGAAATGAATTTTTTTCCTTCTGCGAGAGGCACGGTTTTGCTTTCGCGAGAGGCACGGTTGTGCTTTCACAAGAGTCACGGCTGTGCCTCTCGGAAACAAAAAAAAAAATATGTTTTTTGTTTTTTCCTGCCATGAGAGGCACGGTTTTGCTTTCGCGAGAGGCACTGCCTCTTTCGGAAAGGAAAGAAAAGTGCTCCCAATTCGGTTTTTCTGTCCATTTTTTGGTCCAATTTTTTATGAAAAATAAAGTTCGTCAAATCCTATCAACATGTGATCTAGTTTTGAAGATCTCAACGCGAGGAATCTAATGGTGAAAATGGTTCGAGATTTGGACGCACGGTTAAAAAGATAAAATGTTTTTAATAAACAGATGTACGAAAAAATGAAGAACTTTCAGGTTGCGACAAGTGCCGCGCATGCAGTGCGTCACTTGTCGCAATCTAAGAAGGTGGGACTGATCTTTGGAAAGAGTACTCCTTAATTAGTGATTTCGGGTGATGCTGCCTTGTGCGTATTTGCCGGGTGCGCTACCCCGCTCGACCCGTTCGAGGGTCACCTCGACTCAAGCGCTCGCGGCCGTGGGCCAGGCCCAAGGCGCGATTGCACTCACACGTCTAAGAGCATCTCCAACAGATGATGCAAATTTAGATGTAAAACTAGGTGTTGTATAATTTATATCACCAAAAAGTGCTTTTACATTTTTTAAAAAGAGACAACTCCAACAGATGATGGATATTTATGATGTAAAACTCTAACTCCAACAGATGATGTATTTGAAGATGTAAAATTAGTGCGCTGAACCTACTATCGAAACTGTCAAAGCTTGCGCGCTCCCGCTGCAGCTTGTCGGGGCTGGCGAGGATGGCCGGAATTGGTCGCGGCGGAGAGGAATGGGTAGGGGAGGTCGAGAGGAAGGAAAACAGGTTGCAGCAACACGGGGCGGCGCCGGATCTGATGGTAATCAGCCGGCGATGGCAGCGGCAAAAAGGGGACCGGGCAGGTGGCGGGCCGGCGAGGCAGGCGGCAGGGGATGGGGGGGGGGATCCGAAGTCCCGGTGGGCCCGACGGTCGCTGGAGAAGCTTCGATTCGGCGGCTGCGAGGCAGGCGAGGGGGGCGGGGAGGGCGAAGTCGCGGCGGGCCTAGGGGCCATCAGGCGGTGGGCGTCAACGTCGATTTGAAGTGGATTTGGCCGACGGCGGAGTCGGGCGGCGGTGGCCGGTCGCGCGGAAGGGGAAGAAAGTGGTAGTTGGGCGGTTGGTGGGCAGACGCATTTTTACATTTTCTGTAGGTGGAGATGCAAATTTGCATCACAATGTGTTGTTGTTTACATCTTCGGAAGGTGGAGATATAATTTTTTTTTGCATCTACATCATCTACTGAAACAATGCTTTTGGGCCTCGGAGATGCAAAAGGTAGTTATTTTTGCATCTACACCATCTATCGGAGATTCTCTAACTAGCTAGTGTGTTTTCCCTTTTAAAAGCTAGCTAGCGTGTTTCTTTTCTGGTTTTTTGCTTCCGTTTTTTCACAAGTGTTTTTCATTTTTTGCTTTCTATTTTTACTCCTTATATTTCAAAATATTCGAAATATTTTTATTTCAGAATTAACTTCAATTTTTTAAAATGTTAATTTGAACAAAATGTTAACCGTGTATAAAAAATGTTTTGGGAGTATAAGAAAAATGTACGATGGGCATGAAAAGAGTACACATAAAAATATATTTGAAAAACTGTTAATCATGTACACGAAAAATGGTTAAACCTGAATACAAAAATGTTTTAGATGTATACCAGAAATGTACAATGTTTATGAAAATAATAGACATCAAAACATATATTTGACAAAAATGTTAATAATGTATTTGAAAAATGTTAAAATTGTATTAAAAATGTTCTTCATTTGAAAACAAACATTAAACACGTATAAAATGATTCGAATGTATAAGAAACGAAAATGCTAAAAATCTAACATCTGATTTTTAGGCATGGGAAATCGAACATTTTCCATGTCAATTTATATTGGCGCGATGGTGGCAAATTTAGTTAGCATGCACAACAATTTCTTCGCAAAAAATAAACTGAGGCAGATTTGCCATGATCGACAACTAAACTTGCAATCCTCGATGAACATAATTTGCCATGAGAAACGGTTAATTTGCCATGCTTAAAAATCTGACATCCACTGGATATTCGGGTCCATAAGAAAGAAGTACGGTTTTTATGTAAAAAGTAGACATCAAAAACATATATTTGAGAAAGTCTTAATCATTTATATGAAAAACGTTGAACCTGTATACAAAAAAGTTTAGATGTATACCAAAAATGTACAATGTTTAAATATAGATATCAAAACATATAGTTCAGAAAATGTTAACAATATATTAGAAAAATATTAAACATGTATTAAAAATGTTCTTGGCGTATATGAAAAATGTACGACGTGTAAGAAAAATAGATATTGAACACATATATTTGAAAATTGTTGCTCATGTATACGAAAAATGTTAAACCCGTATAAAGCAATGTTTTAGATGTACACCAAAAATGCACAATGTGTATGAGAACAATAGACATGAAAACATATATTTGAGAAAAATGTTAATAATGTATTTGAAAAATGGTAAACATGCATTAAAAATGTTCTTGATATATACAAAAAATGTACAATGTGCATAAAAATGTAGACATGTGTTGAAACATTTTAAAGAGAACAAACAAAAGAAAAGAACTAAACGGATGAAAACCGTAAGGAAATCACGCAGAAAAAGAAAGTAACCATTGATAACCAAATAAAACTGTAAGGAAAAGCATAGAAAAAGAAAGAAAGAAAGAAAAACAACAATGGAGCAAAGAAAACAGATAGAAAAGAAATAAAACAGTGAAGACGATGAAAAGCCGGTGAAAATCGAAGAAAGAAACAAAATAAATCGAAGCAACAAAGAAGAACAAAAAAGAAAGGAAAACCATAATAACCCGATGAGGAAAGGAACAAAACGAAGGAGAAGCCACAAGGAAAACACACTGGAAAAGAAAGAAAAAAAGAAAACCAATAAAAACCGTAAAGTAAGACAAAAAAAGAAAAAAAACCAATAAAAACTGGACAACTCTGGCCATTTTACTTTGGAAAATCATTCCAGTTCATGTGTGATTCTAAGCGAACTTCAGTACACGTAACCCCTCGTTCACTTTTCACGTTAGTCATTTTGTGTGGATTAACTAGACAGACGGCACAGATGGCCCACGCAAGTGTGCCTAGACCAACTGTATAGTTCGAAGTACGAACCCTTTGGCCAATGCGTGAGCTAGTTTTTAAATATTAATCCTGATGAAAAACAAAGAATGAAATTTCACAATAAAGATTATTGCTAGCTGAAACTGTAGAATATGTGAATTGCACGATGTATTGCTCTTCGTGCATAGGCACGTATATATGAGTACAAAGGTGGGCCACGGACCTCAACTATACAGGGACTAGGAGGCGGGCCCAATACACAGTATACACAGATCACATATACTCAACACCCCCCGCAGTCGAAGTGGCACCGCGACTGACGCAAAGACTGGACCGGAACTCCTCAAATGACGCTGTAGGCAGGCCTTTGGTCATGATATCGGCAAGTTGTTGGAAAGTAGGGACGTGTAAAACATGAATATGGCCAAGGGCCACCTGTTCCCGTAGAAAATGAATATCCAACTCAATATGCTTGGTCCGTCGATGATGCACCGGGTTAGCGGAGAGGTAGACCACCGAAACGTTGTCGCAGTAGACCACCGTGGCACGGTCAACAGGGCAAAAGAGCTCCTGAAGCAGCTGGCGAAGCCACGAACACTCGGCGACGGCGTTGGCCACCGCACGATACTCAACCTCAGCACTGGAACGAGAGACCGTAGGCTGCCGCTTGGACGACCACGAGATAAGTGAGGGTCCAAGGTAGACACAATACCCCGAAGTGGAGCGACGAGTGTCAGGGCAGCCCGCCCAGTCTGCATCAGAGTAGGCGGTGAGGGCGGTGTCGGCGGAGGCGCATCAGAGTAGGCGGTGAGGGCGGTGTCGGCGGAGGCGTGATGCCAAGGTCCATAGTGCCACAGATATAGCGGAGAACCCGCTTGACGGCAGCCCAGTGAACGTCTCGAGGAGCATGCATATGAAGACACACCTGCTGCACGGCATACTTGATCTCTGGTCGAGTCAGAGTGAGGTACAGGAGAGCACCAACGATAGAACGATAGAAAGCAGCATCCGAAGCAGGAGAACCATCCGTGACAGAAAGCTTGGCCTTCGTATCAACATGCGTAGCGGCGGGCTTGCAGTTAAGCATGCCGGCGTGCTCCAGGAGCTCGTGAGCGTACTTCCGCTGATGAAGGAAGAAGCCATCCGGACGGCGCACCACCTCGACACCGAGGAAGTAGTGCAAAGGACCCAAGTCCTTGATGGCGAACTCAGCGCGAAGACGAGCCGTGAGCTGACTGAGGAGACCAGCCGTACATGCCGTCAGGATGATGTCATCGACATAGAGCAGCAAGTAGGCCGTGTCAGAGCCCTGATGGTAGACGAAGAGCGAGGCGTCTGAGCAGGTAGAGCGGAACCCAAGCTGGTGAAGAAACGCCGCGATGCGCTGGTACCAAATGCGCGGAGCCTGCTTGAGTCCGTACAAGGACCGCGAAAGCAGGCACACGTGGTCGGGAAGTGCGGGGTCAACAAACCCGGTGGGCTGTTGGCAGAAGACCTGCTCCTCGAGGTGACCATGGAGGAAGGCGTTGGAGACGTCCATTTGGTGCACCGGCCAAGCACGCGAGACCGCAAGGTGGAGAACTGTTGGGGAACGTAGTAATTTCAAAAAATTTCCTACGCACACGCAAGATCATGGTGATGCATAGCAACGAGAGGGGAGAGTGTTGTCTACGTACCCTCGTAGACCGAAGCGGAAGCGTTGACGCAACGTAGAGGAAGTAGTCGTACGTCTTCCCGATCCGACCGATCCAAGCACCGTTACTCCGGCACCTCCGAGTTCTTGGCACACGTTCAGCTCGATGACGATCCCCGGGCTCCGATCCAGCAAAGCTTCGGGGATGAGTTCCGTCAGCACGACGGCGTGGTGACGATCTTGATGCATGTTCTACTGTTGCAGGGCTTCGCCTTAGCACCGCTACAATATGACCGAGGTGGAATATCATGGAGGGGGGCACCGCACACGGCTAAGGAACGATCACGAAGATCAACTTGTGTGTCATGGGGTGCCCCCCTGCCCCTGTATATAAAGGAGCAAGGGGGGAGGGGCGACCGGCCTAGGAGGGGGCGCGCCAAGGGGAGTCCTACTCCCACCGGGAGTAGGACTCCCTCCTTCCTTGTTGGAGTAGGAGAAGGGGAAAGAGGGGGAGAGGAAGAAGGAAAAGGGGGCTGCGCCCCTTGTCCAATTCGGACCAGAGGTGGGGCGCAGGCCTCCTTCCTTTTGGCCTCTCTCCTCTATTCCCGTATGGCCCAATAAGGCCCATATACTCACCGGCGAATTCCCATAACTCTCCGGTACTCCAAAAAATACCCGAACCACTCGGAACCTTTCCGATGTCCGAATATAGTCGTCCAATATATCGATCTTTACATATCGACCATTTCGAGACTCCTTGTCATATCCCCGATCTCATCCAGGACTCCGAACTCCTTCGGTACATCAAAACTCATAAACTCATAATATAACTGTCATCGAAACCTTAAGCGTGCGGACCCTACGGTTCGAGAACAATGTAGACATGACCGAGACACGTCTCCGGTCAATAACCAATAGCGGAACCTGGATGCTCATATTGGCTCCTACATATTCTACGAAGATCTTTATCGGTCAGACCGCATAACAACATACGTTGTTCCCTTTGTCATCGGTATGTTACTTGCCCGAGATTCGATCGTCGGTATCCAATACCTAGTTCAATCTCGTTACCGGCAAGTCTCTTTACTCGTTCCGTAATACATCATCCCGCAACTAACTTATTAGTTGCAATGCTTGCAAGGCTTAAGTGATGTGCATTACCGAGAGGTCCCAGAGATACCTCTCCGACATTCGGAGTGACAAATCCTAATCTCGAAATACGCCAACCCAACATGTACCTTTGGAGACACCTGTAGAGCTCCTTTATAATCACCCAGTTACGTTTTGACGTTTGGTAGCACACAAAGTGTTCCTCCGGCAAACAGGAGTTGCATAATCTCATAGTCATAGGAACATGTATAAGTCATGAAGAAAGCAATAGCAACATACTAAACGATCGGGTGCTAAGCTAACGGAATGGGTCATGTCAATCACATCATTCTCCTAATGATGTGATCCCGTTAATCAAATGACAATTCTATGTCCATGGTTAGGAAACATAACCATCTTTGATTAACGAGCTAGTCAAGTAGAGGCATACTAGTGACACTCTGTTTGTCTATGTATTCACACATGTATCATGTTTCCGGTTAATACAATTCTAGCATGAATAATAAACATTTATCATGAAATAAGGAAATAAATAATAACTTTATTATTGCCTCTAGGGCATATTTCCTTCAGTCTCCCACTTGCACTAGAGTCAATAATCTAGTTCACATCACCATGTGATTTAACACCAATAGTTCACATCTTTATGTGATTGGTTCACATCTCCATGTGACTAACACCCAAAGGGTTTACTAGATTCAATAATCTAGTTCACATCGCTATGTGATTAACACCCAAAGAGTGATCATGTTTTGCTTGTGAGAGAAATTTAGTCAACGGGTCTGCCACATTCAGAGCCGTATGTATTTTGCAAATTTCTATGTCAACAATGCTCTGCACGGAGCTACTTTAGCTAATTGCTCCCACTTTCAATATGTATCCAGATTGAGACTTAGAGTCATCTAGATCAGTGTCAAAACTTTCATCGACGTAACCCTTTACGATGAACCTTTTGTCACCTCCATAGTCGAGAAACATATCCTTATTGCACTAAGGATAATTTTGACCGCTGTCTTGTGATCTACTCCTAGATCACTATTGTACTCCCTTGCCAAAATCAGTGTAGGGTATACAATAGATCTGGTATACAGCATGGCATACTTTATAGAACCTATGGCTGAGGCATAGGGAATGACTTTCATTCTCTTTCTATCTTCTGCCGTGGTCGGGTTTTGAGTCTTACTCAATTTCAGACCTTGTAGCACAGGCAAGAACTCTTTCTTTGACTGTTCCATTTTGAACTACTTTAAAATCTTGTTAAGGTATGTACTCATTGAAAAAACTTATCAAGCGTTTTGATCTATCTCTATAGATCTTGATGCTCAATATGTAAGCAGCTTCACCGAGGTCTTTCTTTGAAAAACTCCTTTCAAACACTCCTTTATGCTTTGCAGAATAATTCTACATTATTTCCGATCAACAATATGTCATACACATATACTTATCAGAAATGCTGTAGTGCTCCCACTCACTTTCTTGTAAATACAGGCTTCACCGCAAGTCTGTATAAAACTATATGCTTTGATCAACTCATCAAAGCGTATATTCCAACTCCGAGATGCTTGCACGAGTCCATAGATGGATCGCTAGAGTTTGCACATTTTGTTAACACCTTTAGGATTGACAAAACCTTCTAGTTGCATCGTATACAACTCTTCTTTAATAAATCCATAAGGAATGCAGTTTTGTTATCCATTTGCCAGATTTCATAAAATGCGGCAATTGCTAACATGATTCGGACAGACTTAAGCATAGATACGAGTGAGAAACTCTCATCGTAGTCAACACCTTGAATTTGTCGAAAACCTTTTGCGACAATTCTAGCTTTGTAGATAGTAGCACTACTATCAGCGTCTGTCTTCCTCTTGAAGATCCATTTAATCTCATTGGCTTGCCGATCATCGGGCAAGTCAATCAAAGTCCACACTTTGTTCTTATACATGGATCCCATCTCAGATTTCATGGCTTCAAGCCATTTTGCGGAATCTGGGCTCACCATCGCTTCCTCATAGTTCGCAAGTTCGTCATGGTCTAGTAACATGACTTCCAGAATAGGATTACCGTACCACTCTGGTGCAGATCTCACTCTGGTTTACCTACGAGATTCGGTAGTAACTTGATCTGAATTTACATGATCATCATCATTAGCTTCCTCACTAATTGGTTTAGTAGTCACAGGAACATATTTCTATGATGAACTATTTTCCAATAAGGGAGCAGGTACAGTTACCATATCAAGTTCTACTTTCCTCCCACTCACTTCTTTCGAGAGAAACTCCTTCTCTAGAAAGGATCCATTCTTAGCAACGAATGTCTTGCCTTCGGATCTGTGATAGAAGGTGTACCCGACAGTCTCCTTTGGGTATCCTATGAAGACATATTTCTCCGATTTGGATTTGAGCTTATCAGGATGAAACTTTTTCATATAAGCCTCACAATCCCAAACTTTAAGAAACGACAACTTTGGTTTCTTGCCAAACCACAGTTCAGATTGTGTCGTCTCAACGGACTTAGATGGTGCCCTTTTTAACGTGAATGCAGCTGTCTTTAATGCATAACCCCAAAAACGATAGTGGTAGATCGGTAAGAGACATCATAGATTGTACTATATCCAATAAAGTACGGTTATGACGTTTGGATGCACCATTATGCTGTGGTGTTCCAGGTGGCATGAGTTTGTGAAACTATTCCACATTGTTTTAATTGAAGACCAAACTCGTAACTCAAATATTTGTCTCCGCGATCAGATCGTAGAAACTTTATTTTCTTGTCACGATGGTTTTCCACTTCACTCTGAAATTCTTTGAACTTTTCAAATGTTTCAGACTTATGTTTCATCAAGTAGATATACCCATATCTGCTCAAATCATCTGTGAAGGTCAGAAAATAATGATACCTGCTGCAAGCCTTAATATTCATCAGACCACATACATCAGTATGTATGATTTCCAACAAATCTATTGCTTGCTTCATTGTTCCGGAGAACGGCGTTTTAGTCATCTTGCCCATAAGGCATGGTTCGCAAGCATCAAGTGATTCATAATCAAGTGATTCCAAAAGCCCATCAGCATGGAGTTTCTTCATGCGCTTTACACCAATATGACCTAAATGGCAGTGCCACAAATAAGTTGCACTATCATTATTAACTTTGCATCTTTTGGTTTCAATATTATGAATATGTGTATCACTATGATCGAGATCCAACGAACTTGTTTCATTGGGTGTATGACCATCAAAGGTTTTATTCATGTAAACAGAACAACAATTATTCTCTGACTTTAATGAATAACCGTATTGCAATAAACATGATCAAATCATATTCATGCTCAACGCAAAAACCAAATAACACTTATTTAGGTTCAACACTAATCCCGAAAGTATATGGGAGTGTGCGATGATGATCATATCAATCTTGGAACTACTTCCAACACACATCGTCACTTCACCCTTAACTAGTCTCTGTTTATTCTGTAACTCCCATTTCGAGTTACTACTCTTAGCAACTGAACCAATATCAAATACTGAGGGGTTGCTATAAACACTAGTAAAGTACACATCAATAACATGTATATCAAATATACCTTTGTTCATTTTGCCATCCTTCTTATCCGCCAAATATTTGGGTAGTTCCGCTTCCAGTGACCAGTCCCTTTGCAGTAGAAGCACTTAGTCTCAGGCTTAGGTCCAGACTTGGGCTTCTTCACTTGAGCAGCAACTTGCTTGCCATTTTTCTTGAAGTTCCCCTTCTTCCTTTTGCCCTTTTCTTGAAACTAGTGGTCTTGTCTACCATCAACACTTGATGTTTTTCTTGATTTCTACCTTCGTCGATTTTAGCATCACGAAGAGCTTGGGAATCGTTTCCGTTATCCCTTGCATATTATAGTTCATCACGTAGTTCTACTAACTTGGTGATGGTGACTAGAGAATTCTGTCAATCACTATTTTATCTGGAAGATTAACTCCCACTTGATTCAAGCGATTGTAGTACCCAGACAATCTGAGCACATGCTCACTAGTTGAGCGATTCTCCTCCATCTTTTAGCTATAGAACTTGTTGGAGACTTCATATCTCTCAACTCGGGTACTTGCTTGAAATATTAACTTCAACTCCTGGAACATCTCATATGGTCCATGACGTTCAAAACGTATTTGAAGTCCCGATTCTAAGCCGTTAAGCATGGTGCACTAAACTATCAAGTAGTCATCATATTGAGCTAGCCAAACGTTTATAACGTCTGCATCTGCTCCTGCAATAGGTCTGTCACCTAGCGGTGCATCAAGGACATAATTCTTCTGTGCAGCAATGAGGATAAACCTTAGATCACGGATCCAATCCGCATCATTGCTACTAACATTTTTCAACACAATTTTCTCTAGGGACATATCAAAATAAACACAGGGAAGCAACAATGCGAGCTATTGATCTACAACATAGATATGCTAATACTATCAGGACTAAGTTCATGATAAATTAAAGTTCAATTAATCATATTACTTAAGAACTCCCACTTAGATAGACATCCTTCTAATCTTCTAAGTGATCATGTGATCCATATCAACTACACCATGTCCGATCATCACGTGAGATGGAGTAGTTTCAACGGTGAACATCAATATGTTGATCATATCTACTATATAATTCACGCTCGACCTTTCGGTCTCCGTGTTCTGAGGCCATATCTGTATATGCTTGGCTTGTCAAGTATAACCTGAGTATTCCGCGTGTGCAACTATTTTGCACCCGTTGTATTTGAACGTAGAGCCTATCACACCCGATCATCACGTGGTGTCTCAGCACGAAGAACTTTCGCAAAGGTGCATACTCAGGGAGAACACTTCTTGATAATTAGTGAGAGATCATCTTAAAATGCTACCATCAATCAAAGCAAGATAAGATGCATAAAAGATAAACATCACATGCAATCAATATAAGTGATATGACATGGCCATCATCATCTTGTGCTTGTGATCTCCATCTACGAAGCTCTGTCATGATCACCACCGTCACCGGCGCGACACCTTGATATCCATCGTAGCATCATTGTCGTCTCGCCAATCTTATGCTTCTACGACTATCGCTACCGCTTAGTGATAAAGTAAAGCATTACAGGGCGATTGCATTGCATACAATAAAGCGACAACCATATGGCTCCTGCCAGTTGCCGATAACTCGGTTACAAAACATGATCATCTCATACAATAAAATTTAGCATCATGTCTTGACCATATCACATCACAACATGCCCTGCAAAAACAAGTTAGACGTCCTCTACTTTGTTGTTGCAAATTTTACGTGGCTGCTACGGGCTTTAGCAAGAACCAATCTTACCTACGCATCAAAACCACAATGATAGTTTGTCAAGTTGGTGCTGTTTTAACCTTCGCAAGGACCGGGCGTAGCCACACTCGGTTCAACTAAAGTTGGAGAAACTGACACCCGCTAGTCACCTGTGTGCATAGCACGGCGGTAAAACCAGTCTCGCGTAAGCGTACGTGTAATGTCGGTCCGGGCCGCTTCATCCAACAATACCGCCGAACCAAAGTATGACATGCTGGTAAGCAGTATGACTTATATCACCCACAACTCACTTGTGTTGTACTCGTGCATATAACATCAAACCATAAAACCTAGGCTCTGATACCACTGTTGGGGAACGTAGTAATTTCAAAAAATTTCCTACGCACACGCAAGATCATGGTGATGCATAGCAACGAGAGGGGAGAGTGTTGTCTACGTACCCTCGTAGACCGAAGCGGAAGCGTTGACGCAACGTAGAGGAAGTAGTCGTACGTCTTCCCGATCCGACCGATCCAAGCACCGTTACTCCGGCACCTCCGAGTTCTTGGCACACGTTCAGCTCGATGACGATCCCCGAGCTCCGATCCAGCAAAGCTTCGGGGATGAGTTCCGTCAGCACGACGGCGTGGTGACGATCTTGATGCATGTTCTACTGTCGCAGGGCTTCGCCTAAGCACCGCTGCAATATGACCGAGGTGGAATATCGTGGAGGGGGGCACCGCACACGGCTAAGGAACGATCACGAAGATCAACTTGTGTGTCATGGGGTGCCCCCCTGCCCCCGTATATAAAGGAGCAAGGGGGAAGGGGGCGCGCCAAGGGGAGTCCTACTCCCACCGGGAGTAGGACTCCCTCCTTCCTTGTTGGAGTAGGAGAAGGGGAAAGAGGGGGAGAGGAAGAAGGAAAAGGGGGCTGCGCCCCTTGTCCAATTCGGACCAGAGGTGGGGCGCAGGCCTCCTTCCTTTTGGCCTCTCTCCTCTATTCCCGTATGGCCCAATAAGGCCCATATACTCACCGGCGAATTCCCGTAACTCTTCAGTACTCCGAAAAATACTCGAACCACTTGGAACCTTTCCGATGTCCGAATATAGTCGTCCAATATATCGATCTGTACGTCTCGACCATTTTGAGACTCCTCGTCATATCCCCGATCTCATCCGGGACTCCGAACTCCTTCGGTACATCAAAACTCATGAACTCATAATATAACTATCATCGAAACCTTAAGCGTGCGGACCCTACGGTTCGAGAACAATGTAAACATGACCGAGACACGTCTCCGGTCAATAACCAATAGCGGAACCTGGATGCTCATATTGGCTCCTACATATTCTAAGAAGATCTTTATCGGTCAGACCGCATAACAACATACGTTGTTCCCTTTGTCATCGGTATGTTACTTGCCCGAGATTCGATCGTCGGTATCCAATACCTAGTTCAATCTCGTTACCGGCAAGTCTCTTTACTCGTTCCGTAATACATCATCCCGCAACTAACTTATTAGTTGCAATGCTTGCAAGGCTTAAGTGATGTGCATTACGGAGAGGGCCCAGAGATACCTCTTCGACATTTGGAGTGACAAATCCTAATCTCGAAATACGCCAACCCAACATGTACCTTTGGAGACACCTGTAGAGCTCCTTTATAATCACCCAGTTATGTTGTGACGTTTAGTAGCACACAAAGTGTTCCTTCGGCAAACGGGAGTTGCATAATCTCATAGTCATAGGAACATGTATAAGTCATGAAGAAAGCAATAGCAACATACTAAACGATCGGGTGCTAAGCTAACGGAATGGGTCATGTCAATCACATCATTCTCCTAATGATGTGATCCCGTTAATCAAATGACAATTCTATGTCCATGGTTAGGAAACATAACCATCTTTGATTAACGAGCTAGTCAAGTAGAGGCATACTAGTGACACTCTGTTTGTCTATGTATTCACACATGTATCATGTTTCTGGTTAATACAATTCTAGCATGAATAATAAACATTTATCATGAAATAAGGAAATAAATAATAACTTTATTATTGCCTCTAGGGCATATTTCTTTCAAGAACCGTGCGTATCATACCGGGCTTGACGACCGGAGCGAAGGTGTCGGTGAAGTCGATGCCAGCATGCTGTCGAAAGCCACGAATGACCCATCGCTCTTTATAGCGATCAAGGGTACCATCAGGACGGAGCTTGTGTTTAAAGACCCACTTCCCGGTAATCACGTTGACGTGCCGGGGACGGGGAACAAGATGCCACGTCCGGTTGCGCAGCACGGCGTCAAACTCCTCTTGCATCACAGCCATCCAGAGCGGGTCACGAAGAGTGGCTCGAACGGAGGACGGGAAAGGCGATGGCTCAGAGGTGGATGCCGCATGGACGTAGTCATCCGAGGCGTAGCGCGAGCTTGGGCGAAAAACGCCCGTACAGGCACGGGTGACCGGACCGGCCACAGGCACCGGGGGGCCGCGGGCACCGGTGGCGCTGAGGGGGCCGCGGGCGCCGAGGAGGCCACGGGTGCCGAGGGGGCTGCGGGCGCCATCGCCGGGGGGCGCGCCTGAAACCCAGGGGCGGGCCAAGACAGGCGCGTGAGCGCCCTGTGAGAGGCGTCGAGGAGCCCGCGTCACCGGTGGCGGGAGGAACAGCCGTGGATACCTGGTGAAACGGAAACACATGCTCATCAAGGTAAACGTGCCGAGAAGTGAACACACGGTGGGAGACGGGATCGTCGATATCCCTTGGAGGTAGAGGGGTAGCCGATGAAGATGCAAGCTTAGTAGAAAACGGGCCTTTTGTCCCGGTTCGTAAGGGCCTTTTGTCCCGGTTCCAGAACCGGGACTAAAGGGTCGTTACTAATGACCTGACCCTTTAGTCCCGGTTCTAACCAGAACCGGGACAGATGGGCCTCCACGTGGCCTGCGCGTTGAGCCCAGGCAGGAGGGCCTTTGGTCCCGGTTGGTGGCACCAACCGGGACCAATAGGCCTCCACGCATCAGCATTTCTGTGGCTGGGGTTTTTGTTTTTTTTAAGGGGGGGTTGGGTGTTTTGGGGGGTTAATTTAGGTATTTCATATATTGTGTTAGATAGCTAATTAATAGAGAGAAGTGTCCTCTCTTATGTCCGTGCTTCGTTGACGCTACGTACTATACATACGTATAGAGAGGACTAGAAACGCTAGCTAGCTAGTAAGCAAACGAAGGAAACAGAAGATCGTCATGAACATATATGCATACAGAGAGAAGTGATATCGACCACCTCTCCTTCTCCGAGAGATTGGTCGAACAACAAGTTCTCGTATATCTATCGTCCGACACTACCGATTACATATATACAATAATTATCTCTTACAAATATAATCTCCTAAATTATGGACGCATGGTCCACATAGTATTCTCCGTCTTCAGCGATCACGTGGTCAAGAAAGAATGCCGCCAATTCCTCTTGAATTGCTCGCATGCGATCTGGTGCTAGGAGTTCATTCCGCATCCGAAACATCTAATTTGAAGAAGGGGGTCAATACATATATATATATATATATATATATATATATATATATATGAATGAATGAAACTCAACACAAATGATGGTAATAAAATAAAATTGTGAATATTGTTATTTACGCACTTCATATTGTTCGTCAGAGTACCCGCCCCGCTCACAGGTCGTATGGCGGATGGACTCGCATTCGTAGTATCCACAAAAATCATTCCCTTGTTCCTGCCACAACCACTTTACAAGAAATAGAGGTCAATCAAACTGATAAGCAAGAATGCCAAATGGTATTGATGAAACTAGCGCTTGAATCACTAGGAGATGCGCGGAACATGCTACTATAGTACTTACTTTCGGGTGTCTAAATTGCAGCTCCTTCGGCAGTCCCGGAGCTTTTCTGGTGAATTTTCTCCAAACCCTGCCGGACAAAGAAAACAATTACTTGATATCAGGAAATGAACAAAGTTGCCGATATGGTGGATAATGATCGATTTAACTTACTTCTCGAGGATTTCAGTCATGTCCGCATACTCCTGGGGATCTTTTCGTCTAGAGTCCAAGACAGTTACTACTCCCTGCTCAAGAATAATCTCTAGGAGAATATAGTGGTAACTGTGCACGCATGCATAACTCATCAATTACATTACTAAAACCTGGACTAATATATAAGGGAAACCGAATATGCACAAGACAGTAGCACTCACTTGAAGTTGTAAGGAAATAGTATTATATCTTTGTGTTCATTTCTTTTGAATGATCGTAGCAAGTTGGCCTCGGTATCTTCGGGCCTTTTTTCAACCTCAGTTGCATCTATGAGATATGTGTTAACGAACCCAATATCACCGATTTGTCTTTTCTTCAATTCGGCGATCTTCAATCTGCATAATATAGTGCGGATAATTATAAATACATGCAATGAAAGAGCTGAGCTATATAGAGAGACTTAATGGCAGAAGTAGTACTACTTACAGACAGTAGCAGGTGACCGTTATTTTATCGAGGGCCAATTGATTGAAAAACTGATAGAACTCCTCAAATGGAATAGGCAACAGTTCAATTCCAACGAGGTCATGCTCCGGTTTAACTCTCGCATACAAAGTACTCCTCCCCCCAGACTCTCTGCAGATTTTCAAGTACCAATCATGCAATCTTCGCATCATCGTTGATAGAGATTTTTCATCTTTGACGAGAAGCTTCCCGTACTCGTATCTGTGTATCTGCACCTCCATGGGATCATAATGTACTTCGTCGGGCAGGTAATCGTCAATATTGCTATAACCGGGCACCATCCTCGAATCGACGATGTCGCTAGGCACCTTGAGCGGGGGGCACGATTGCTTCGCTTGTTCGCCGAGCTGGGCAATTTGTTTCCCAGCTGCTCGTCGTTCTTTCAGCCTCTGATCACTGACTGTACTTCCCGACCGCTCCGCTTCGGCCCATGTCTTTGCAATAATGCGCTCATAGTTTCCTTTCGGCGGAGACTTGGGTGGTTTTGCCAGGGTAGCCAGAGTGCGCTTCACTTTCACCGGATCTACCTTCTCCTCCGGAGGTGGATGTCTCTTTGCTTTCAACCCTTGAAACCAGTCATCCACTTCGGTTCGCGCGATCTTCGCGTTCTCCTCCGGGGTCCTCTCGTATGGTAACTTCTCTGGAGTCTTCAGAGAAGGACCGAATCGGTATGTCCTCTCGCCTCTGGCTATACTGCTAGACGCCGGCCGAACAGACGGAGCGGCTGTCTTCTTTATTTGCTTACGAGGCGGAGGAGAAGGACTACGACGCGCCGGAGCAGCTGCCGGAGCGGCGGCGGGTCTCTTCCACCCTTGCTGACGAGGCGGAGAAGGAGGAGCCTGGCTGCTCGGGCGCACCGACGCAGGCGGAGAAGGAGGCGGAGTGCCGCCACACGCCGGTGTAGGATCAGAAGTATGTCTAGAGGGGGGGTTATTAGACTACTTGACTAAATAAAAACTTAACTTTTTCCCAATTTTAGTTCTTGGCAGATTTTAGCTATTTTAGGACAAGTCAAGCAATCATCACACAATTCAAGCTAGCATGCAAAGAGTATATTGGCAGCGGAAAGTAAAGCATGCAACTTGCAAGAATGTAAAGGGAAGGGTTTGGAGAATTCAAACGCAATTGGAGACACGGATGTTTTTCCCGTGGTTCGGATAGGTGGTGCTATCCTACATCCACGTTGATGGAGACTTCAACCCACGAAGGGTAACGGTTGCGCGAGTCCACAGAGGGCTCCACCCACGAAGGGTCCACGAAGAAGCAACCTTGTCTATCCCACCATGGCCATCGCCCACGAAGGACTTGCCTCACTAGCGGTAGATCTTCACAAAGTAGGCGATCTCCTTGCCCTTACAAACTCCTTGGTTCAACTCCACAATCTTGTCGGAGGCTCCCAAGTGACATCTAGCCAATCTAGGAGACACCACTCTCCAAGAAGTAACAAATGGTGTGTTGATGATGAACTCCTTGGTCTTGTGCTTCAAATGATAGTCTCCCCAACACTCAACTCTCTCTCATAGGATTTGGATCTGGTGGAAAGAAGGTTTGAGTGGAAAGCAACTTGGGGAAGGCTAGAGATCAAGATTCATATGGTAGGAATGGAATATCTTGGTCTCAACACATGAGTAGGTGGTTCTCTTTCAGAACATATGAGTTGGAAGTGTAGATGTGTTCTGATGGCTCTCTTTACGAATGAAGAGGAGGTGGAGGGGTATATATAGCCTCCACACAAAATCCAACCGTTACACACAATTTACCAATCTCGGTGGGACCGAATCAAAAAACTCGTTCGGATCGAAAAGGTAAACCTAGTGACCGTTAGAGATTCTCGGTGGGACTGACATGCAACTCGGTAGGACCGATATGGTTAGGGTTAGGGCATAACGTAATCTCGGTGAGACCGATTACACAAACTCGGTGAGACCGATTTTGGTAATTAGCTAACCAGAGAGTTGGTCAGGCAAACTCGGTGGGACCGATTTGCTCTTTCGGTGAGACCGAAAAGTTACAAAAAGGAAACAGAGAGTTTACATTGCAATCTTGGTGGGACCGATCCGCTCTTTCAGTGAGACCGAAAAGTTACGAAAGGGAAACAGAGAGTTTGCAATCCCATCTCAGTGAGACCGAGATCCCTATCGGTAGAACCGAATTGCTAGGGTTTGGCAGTGGCTTATGACATATGAAACTCGGTGGCGCCGGATAGAAAGAATCGGTAGGACCGAGTTTGGCTTAGGGTTTAGGTCATATGTGGATATGAGAAAGTAGCCGAGGATTTTGGAGCATATCATTAAGCACATAAAGCAAAGGGCTCATTAGGCAACACCTCATCCCTCCTTGATAGTATTGGCTTTTCCTATGGACTCAATGTGATCTTGGATCACTAAAATATAAAATGAAGAGTCTTGAGCTTTTGAGCTTGAGCCAATCCTTTGTCCTTAGCATTTTGAGGGTTCCACTTTCACCATCCATGCCATGCCAATCATTGAGCTTTCCTGAAATAATTGTCTTGGAATAGCATTAGCTCAATGAGCTATATGTTGTTATGAATTACCAAAACCACCTAGGGATAGTTGCACTTTCAATCTCCCCCTTTTTGGTAATTGATGACAACATATAGATCAATGCTTCGACAAATGATAATAAGCATGAAATATATCGTCGCTTTGAGAAGTATGTGATAAGTAAGAGCTCCCCCTAAATTTGTGCATATTTAAAATTTGCTTTGGACTGCAAATGCACAAGGAGTTAGAATCATGGGTTACTCTTCCATGTCACATACATCTTGGTGGAGCGCTTAAAATGATAAGAATGAAATACATGCACTCATCACCAACATAGATAAGATAGATAAGATAATAGCATTCACCAAGCATGCATAAGTGTAGCTTATGATCAAACACATGATCATCAATGTCTCACCGATAACGACATAGTATCTCAAGCACTCAAAAGCAAACAAAGTTCGAAAAAACACCAAATAAAGCAAGAGAGAAAAGCAACACTCTCTCTCGAAGCCTATGATCTATACATTTTTCTCTCCCTTTGGCAACAAGTTACCAAAAAGTTCCTAGAAAATGCATAGTGCTAAATCGACACTCAGGCTTGAGCTTCAGGTGGTGGTGGAGTCCGGATCACTCCAAGGACGAAGGCTTCCGTAGACGCTGAAGTAGACACTGGAGTTGGAGCTGAAGTAGACGCTGGAGCAGGTTGGGCTGGTGCTACGGCTGGAGCTGAGGCGGTTGCTCTTGTGTCAGGAACTGGCACTGCAGACGACCTCGAACCTCGTGGCACTCTAGCAAAGGCATCAGTGGTTGTCTTCCCTTTCCTCTCCTGCATGTCATCTTGGAGCTGCTCCACTGCAGTCTGAATCTCTGTCACCTTGATATCCAAGTCATAGAACTTTTGTTCTACGATTCTCTCTAGGCTTGCCTGGTTCTGAGTTAGGGTGGCTAGTCCTTTCTCAATCCGCAGGGTGGATGCAATCAAATAACCAAGCTGCTCTTGTTTGGTTTTCAAGAAATATTCAGATGCCTCCTCTTGAGTTGGCATCTTGGCAGCTTTCTCCTTCCTTGCCTTCTCCTTCTTGGCTTGTGCTTGTGCAGATGATGGTTCATTCTCAGTCATGACAACTTGATTATCTTCAAAATCTGGATGGATGGGCAGGTGTTCCTTGTCCAACAAGTATATGCCCGTGCCCATCTTGGAGTTAATGAGCTCCTGAATTTGTGGGGCATATCCGCAACTCCTCTTCTGATCTGCTGCAGTCCTTTTAATGGTCTCTACCATGAGGCTCATCACCTTGAACTTCTGTGGCACATCAAATATATGAAGCAAATTGATCGCATGGCCTCTGATCATCTTGTGATCACCTGACTTGGGCAACAAGGTGTGCCTCAAGATCCAATTGATAGTTGGCAGCCCTGACAGAAGATAATGCACTGAACCAAACTTGAACGTATCAAGTGCTTCATTTGGGATCTCCTTGTACATATTTGACATAGAGTTGTGGTCCATCTTCTTCTTGGCATATATGTCCAAGTCATCTTCCTGCTCTACTGGGGCATTTACCAGCTGAGCCCATTTAGCAACTGTAGATTGGTACCTCGTACCTTCAGACATCCATGTGATCCTCCCATCTGGATAAAAATGTGCTGTGGAGTAGAACTGCATGATAAGCTCCTCATTCCACTTTGTGAGCTTCTGCCCAACAAAGTCCTCTACTCCACATGCCTTGAAGCTGTCTTGCACTCCAGGATAGTGCTCTTTGTTGTCCTTGATGTATTGCCAATCAACCCATCTCATGTCACAAACTATGGGCTTCTTATCAAGCAGCACTGTCTCATAAAAATCTTGCTGCTCCTTGGTGTAAAACCTGTAGTCAACGGCAGTCCTCCTCCTGGTAGCATAGGGATCTGCTTCTCTCCACTTCCTCAGCCCTAAGTCTCTTCTGAGCTTCATGTCCTCAGCCACAGGATGAGCATCATTGTGGTCTGGGATCTTGGGCTTGAGCTTTCTGAGCACTTGACCTTCTTCTTCTTCTTCAGCAATGTCAGGCACTGGGGCCTTGTTCTTTTTAGCTGCAGGTATGCTCCTTGTATTCCTCTTTGGTTTTGGCTTTGAAGCTGGCTTGGCCTTGGAAGCGGTTGACCCTAATCTTATGGCATCACCCATCAGCTTGGGTGCCTTAGGTGCTGGTGCAGCAACCTCTTCTTCTTCATCTTCTTCCATGATGGAAGCCTTTCCAAGCACTCTGGCTACGGTCTTCTTGACCCTTTCCTTCCTTTTCTTTCCCTCAGCAGCAACTGGCTCTATGGGAGTGTTCTTCTCAGTTGAAGCTCTGGCCTTTGACATAGGCTGCCTACCTGCTGGCCTTTTGATTTTCATCCCTGGCTTTGTGCTCTATGCTGGGCCATGTTCCTTTGTGAGAACAACTCTCTTGGAAGTTGCTTCCTCCTCTGCCACATAATCCTCATCCTCTGAGTCTGAGGTTCTCTTCTTCCTTTGTCTTGTGGCAGCTTTTGGCAAGTTGCTAGGGGTGCTCCTGCTGCCTTCATCAGAAGAACTGGAGGGACTAGTGCCCTCACTCATTTGCACTTGCTGCTCTGACAAATTCTGGCTATCACTTTGGTCTGACATGATGAACAAGCTGACTGCTGACCCTGTGAATAGTTTATAGATGAGGTAGAATAGATGAGCATCACAAAATGCAGAGATTTTTGCAAAATAATGACTCAAAATGTTAGTTTTAGTTTCCCACTGAAATCATCTCGGATCTACCGATTTTTAAACTCGGTGATACCGAAGCAGTTTTTGGAACCTAAACTAGTGAACTCGGTTGGACCGAGTCACAGTTCGGTGGCACCGAGACTGCTAGGGTTTCACAAAGTTCCAAAATCGGTCACACCGATAAGTAATTCTCGGTCAGACCAAGTTTCACTTGTGCAATGGCATAAGCCAAATCGGTGGGACCGAGTTTTTCAACTCGGTGGGTCCGAGATGGTTTCGACGGAAACCTAAACCTAAAATTTCCGAATCAAACCTAATCTACGAGTTCATTGACTGGATAGAAGTTTACCAAACGTGGCTAGAATCAATATGATCACAATGTGCTAAGAATCGGATTGGGGAATAGCACAAAGATCGAGTCCATACCCTAGTTCGGCGGAGACTCGCTACGGCGGCAATGACGGGGTTGATTCCCATTGAAGGCGACGGAGACCAGCGAATGGAGGCGGCTGGCGGCGAGGAGACGATCTGGAGACCACGTTGGCAGAGCCGGCTATCGCGCGGGCGAATGGGTTCGGAGAAATTTCCAAATTTTTGCCCGTGACTATATATAGCCCGACCCTGTCGGTGTGACCGAGTGGAACAACTCGGTGGCACCGAGATGCAAAACTGTATACAGTTATTGCAACTCGGTGTGACCGAAAGGTTCAAATCGGTTGCACCGAGATCGAAAACATAGATCAACTTAATGATCTCGGTAAGACCAAAAGTGGGGCATCGGTCAGACCGAGAATCACAAAGAAGTTTTGGAAGTTTAAGTCTATGACGAATCGGGGACTCCGAGTGCTCCTCACACAGAGTGGTTCGAATCTGACTTGATCAAATTTTGTGATGTAGCATGAATAGAGTTTCAGACGAGAAAAGCATAGATAGCTAGAGGAGGTTCTTAGGCATTCTTGTCCATCCACTTGGCAAAAAGGAAATAAAACCAAACAATCAAAACAACAATTGGATGTCCTCGAATGAGTAAAATATGCAACCAACATGCTCACACAATAAGATGGCAATTAAAATATGTGACAAAGCATGCACAACCAATTCTAGCATCTATCAAGCAATGTGCGATGACTAGGTCATCTATATATGAGTATATTGACTTAGGAGTCAAGTGAGAACACTTGATCATAGGTCATACTCATCGTTTAAGCTCAAGTGGGGTTACCACTTTTACATAAAGCATTGTTGTGTTCACATCTTTAGAGTTGCTTTAGCTCAAGTCTTAGAGTAAAGCTCCCCCTAGATGTGAGATCCCCCCTAAGAGGGATGAACTAACCTTGGGTTTTGTCGATGATGACTTCATGTAGATGTTGAAGAAGTGGATGCTCAATGTTGATGTAGATCACTTGGAGCTATCCATTTGAGTGAATTGCACTTTCAATACCTACATGGGTTAGTCCCACAAGGAACAAACAAGGATATCCATAGACATAGAGTGATGCACACACAAGATGATGTCCATGAAAACTTTTAGGTTACCTTGTCCCTTGTCCTACCAACAAGAGGGTTTGTTACTCCTTGAACTAGTGCAAGATGTGGAAGTTGATTGCACTTGTTCTTGCCAAAATGATAAGAGTGAAGTATGTTGGCGGAGTCACCCTCAAGAACTCTCTAGTTCTTCTTCTTTTGGATCCACACCATCTTGATGGGAATCCTTGGAGTTGTAGTCATACTTGATGAAGTGGAACTTGAAGTGGTCTTGGGAATCCACTTGACTAAGGTCTTAGGAGCTTCTTCAAATGCATCAATTTCCTCTTGAAGCTTGTCCTTGCCTTTTTGCTTGTAGTACTATGGTGGAAGATCATCTTGAGCTTGTGTCCCCTTGAAGGAAGTATCATACTTCTCTTGTTGAGGAACAAACTTTGTCTTGGGGTATTGATCTTCTTCCCACTCAACTCCATTGGCATTGAACTTTCGTTCAAAACCAACACCTTGATTCCTCCGGTGCATTCCTTGCTTGCGCACAATTTCCTCGAATTGCTTACTCCCGGCAAGGCTTTTGTACACTCCTTTCTCTATAATTCCCTTCAATAGGCTATTTTCTTGCTGAAGTGTAACTTGGCTAAGAGAATCATTAGTGGAATCAAGAGAACTACTAGAAGCAACAATATTGGATTTAGCATGATCATTGCTACTACTAGAGGAAGAATCTTTCTTGTTCTTGTTACTAGACTTGACTTGAGGCATGTAAGTGGATAAGAGTAAACGCCTTGCAATGTAAGAAGAACTTTTCTTGCGGAGATCATCATTGATTGCCTTTAAGAACTCATGCTCTTGCTCAAGATTGATCTTTTCAAAGCGTAACTTCTCATGAGCTCTTAAAAGTTCTCGATGATCTTCGAAGATAGTTTCATGAGCTAACTTAAGAGTGTTTAGTTCTTTAGTTAGAGCCTCAATCTTCTCCTTATCATTGTCATTCGTTTTATCTTGATTAGCATGATTAATTAACGTTTCATCATAGTATTCATCACTAGAGTTGTCAACAAGTAAATCATCATCACCTAACAAGTCATCTTCATCACTATAAAAATCAACATACTCGGGGTGTGTTACCTTAGGACCTTTGGCCATGAAGCATCTTCCAATTCCTTCATTTGGTGAATCAAATATGTCGTAGGAGTTGGTTGACACAAGTGCTAGACCGGCAACACCTTCATCTTGAGTATATTCGGAGTCGGAGTGATAGCTTCTCTCGGAGTGGCTGTCGGAGTCAGAGCCGGATACCCATTCACCAACATGAGCTTGATGTCTTCGTTTTGTGTAGCTCCTTGATGATTTTTCCTTCCGTTCCGAATCCTTGCTTCTCCGTGAGTATCTTCGTTCATAACGATCATCTCTACTCCTTCTCTCTCTTGGTGGTGATTCTTCTCTTTTGCTTCTTCTTTTTGGAGAGTCTTCTCTTCTCTTGTAGGGAGCCGTACACTCATTGGAATAGTGTCCGGGTCTTCCACAATTGTAGCAGTTTCACTCTCGACTAGAAGATCTTTTATCATTGTAGGACCTTGACTTGAAGCTTCTATCTTTGCTTCTACTCTTGTAGAATTTGTTGAAGTTCTTCACCATTAAGCTCAATTCTTCATTGAAGTTTTGTTTCTCACTTGATGATGTAGGGGCTTCACATGAGGCTTTGTAGGCACCACTCGATTTGTTGTGAAGTTCCTCTTTATCCTTAAGTGACATCTCATGAGCAACAATTCTTCCAATCACCTCCGTTGGCTTGAGATCTTTGTAATTGGGCATCATTTGGATCAATGTGCACACGGTATCATATTTTCCATCCAAGGCTCTTAGAATCTTCTTGATGATGAATCTATCGGTCATCTCTTTACTTCCTAAGCCGGCAATCTCATTTGTGATGAGAGCAAGCCTAGAGTACATTTCAACAACACCTTCACCATCCTTCATTTTGAACTTGTCAAGTTGACTTTGAAGAACATCCAATTTGGATTCCTTGACGGAGTCGGTACCTTCGTGCATATCAATCAACGTGTCCCAAATTTCCTTTGCATTCTCAAGACGGCTGATTTTGTTGAATTCTTCGGGGCACAATCCGTTGAAGAGAATATCACAAGCTTGAGCATTGTATTGCAACATCTTCAACTCATCCGCGGTAGCTTCACGGTTTGGTTCTCTCCCATCAAAGAAGTCACCTTGCAAACCAACACACACAATAGCCCAAACGGCGGGGTTATGTCCAAGAATATGCATTTTTATTTTATGCTTCCAACTAGCAAAATTAGTACCATCAAAGTAAGGACCTCTACAGTGATAATTTCCCTCGCTAGACGCCATACTCTCCTAGGTTGTGAAACCAAGGCTATGACCACCAAAAGCTATGGAAATCAAAGCAAATGGAGACCAAAGCTCTGATACCACTTGTAGGATCGGAAGTATGTCTAGAGGGGGGGGGGGTGATTAGACTACTTGACTAAATAAAAACTTAACCTTTTCCCAATTTTAGTTCTTGGCAGATTTTAGCTATTCTAGGACAAGTCAAGCAATCATCACACAATTCAAGCTAGCATGCAAAGAGTATATTGGCAGCAGAAAGTAAAGCATGCAACTTGCAAGAATGTAAAGGGAAGGGTTTGGAGAATTCAAACGCAATTGGAGACACGGATGTTTTTCCCGTGGTTCGGATAGGTGGTGCTATCCTACATCCACGTTGATGGATACTTCAACCCACGAAGGGTAACGGTTGCGCGAGTCCACGGAGGGCTCCACCCATGAAGGGTCCATGAAGAAGCAACCTTGTCTATCCCACCATGGCCATCGCCCACGAAGGACTTGCCTCACTAGCGGTAGATCTTCACGAAGTAGGCGATCTCCTTGCCCTTACAAACTCCTTGGTTCAACTCCACAATCTTGTCGGAGGCTCCCAAGTGACACCTAGCCAATCTAGGAGACACCACTCTCCAAGAAGTAACAAATGGTGTGTTGATGATGAAATCCTTGCTCTTGTGCTTCAAATGATAGTCTCCCCAACACTCAACTCTCTCTCATAGGATTTGGATCTGGTGGAAAGAAGGTTTGAGTGGAAAGCAACTTGGGGAAGGCTAGAGATCAAGATTCATATGGTAGGAATGGAATATCTTGGTCTCAACACATGAGTAGGTGGTTCTCTTTCAGAACATATGAGTTGGAAGTGTAGATGTGTTCTGATGGCTCTCTCTATGAATGAAGAGGAGGTGGAGGGGTATATATAGCCTCCACACAATATCCAACCGTTACACACAATTTACCAATCTCGGTGGGACCAAATCAAAAAACTCGGTCGGACCGAAAAGGTAAACCTAGTGGCCGTTAGAGATTCTCGGTGGGACTGACATGCAACTCGGTAGGACCGATATGGTTAGGGTTAGGGCATAACGTAATCTCGGTGAGACCGATTACACAAACTCGGTGAGACCGATTTTGGTAATTAGCTAACCAGAGAGTTGGTCAGGCAAACTCGGTGGGACCGATTTGCTCTTTCGGTGAGACCGAAAAGTGACAAAAAGGAAACAGAGAGTTTACATTGCAATCTCGGTGGGACCGATCCGCTCTTTCGGTGAGACCGAAAAGTTACGAAAGGGAAACAGAGAGTTTGCAATCCCATCTCGGTGAGACCGAGATCCCTATCGGTAAAACCGAATTGCTAGGGTTTGGCAGTGGCTTATGACATATGAAACTCGGTGGCGTCGGATAGAAAGAATCGGTAGGACCGAGTTTGGCTTAGGGTTTAGGTCATATGTGGATATGGGAAAGTAGCTAAGGATTTTGGAGCATATCATTAAGCACATAAAGCAAAGGGCTCATTAGGCAACACCTCATCCCTCCTTGATAGTATTGGCTTTTCCTATGGACTCAGTGTGATCTTGGATCACTAAAATATAAAATGAAGAGTCTTGAGCTTTTGAGCTTGAGCCAATCCTTTGTCCTTAGCATTTTGAGGGTTCCACTTTCACCATCCATGCCATGCCAATCATTGAGCTTTCCTGAAATAATTGTCTTGGAATAGCATTAGCTCAATGAGCTATATTTGTTATGAATTACCAAAACCACCTAGGGATAGTTGCACTTTCAGCCAGAGAAGGAGCCGTCCGAGGGCCCTGGTCGTCACTCGCCGGAGGAGGAGGCGGAGTGCCCTGACTCGCCGGAGGACGAGGAGGAGGCGGAGGCGTCCAGTTCGGAAGGTTGATGAGCTCCTTCCGCCATAGGCATGGAGTCTTCAGAGAAGAACCCAGTCGAGTCTCCCCTTCTCCGGTAGGGTGGTCAAGCGGGAGGTCCTCAAAGCCCTCCGTTGTTTCATCCACCATCACCTTAGCATATCCTTCTGGAATCGGCCGACAGTGAAAAGTTGCGCCGGGTTCATTAGGAAAAACAGAGCCAACAGCTGCCTTGACCTTCATATTAATCCATTGCGTCATAAGGTGGCAATTTTGAGCCTCCGTGATAGCATCCACGGGATAGCTGGGAGGAGCCGTCAAGACAAGCTCCGGCTGAAGTAGCTCGGTGGAAGCCATGCTGCTTCTCCGCTGAGATGGCTGGGTAGCTTCAGGGGAAGCTTTGGCAAGTCATTTGCTACGATTTGCTTCTCGTTCCTCTATCGCTTGTACCCTTGCGTGCAGCGCCTGCGGTTCGGTCTGCTGCACTTTCTTCCTCCTCTCGTGGGTTTTGTAACCGCATGCGTTCGGAAACCCAGCCTTCCACGGAATGGAGCCTGGCGTGCCTCGTGTCCGTCCAGGGTGCTCAGGATTTCCGAGGGCCTTTGTGAGCTCGTCGTTCTCTCTGTCTGGAATGAACGTCCCTTTCTACGCTGCATCGATATAGTACCGAAGCTTCTTCAAGGGTATGTCAAGTTGCTCGTCCGTCCAAATGCACTTCCTTGTTACAGGGTCCAAGGTTCCGCCAGCCCCGAAGAACCAAGTCCGGCAACGGTCTGGCTAGTTCATTGTCTCTGGTTCGATCCCTTTTTCAATCAGATCATTCTCAGCCTTGGCCCACTTAGGCCGGGCTACGAGGTAGCCACCTGACCCCGTGCGATGGTGAAGCTTCTTCTTCGCAACATTTTTTTTCTTGTTTGTCGCTGACATCTTCTGACTCTTTTCCGATGTCTTGTTGGCCACAAAAGCGGGCCAGTGATCTCTGATCTTCTCATATCTGCCCTTGAATTCTGGTGTCTCTTTTTTAGTGACAAACCTATTCAGATCATTCTTCCACCTCCTGAATAGGTCTGCCATCCTCTTAAGAGCAAAAGACTTGATTAATTGCTCTTTAACTGGCTTCTCCGGATCATCCTCTGGCGGTAGGGTGAAATTTGATTTCAGCTCAGTCCAAAGATCATTTTTCTGCATATCATTGACGTAAGACACCTCAGGGTCTTCTGTAGCTGGCTTAAACCATTGCTGGATGCTGATCGGGATCTTGTCCCTAACCAGAACCCCGCACTGAGCAACAAATGCGTTCTTTGTTCGGATGGGTTCAATCGGTTGGCCGTCAGGCGCGATTGCTATGATCTCAAACCTTTCATCCGAGCTTAACTTTTTCTTCGGGCCTCGTCTCTTTACCTCAGTTGTGCTCGATCCGGAGGGCTAGAAAAAAGAACAAAGACTTAATTAATATGTGTACATACCAAAACAATGAATGCATCAATTAGCTAGTCAGCATAGGCTTAACTAATATATATACCTGGCCGGACTCGGTTCGGTCACCGGAGCCGTCATCACGGTCTCCTTCTTGCACCGGCGTTGGGTCACCAGAGCCGTCCTCACGTTCTCCTTCTTGCACCGGCATTAGGTCACCGGAGCCAGCTTCTTCACCCTCTCCTTCCAGACCATCGGTGTCATTGAGAAACAACGAGACTGCATCACTTCCTTGTGCGATTATGTCCCTCAACAATGCTTCGTTTGCTTCGTCTCGGGCGGTGTCCATAGTTTCTACAAATATTTACAACATGGCAATTATTATTCAAACATGACAGATGGATATATTAGTGCCAAACGTAGAACTAGCTAGCTAATCATAGTAAGGAATCATATATATTAATTAGTGGCCTCGATGCTGCTTCTCTAGGGTTTGGGGTGGCCTCGAGAACGCTTCAAGGAGGGGGTAATATCGACCCCCCCCCCACGTGTTGAAGCTATCGGGAGGGGGTATATCGACAACGACGACACTACATCTATGTCCCTCGACGACCCTCGTTCCCGATAAAAAAAAGAGGAAGAAGAAGAAAAAAGAGGAGAAGAAAGAATAGAGGAGAAGAACTCCTCTATTCTTTCTTCTCCTCTTTTTTTTCTTCTTCCTCTTCTTTTTTTATCCCCTTCTTCCTCTCATGTCCGAGAGGATCGCCCTGGTTACTTTCGGCTAATGATGAAACCATGGATTTCTTCAATACTTTGACACTAGGAAACCTCTCTCTCGACCCCTCGGCGATCCTCGACCCCTCGAACCCTCGACGACCCTGGAACCCTCGACCCCTAGACGACCCTGGAACCCTCGACCCTCGATCCCTCGACCCTATAGAACCCTCGAAGAAAGGAATAGCTAGAGGAGAAGATCGAAGAAAAAAAAGAAGAAAAAAAGAGGAGAAGAAGAAAGGAATAGTGGAGAAGAAGAGAAAATAGAATATTCTATTTTCTTTTCTTCTCCACTATTCCTTTCTTCTTCTCCTCTTCTTTTTCTTCTTTTTTCTTCTTCTTATTTATTTCTCCTTTTCTTCCTCTCCTCTTGTTCTTTCTTTCGGCTTCTTATTTTCTTCTTTCCTATCCTTCTTTTCCTTCCTTTCTTAATATCACTTAGCAAATGCACTAACCTAAAATGCAACAAACATAAAATGCAACAAACATAAAATGCACTAAATCGACCAACTAACCTAAAATCAGTGATAAAATGCACTAACCTAAAATCGATATCTACTAACAACTTCAAAAAATTAATACATATATGAAAAAAACATCATCATATCATCAACAGAAAAATAGTATTTTTTCTAAAAATCTATCTTTTCAGCACATACATATACTCATACATCATCATATACTCATACATATACATATAATCTGCAGGAAAAAACATATATGTGTTTGCAAAAAAAAGGGGGAAGAGGGGGGCGGTGCCGGCCCTGACCACAGAGAGGCAGAGGCGACGGCGGCGCGGGGCAGCTGGGGCACGACGAGGCAGAGGCAGAGGCGAGGCAGAGGCGGGGCGGCGACGGCGTCGGGCGGCGCGGGGCAGCTGGGGCGCGACGAGGCAGAGGCGGGGCGCAGACGGCGTCGGGGCGCGATGCGGGGAGGCGACGGCGTCGGGGTGGCGCGGAGAGACCGCGACGGTGCGGGGTGGCGCGCGGTGACGGCGTTGGGGCGGCGCGGGGTGGCGACGGCGTCGGGGCGGCGCGGGACGGCGTCGGAGGTAGGGCGACGACGGCGACGGCGAGGCGCAGAGGGGCAGCCTGGCGGCGTCGTCGGGGCGGGATCGAAGAACTGAATTAAATTTTTCACAAGTCTTGCTTATATAGACGGTGCTTTGGTCCTAGTTCGTGGCACAAACCGGGACTAATGCCCCCTTTAGTCCCGGTTGGTGCCACGAACCGGGACCAAAGGCCGCCGCTTCTGAAAAGAGGCCTTTGGTCCCGGTTGGTGGCACCAACCGGGACTAAAGGGGGCATTAGTCCCGGTTTGTGCCACGAACCGGGACCAAAGGCCTTGTGCTGCCCCGCACCCAAATGTTTAGTCCCACCTCGCTAGTTGAGAAGGGAGCCGCACCTGTTTATACGGTGCAGTGCGCCTTCGCTCTCGAGCTCCTCTCTAAAGCAGGCTTTCGGGCCTAACCGTGCAATATGTGCCTGTGGGCCTATTGGGCCTCCCGCGGGCCTGAATCCTGGGCCATGGTAGGTTTTCTAGTCGTATTCCGGCCATGGGTGCCCAGTAGGTTGCACTTTTTTTGTTTTTTTGTATTTTTATTTTCTTTTTTGCTATTTATTTTTTCATTTCTACTTAGAACTAAATACTTATAGTTTTGTAGTGATTTCTTTTTTATTTTATGTCACAAAAATTATAAACTTTCTGTTAGTGCAATTAGTTTTAAAATTAGAATAGTTTAAATTTGAATTTTTTAAAATTTGTGTGAATCACTAGTTTATGAATAACTTTACTATAAAAATTGATTTTTGAGTCATTCTTTTTCCTGCTATTTAATATTACTGTGTTTTATCATTATACTCAATTTGGTAATTTTAGTTAGTCATAACAAATATTATAGGCATTTTTTTTCTTTTTTGCTATTTATTTTTTCATTTCTACTTAGAACTAAATACTTATAGTTTTTTAGTGATTTCTTTTTTCTTTTAGGTCACAAAAATTATAAACTTTTCTGTTAGTGAACATAGATGCACTTATAGAGAAAATTAAACCTAAATTCATAATCAATTTCTATGAATTTCAGAGAAATTCGTTATGAATTTAGGTCCAATTTCCTCTATAGGGGCATCTATTTTCACTTTGAGAAGAGCTCAATAACGCAGAGAGGGACGGGCTTATATACAGGTGTGGGTGCCCTTCGGTTGGCGCGGTGGGACTAAACTCTGGGTGCAACGGGGCCGACCCTTTAGTCCCGGTTTGTGGCACAAACCTGGACTAATGGTCATGGGCCAGGGGCGAGCCCTATTTTTTCCAGTTTGTAAACTTTCTGTTAGTGCCATTAGTTTTAGAAAAATTATAAACTTTCTGTTAGTGCCATTAGTTTTCAAATTTGAATAGTTAAAATTTGAATTCTTTCAAATTTGTGTGAATCACAAGTTTGTGATTAACTTTACTAAAAAAATGAACATAGATGCACCTATAGAGAAAATTCGACCTAAATTCATAGTTTTCAAATGAACTCTGAAAAAGTTGGCATAGCATACTCGTCTGTTACAAATTTGGCATGGTATCATCATAATAGTTGCGGGAGAAAGTCTTCACTTTTTCTTCGCTTGTGTCATTTGCTTATTGCGCCGTAACCATGGATAATCTTCATCGTTTATCAGGATGCTTGGGTCAGCCTTGACATTGAAGGGAGGAATTTCATGAAACCTTTCATAATCTTCAGACATGTCTGTCTTGCCCTCCACTCCCAGGATGTCCCTTTTCCCTGAAAGAACTATGTGGTGCTTTGGCTCATCGTATGATGTATTCGTTTCCTTATCTTTTCTTTTTCTCGGTCTGGTAGACTTGTCCTTCACATAGATAACCTGTGTCACATCATTGGCTAGGACGAACGGTTCGTCAGTGTACCCAAGATTTTTCAGATCGATTGTTGTCATTCCGTACTGTGGGTCTACATGTACCCCGCCTCCTGACAGATTGACCCATTTGCACTTAAACAAAGGGACGTTAAAATCTTGTCCATAGTCAAGTTCCCATATGTCCACTATGTAACCATAATATGTGTCCTTTCCCTTCTCGGTTGTTGCATCAAAGCGGACACCGCTGTTTTGGTTGGTGCTCTTTTGATCTTTGTCAATCGTGTAAAATGTATTCCCATTTATCTCGTATCCTTTGTAAATCAATACAGTCATAGATGGTCCCCTGGACAACAAGTACACCTCATCACAAACAGTGTTGTCACCTCTGAGACGTGCTTCCAATCAACTGCTGAAAGTCCTAATGTGTTCACATGTAATCCAGTCGTCGCACTGCTCCGGGTGTTTGGAGCGCAGACTGTTCTTGTGTTCATCGACATACAGGGTCACCAAGGTAGAGTTCTGTATAACTGTGTAGTGTGCTTGAGACCAAGAATGCCCGTCCCTGCATATTATTGAGTCCGCTCCTAGCATGCCTTTTCCAGTCAGTCTCCCCTCATATCGCGATTTAGGGAGACCTATCTTCTTAAGGCCAGGAATAAAGTTAACACAAAACCCGATGACATCCTCTGTTTGATGGCCCATGGAGATGCTTCCTTCTGGCCTAGCGCGGTTACGGACATATTTCTTTAGGACTCCCATGAGCCTCTCAAAGGGGAACATATTGTGTAGAAATACGGGCCCCAGAATGACAATCTCGTCGACTAGATGAACTAGGACATGCATCATGATATTGAAGAAGGATGGTGGGAACACCAGCTCGAAACTGACAAGACATTGTGCCACATCACTCCTTAGCCTTGGTACGATTTCTGGATCGATCACCTTCTGAGAGATTGCATTGAGGAATGCACATAGCTTCACAATGGCTAATCGGACGTTTTCTGGTAGAAGCCCCCTCAATGCAACCGGAAGCAGTTGCGTCATAATCACGTGGCAGTCATGAGACTTTAGGTTCTGGAACTTTTTCTCTGGGATATTTATTATTCCCTTTATATTCGACGAGAAGCCAGTCAGGACCTTCATACTGAGCAGACATTCAAAGAAGATTTCTTTCTCTTCTTTCGTAAGAGCGTAGCTGGCAGGACCTTCATACTGCTTCGGAGGCATGCCGTCTGTTTCGTGCAAACGTTGCAGGTCTTCCCGTGCCTCAGGTGTATCTTTTGTCTTTCCATACACGCCCAAGAAGCCTAGCAGGTTCACGCAAAGGTTCTTCGTCACGTGCATCACGTCAATTGAAGAGCGGACCTCTAGGTCTTTCCAGTAGGGTAGGTCCCAAAATATAGATTTGTTCTTCCACATGGGTGCGTGTCCCTCAGCGTCATTCGGAACAGTTAGTGCACCGGGACCCTTTCCAAAGATTACGTGTAAATCATTGACCATAACAAGTACGTGATCACCGGTACGCATGGCGGGATTCTTCCGGTGATCTGCCTCGCCTTTGAAATGCTTGCCTTTCTTTCGACATTGATGGTTGGTCGGAAGAAATCGACGATGGCCCAGGTACAAATTCTTCCTGCATTTGTCCAGGTATATACTTTCAGTGTCATCTAAACAGTGTGTGCATGCGTGGTATCCTTTGTTTGTCTGTCCTGAAAGGTTACTGAGAGCGGGCCAATCGTTGATTGTCACGAACAGCAACGCCTTTAGGTTAAATTCCTCTTGTCTGTGCTCATCCCACGTACGTACACTGTTTCCATTCCACAGCTGTAAAAGTTCTTCAACTAATGGCCTTAGGTACACATCAATGTCGTTGTCGGGTTGCTTAGGGCCTTGGATGAGAACTGGCATCATAATGAACTTCCGCTTCATGCACATCCAAGGAGGAAGGTTATGCATATATAGAGTCACAGGCCAGGTGCTGTGATTGCTGCTCTGCTCCCCGAAAGGATTAATGCCATCCGCGCTTAAAGCAAACCATACGTTCCTTGGGTCCTTTGCAAACTCATCCCAGTACTTTCTCACGATTTTTCTCCACTGCGACCCGTCAGCAGGTGCTCTCAACTTCCCGTCTTTCTTACGGTCCTCACTGTGCCATCACATCGACTTGGCATGCTTTCCGTTTCTGAACAGGCGTTTCAACCGTGGTATTATAGGAGCATACCACATCACCTTCGCAGGAACCCTCTTCCTATGGGGCTTGCCGTGAACATCACCAGGGTCATCTCGTTTGATCTTATACCGCAATGCACCGCATACCGGGCATGCATTCAGATCCTTGTATGCACCGCAGTATAGGATGCAGTCATTAGGGCATGCATGTATCTTCTCCACCTCCAATCCTAGAGGGCATACGACCTTCTTTGCTGCGTATGTACTGTCGGGCAATTCATTATCCTTCGGAAGCTTCTTCTTCAATATTTTCAGTAGCTTCTCAAATCCTTTGTCAGGCACAGCATTCTCTGCCTTCCACTGCAGCAATTTCAGTACGGTACCGAGCTTCGTGTTGCCATCTTCGCAATTGGGGTACAACCCTTTTTTGTGATCCTCTAACATGCGATCGAACTTCAGCTTCTCCTTCTGACTTTCGCATCGCGTCCTTGCATCGACAATGACCCGGCGGAGATCATCATCATCGGGCACATCGTCTGGTTCCTCTTGATCTTCAGCAGCTTCATCCGTTGCAGCACCATTGGGCACATCGTCTGGTTCCTCTTGATCTTCACCAGCTCCCCCGGTTGCAGCATCACGGTATTCAGGGGGCACATAGTTGTCATCGTACTCTTCTTCTTCGTCGTCTTCCATCATAACCCCTATTTCTCCGTGCCTCGTCCAAACATTATAGTGTGGCATGAAACCCTTGTAAAGCAGGTGGGTGTGAAGCATTTTCCGGTTAGAGTAAGACACCGTATTCCCACCTTTAGTGCATGGACAATACATACAACCATTCTGCTTGTTTGCCTCAGCCGCATCGAGAAACTCATGCACGCCCTTAATGTACTCGGAGGTGTGTCTGTCACCGTACATCCATTGCCGGTTCATCTGCGTGCATTATATATAATTAAGTGTCTGAATTAATAGAAGTTCATCATCACATTAAAACCAAAGTACATACATAGTTCTCATCTAACAACATATAGCTCTCCAGAGCATCTAATTAATTAAACCATACATTGAAACTATGTAAAACATTTTAATGCGAAAACAAACGTGATCATAATCGCAACCAAGGTAACAATTGATCCAACGGCATAATGATACCAAGCCTCGGTATGAATGGCATATTTTCTAATCTTTCTAATCTTCAAGCGCATTGCATCCATCTTGATCTTGTGATCATCGACGACATCCGCAACATGCAACTCCAATATCATCTTCTCCTCCTCATTTTTTTATTTTTTCCTTCAAGAAATTGTTTTCTTCTTCAACTAAATTTAACCTCTCGACAATAGGGTCGGTTGGAATTTCCGGTTCACATACATCCTAGATAAATAAAATCTATGTCACGTTGGTCGGCATAATTTTCATAAACAATAAATGAACCAATAGTTATAAAGATAATATATATATACCACATCCGAATCATAGACAGGACGAGGGCCGACGGGGGCGGATACCAAAACCATCGCACTATATAAGATGCAATAATAAAAGTAAGAAAATGATACAAGTATCTATCTAAACATACAAGTAAGAATATTTTTCCTTTCAGGAAGAAGATAAGAACAAGAGGCTCACCACGGTGGTGTCGGTGATGAGAATGGCGCGGGTGATCGACGGCGGTGAAGACGGGGATGGGGCGTGACGGACCGCTAAATCTAGACAAATCTCGAGGAAAATGGAGCTTTAAGGTCGAGCTTCGAGAGGAGAAAGCTTAACTAGTGTGGCTCGGGCATTTCATCGAACACCTCATGTGCATAGGAGGTGAGCTAGAGCACCACAAACCCCTCCCCTCGCCGGCCAGAGAAAAACAGAGCACTGGAGTGCTCTGCTCGCGGGCGAGGGTATATATAGGCACCTCATTGGTCCCGGTTCGTGGCATGAACCGGGACTAAAGGGGGGCCTTTGGTCCCGCTTCAGGCCACCAACCGGGACCAATGGTGGTGGGCCAGGAGCCAGGCACATTGGTCCCGGTTCGTCCCACCAACCGGGACCAAAAGGTCCAGACAAACCGGGACCAATGGCCCACGTGGCCCGGCCGGCCCCCTGGGCTCACGAACCGGGTCCAATGCTCTCATTGGTCCCGGTTCTAGACTGAACCGGGACTAATGGGCTGACCCGGCCTGGACTGTTGCCCCCTTTTCTACTAGCATCAGGATGGAGCTTGTGTTCAAAGACCCACTTCCCGGTAATCACGTTGACGTGCCGGGGACGGGGAACAAGCTGCCACGTCCGGTTGCATAGCAGGGCGTCAAACTCCTCTTGCATCACAGCCATCCAGAGCGGGTCACGAAGAGCGGCTCGAACGGAGGACGGCAAAGGCGACGTCTCAGAGGTGGATGCCGCATGGACGTAGTCATCCGAGGCGTAGTGCGAGCTTGGGCGAAAAACGCCCATACGGGCACGGGTGACCGGATCGGCCACAGGCACCGGGGGGCCGCGGGCACCGGTGGCGCCGAGGAGGCCACGGGTGCCGAGGTGGCCGCGGGCGCCATCGCCGGGGGGTGCGCCTCAAACCCAGGGGGCAGGCCAAGACAGGCGCACGAGCGCCCTGTGAGAGGCGTCGAGGAGCCCGCGTCACCGGTGGCGGGAGGAACAGCCGTGGGTACCTGGTGAAACGGAAACACATGCTCATCAAGGTAAACGTGCCGAGAAGTGAACACACGGTGGGAGACGGGATCGTCGATATCCCTTGGAGGTAGAGGGGTAGCCGATGAAGATGCAAGCGACAGAATGAGGTGCGAGCTTTTGAGGAGCGGAGTCGGCAGTGCTAGGATAGCAAAGGCACCCGAATATACGCAAACCATCATAAGAGGGCGGCGTACCGAACAGGAGGTGATGGGTGCAAAATTCCACTGTAGTCGGCAGGGTCGAATGTTAAGGAGAAGGGATGCAGTAGCAAGCGCCTCCGGCCAGAAGCGAGGCGGCACGTTAGCATGAAATAGGAGCGTGCGAACGCAGTCGTTCAGAGTGCGAAGGATGCGTTCGGCTCGACCGTTCTGCTGGGAAGTGTACGGGCATGTGAGGCGGAAAACTATGCCATGATGCGACAAAAAGGTGCGGAAAGCGAGGTTGTCGAACTCTTTTCCATTGTCCGTCTGAAACGCAAGGATGGACGCCCAAACTGTGTGCGGACATAGGAGTAAAAAGCCGTCAAGGTGGAGAGTGCATCTGACTTTCTGCGCAAAGTAAAAGTCCATATGTAATGAGAATAATCATCAAGAATGACTAGATAATATAAATAGCCCGAATTACTAGGAACTAGAGAGGTCCACACATCGCTATGAATCAACTGAAAAGGAAAAGAAGCAATGGTGGTGGAATTATTAAACGGCAGACGAACATGTTTGCCGACTCGACATGCATGACAAGTGTGATCCTCAATCTTAGTGGAACTGAAACTGAAACTCTTAAGAATATGACGAAGTGTGACGGGGTTGGGATGACCCAAGCGAGCGTGTCAGAGATCGACGCCAACGGAGAGAGCCACCGGTGCGGCGGTGGTGGAAGAAGACGGATGCACCGGATAAAGCTCGTCGGGGCTGTCACAGCGATGGAGTACCATCCTGGTTCGAGCGTCCTTGACACAAAAACCAATGCTGTCAAATTCAACAGTAACAGGATTTTCACGAGTGAAACATTTAACAGAAACAAGGTTCTTAATAAGATCAGGAGACACAAGTATGTTAGACAAGGATAAATGTGTGGAAGTAGAAGGAAAAGAAGTGTGCCCAACATGTGTGATAGGAAGTGTGGAACCATCACCGACAATGATGCGGCGGTCGGTGAAGACAGGAGTGAAAGAGGCAAGGTTACCAAGATGAGCAAACATGTGAGCCGTAGCACCGGTGTACATGTACAAAGCAGCATCGCCAGTGTGGTTGTTCGGCGTAGGAGCGGCATGTAGTGCGGTGTCCCATGGAGCCGGCGACAGGGCCGGCGAGGAGGATGGAGACGCCATGGGGAAACCGTAGCCGCCGCTCAGCTGCGGCGGTGGGTACTCTCCATACAGCCGCGGAGTACGCATGATGCGCGGGCGGGCGCGGCACGGGAAGCGTCGGTGTAGGAACGACACCAGTCCATGGCTGCTGCAGGTGCTGGGCGCCATCTGGCTGCTGCCCAGCGGGCGAGTGCTGGCCCGCTGACGACCCCCACCAGTATCCAGTAGACCCGTACACAGGCGGAGCCCCGTATGTCCTGCAGTAGGATACCCGTACGTGGGAACGTGCTGAGGCGGCGCCGGCGACCGGACGACGACGAATTGGCCGGAGAGTGCCGGCGGTGGCGGGACCGCGCCGTAGGACACATGCGGTGGAGCTGCGCCAGAAGGCCCGTAGTGGAAATGACCAGAGTGCGCCGGCGGCGGCAGGGCCGCACCGTAGGACGCCGGCGGTGGAGCCGCGCCAGAGGACAACATCGGCAGGATGGCAGAGGTGACGGCTGACGGGCCGGACGCGAAAGACCTGACAGACGACATGGCCCCGGCGGCAGCAGCGACTACGGGTGCAACGGCGGCTGGCGAGGCGCTGGCGGACACGGAGCTGGATGGATTTGTCCTTTGACGTGAAGCAATCTAGCTAGCTATGCTCCTGGATCGATTCTTCACGCACGTGGGATACTAGTACATGCACGTACTACGTGCTAGCTAGTCGTCGATCGATTGATCACACAACTCGGCGGAACTCCAACACGTGATCGAGCGGGCGCGTGTGGTGGCGATCGGGTGTGCGTGCGCTCGAGCTGGAGCAACGGCTGGCGGGCGAGAGCGCAGGCGGGTAGGGATCGGGCAGGGCTAGCCGGCGGCCGGTGCAGAGGGCGCACGAGCGGCGGCGACGGTTGGGTGGCGGCGGCGGCGGCGCGGAGGAGATACCCGGCGGCGGCGAAAAGCTAGAGTTAGAATCCGGAAACTGATAACATGTAGAATGTATGAATTGCACGATATATTGCTCTTCGTGCATAAGCACGTATATATGAGTACAAAGGTGGACCACGGAGTTCAATTATACAGGGACTAGAAGGCGGGCCCAATACACAGTATACACAGATCATATATACTCAAACAGAAGCATATACACTTTTGCATTGCATTGTACAAGAAACAGTGCGCCCAACGTACATAGAATACACGCATATATTCTTTACTTAGACTTTCTATTCCTACTAGGCCGAGCCCTTCTCTTGTGGAGTCTGCATTTCTCATAGGGCCGGGGTCCCCAGACGTCCCCAAACAAGTTTACTGTATCTGGAAGCATGTGCTTTATGCTACATTCTTTGCTCTCAAAGTCAATCTTAATGGCTGGAGTTTCCTTGGTTCAATCTGTTACGCCATCTCTTGCTCATCGTATTCGGATTCATTATATATGAAATTCATCGTATCCGCGACATCTCCTACATCGCGCAGGACTGCATCGAGCTCTACAGACGCGACTTCATGGACCCGTCCAGCGCCGGCCTCTGGGCCCGCCTCCGCCGCATGGTGCTCCGCCTGGGGTGTCCATGTGGCGAGGAGCACGACCTGGCCATCAGGATCCGCGACCTCAAGGCCCGCGTCAAGGACATCGGCGAGAGACGGGAGCGCTACCAAGTCAGCATCCCCAAGCTCAAGGAAGAGGAAGCGACGCCCCCGCTGACGCCGGCCGAGGCCCAAGCAAGCCAGGACAAGATCGACGAGGCCAGAGAAGAATTTGTACGTGCGCTGGCACGTGACCAAGAGAAACAGGAGAAGAAGAACGAGGCCATCGGTCTCGTTACTCAATTTGTACGTGCGTTGGCACGTGACAAGGAAAAGCAGCAGAAGAAGGAGCTCGTCCCATGTTTTGACGAGGCCATCCGTCTCCTCCCTTTTAAGGATCTTCAATCGGCGGCCACCAAAGTACGTGATTGCCTCCTTCAAAATTTGTCGACCGAGGAGAGTGCGGCCATCTGCATGGAGATGCTCCTCCGTGCTCTTCGGGATCATAGCCATGCCCGCCCGGCGGTCCAGAAGACCAAGAAAGAACTGATGAAATTAGTGGATGAAGCGGACACGGACATCCAAGATTTTCCCACTCAAGTCATGATCTTCTGCTACAGCAAGCTGTCCAGGAGCTACAAGAGCTGCTTGCAGTATCTCTATGCCTTCCGCCATGAAGCCGCCATCAGCAGGACGAGCTTGGTCAGGCGATGGCTCGCCGAAGGCCGCGTGGAGAAGCAAGCAGGTTTTGATGGTACCCTCGAGGAGGCAGCGGAGCTCTGCTTCAAAGATCTCCTCTTCCGGGGGTTCCTTCTTCCTGTCGACGACCCAGCCACCGCTTCCAGCAAGGTCAAGACCTTCACAATTGACGACACCGTCTGGCGCTTCCTCTATCGCATGTCCACAACGGAGAACTTTGTGGACAACCTGCCGACTCACCTCGAAAACCAGCTTCGCATCCGGAAATTTGTGAAACGGCAAGAGGAGCATCAGAAGAATCATCCACGACCACGCCACCCGTGGAGCATCTGTGGCCGTTGGACGAGGCCTCCGCCGGATGACAGCATGGTGGCAGATCCCGATCCCATGGATGCCATGATAAACTTCCTCAAGTCTCTCGGCCAAACCTACCGGCTAAATGTGCTGGATCTTGGGGGTTGCAAGGGTCTAAAGACGAGCCACCTCAAGAGCATCTGCAACATGGTCTCGCTCAAGTACCTCAGCATCCGGAACACGGACGTCTCCCGCCTACCCCCAGAGGTCAGCCATCTCATACTGCTGGAGACGCTCGACATCCGGCAAACTAAGGTATGGGGCCCAGACATGAAGCACATTTACCTCCGAAAGCTAAAGCACCTGCTCACCGGCCCGAAGATGACGACGGAGGAGGAGACAATCCGCGGGGCAGGGATGCCTCGCTTGATCGGAAAGATGGAAGACATGGAGATACTGTCCCGGGTCCAGGTTGAACACGGCATGAAGGAACTCGAAGAAGTTGGCCGCCTGCTGAAGCTTAGGAAGCTGGGCGTGGTTCTCATTGGCAGCCAAAGCCAAGCTCAAGACAACATGGCCAGTCTGCTCCGAGTAATGACCAAGTTGAGAGATTGCTTACGCTCTCTCTCAATATGGGTCACTCCGCCACCCACAAATGGCGACCCTAGTGTCACTGTGAATATGGTGATGACACAAGATTATGCCCCCAAGTTACTTGAGAGCCTGGATATCAGGGGCGTGCGCTTTCTCAACACCGGGTTGCCTCACTGGATCTGGGCGCTGCAAGAACTCTGTGAGATTACACTGTGTGACACCTTTCTGTCTAAAGTCTCTCTGCAGGACCTTGGCAACAAGCTCCATCACTTGCGCCGCCTTCGGCTCCTTCGCAACTCGTACAACGAGCCAAAGCTCACTTTCAGCAAGGATGGTTTCCAAGACCTCAGGTTCCTCATCGTCGAGGGCAACACCATCACCACCGTCAGCATTGAACAAGGTGGCGCAGCCCCTTTGCTCAAGAAGATCGTTTGGCACAACATGGCCATCAATCAGGCGGGCAAACTTTCTGGAATTCACCACCTTAAGAGGCTGCAAGAGGTGGTGCTCAAGGGCAACTTCACCAACCCGAGCTCCATTCCACACAACGATGGGTGCAAAATAACTGAGGCATGAGCCATGAGCTATGTCGTGCCTGAATATGTATGCGTGTATGAAAATATATGTGTGCAAACTTGTGTGTATGTTATGTAATTGGTTGTGATTTACTTTGATATGTGCTTGCCGTCAGATGTATTTGTATGTGCAAACTCTTTATATATTTGTGTGTGTTTATTATTCAATTATTATTTATTTGACATAATCCCTACCTCCAGTTGGTTTGTATACAATGTTTGTGCCAATATTCCTTGTAGTACCCTAAAATAATACATATAACTTATACTGGAGTACTAATATAACTAGTCTCGTCTTCTTTGTCTTTATGAACGAGAAAGTTAAATGACGAACAACTAAATTTTTGTTATAGATTTGAACGCATTAGATGACGTAGACCTCAGATCCCACGGTCACGCAGGCTCCTGGTGGTCTGATTTCACGCTATGTACGGCATGAGTGGGGCTGAGACCGAGGGCTGCAACTACACTTCTGTTGTGTAGAGAGCGTGGCTGGATGCCCTAAGTATGACATGTGGGCTCTATTGTTCACATGCCCCATTCTTCAGCGATTTACTCCCTCGTGCAATGGATGAACCCCACTCCGCATTTACACTGTAAGACAACGGTCTCCTTCCGAGAGCGGACGTCCTGCACACAGCGGCAATTGATCATAGTTATCCAGCCGGTCATGCTGCCCGAGGTGATCCGGGCAATCGAATTTGTCGTAAAGAGTAAGTTGACATATATCGCTCCATACCGGCAAATACTGCCCGCATCAGGCTCGTGGGCTCGCCCAGGGGACCGATCTGACGCACAAAGGGCCCGGCCGCACAGAGCGTGCAGTGTGGTACATTTTTTTGCGCACGGGCCCGGGCTGTGGCGATAAAGTTTCGGTACGACCCCGGCTGGATGGCGTGTACCCAGGTTGGGTGCTTGTCCTGCGTCTCGCACGAGATTCCTTTTCCGATTTGGGGTCAAAGACCACGCTGAGCCAGTTGTGGCGCTCGTGGTCCGTCAAGCTATGTTCATGGCGATTTCTGGAGCGACTACGCCGGCGTCCGATTCTGGGTGAGCACAACTATGCTGCTTTATATTGTTCTTCGTTGAAATCTAGAACTTACTAGCTCGCTCGCTCGTCGGTATTATAGATCGGCATCGGCGGCAAACGATCCGGTGGCGCTCGCGGGAGCGTACGTCTTGGGCAACAACGGTGCCACGGCAACCGATTTGGTCATGATACCGTGATACCTCTGCTCGTCTCGCTTCTCCTCCTTGCTCTCCCGAACGGCGGCCCTGAGGACAGAGATGCTGTAGGACATGCGGCGCACGAGGTTGGGGAGAGTGAGGGAGATATCAAGGCGAGGGGGAGACATACGAGAGAGATTGATGAGGGAGTCGCACAAGTTAGCTTGGGTTTCGATCAGAAACCTGGGCCAAATCCGCACATGGATAGTTGAAAATGGGAAGATTTTGCAGTTTTGCACGCACGTGGCTGCAAATGTTAGTCATCGTCACTGCAGTATTGCACACGAATTTTACAATTAAGGAAACAGCTTGCACATCATACCAGACCGAAATCAATTTGATTCGGATATAGGCGCTAGCAGCCTAGCTAGGTCCTCTTTGGTTCTTGCTAGCCAACAATGGAAAGAAATAACACATGCATGCAACACGAGGTTGGTTTGCTTGTATCGGAAATCAATCAAGGTGCTGATGATCAAGCTCTCGAGGCGTATCTATACACGCCATGATGAGTGGTGGTAGTCAACCATACCATCGGTGGAATCCGTGGCGGGGGAGATGTTGAATATTCATATTCGTTTCATAATTTTATTGCATCTCATAATACACGTTCATATATTTCCACGTGAGAACATATGCGAAAAAAGCTAAAAGCTAAAATCTTAAAAGTTGTGTGTATAGAGAAAGTAAAACAAATTATACTCCTTTTTTTTGTTAATGCAGCACCACGAGGCCACAATGATTGGATCAATAATTATGAAAATATTAGAAGATTCCATCTTCACTGTCATTTGATTCTACGCTCCAAGACTCCCCTATTTTAACAATTTGATCTGTGAATCATCTTGGCACATTGGAGACGATTCCTTTGATGATTTTTGCCGTTGCAGTGCATGTACCAAAGCTTGCGCGAAGCGTTCTTGTTCATCCTGGTGCTGCATTAACGATGACGGCGCGGGTGCAAATAGGAGACGAGGCGAGACAAGGCTGGGACGGTAACCACCGTAAACATTCCATTGTTGGTTCTCCGACCGTGGTGCTGCTGGCAGCTGGATCCGATGATCCCACTTCGAGAAACAACCTATGGCTTCCTGCTCGTCCTTGGTGGTGTCATACTTGTAGAGACAATTCCCCATTCTGTAGCACAGCGTCCTGTCACCATCATCAAACCAGACACACCTCAACCTGTCGCTGCCGTTATGATCATCGTCCATGTAGATGGTGTAGCGCAATTCCCAGGTGCAAGGCAAGCCCATGCTCTGTAGCGGCAGCATGACCCAGAAGCAGAGCCGTCGTGGGCAAATGACATCTACGGCGACGCACAGATTCCCGCGCATCTCGAAGGCATGCATTCCCAACACATAGCTTCCCCCGAACTCTGGGAGGGTGTACGTGTAGTGTACCTCGCTCGCCACGTCAATTACTAGTATCGTGTCGAACACATGCAAGGTATGTGGTCGTGCTGTCAGCGCGTACAGCTTGCCGTCGAGGAACACCGGCGGTGGCGAGTGGAGGCCATGCGTCGGGCTATACGGGAACCTGTATGGGTGTCGACGCCACCCGCCATCGCCAGCTAAGGTGTACACGTCCAGGTAGTGGCCGCCCTTGGAGTTGGACCACATGATGGAGAGCCGGAAGAGCTTGTACTGGTGGGTGGACGCGTTAAACCCTATGGCGTACTTGCGGGAGGCCACGCCCTCGATCTTTGGCGGCGGTGGAACCGTCAGCTTGTCGCCGGTGAGAGGGTTGCACACATAGATTGGCCAGTCCGGCATGCAGGAGGCGAGGCAGATGAAGCCGTTGCAGACGTTGGTAGGGTTGTACGCACTGCCGACATCGGTGATGCTGCACATGGGCTTCGCCGACGAGACGTTGTGGACGATCATCTCTTGACTTATGCGCGCCCCGCGGATCTATCGTCGATTAATCCTGAATATCGTCGACCATCGATCGCGTATATGATGGCACGGAGTATGGTCAACTGGAGGAGGCTAAATTAGTCTCCCAAACCTACACGGATAGAAACCGAAGCTTACCCAGCCGGGTAAAACTGAACCTGAACTGGATTCATCATCAGAATCAGAAGTAATAAAACCTCACGTAGCATCTCTGCCGTTCCCTTCGCTGCTTTTACGGCCAGTGGGTACCCGGTTAAAACTGAACCTGAATAAACCTGAATAGGATTCAGCGGTAGCATATCTGTTTTCCCTTCGCTGCTTTTTCGGCCGGTCGGTACTCGTATCATTGCAGGATCCGGCCGGCTGATAATTTGGATGGACTCCATTGCTATAATACGCGCTCGTGGTGCCTTCGTTAGCTTTTTTCCCCATTTTTCGGATATGTGACAAGGTCTTTGGCTTTGGCTCCCTTGATATACGTCGTAGCTTTTTATTTTTGCGACAATTATTTTTAAATGCGTAATTCTTTTGGAAACGCGTTTCTTCAGTTTTTTTGAACATGAACATTCGTTCAGATGTCTATTTTTTTTAAAGGAAGAGCACTTTTAAGAATTCCAATTTGTTTTCGAAAATGAAAACATATTTAAAAATTCCAAACACTATTACAGAAACTAAATCATTTTTGAAAATTTGAACATATTTTAAAAACATGAACATTTTTTGAAAATTTGCAACAGATGAAAGAATAAATCATTCAAAAAACCTGGTTAAGTGAAAACAGGAAAAAGAAAACATGAAAAATCATAGTAGAATGTTATCGAAGGTTGCAAAACCGGTCAGAAACCTTTCTAGGCCACGGGCCTTATGTGTATCAATGCCTTGTTAGGCTAATTGGTGCTAGGGTTGATTAATCAACCCCGTAAGTCGCCCATACGTCTCTTTTGCCGTAGGCAACGGCGGCACATTCGACACAGCGATGTTGCAGCCTGCGCTCTAAGACTCCATCGGTCGAGCATCTGTGCACACACCGACCTGGATCAGCCACCGCCCACAACTCACAATCCTTGGCCAAGGTATCATGAAGAAACGCCCTAATTCTATCGATGATTAGTGCAGAAATTATTCTCCCAAGATACTGGTATTCTTACAATTTTTTCTCGTTGCATGTATAAGTTTTTTGTGAAGTGGAGAATCCAGTTTATTTAATTAGTAATTGCAAATAGAAGTACATCATTGCTAGTACATGGACATATATCTTAGAAGAAAAGCAACATCACAAAACTAAATGTCCCAACGACATCAATAGGGAAGATGAGAGTCACTAGATCAAAGGAAAAGAGAAACGAATACTCCCTCCGTTCCAAAATAGATTACCCAACTTTGTACTAAAGTTAGTACAAAATTGATTCATCTATTTTGGAACGGAGTGAGTAGAAGATTATTATCCTAATCTCTAGAGCATGGTAAGAAGAAAGTGTCAGATTTATATCCCTTGCCACCCTGCTCGCACTTATAAATTTCCGTCGACACGGTTGGGGATACAAATAGGCGGTTTAATCCCGAGTTTCCATGTATGCTAATTATATTTGTTCATTTTGTAATTTTCGATCGATTATTTGATTTCACATTTTTCACAATAATAATAATAATTTGATTTCACATTGATTAATTTAGTGTTTCCGTGGCAACACACTGGGAATCATCTACTCCCTCCGATCCAATTGCTTGTTGCTTAAATAGATGTATTTCAGTGCTAAATACGTATATTTAAGCGACAAGTAATATGGATCAGAGGGAGCAGTATTGTTAAGCATCAGGCTGTTATCTACATAAATAATTTTAGGGGGGGCGCTTCGGCTCTTACTAAGTTCCAACCCTTATATTAAGCTGCACCACACCTTACTAATGTCATGTCCTGTTGTTTGAAACCTAGCTAAAAAACTAACTTACCAATACCATTGCTTCCTTGCGTTGCACGTGCTAAAATATTCTTGATATGCCTGTATAAACCACATACTTTCTCTCTCCTTTGTGAATTCTCATGCAAAATTGGAAAATCATTCCGGATCATGTTGATTCCTAGCGGACTTCAATGTACACTCGCTCTGTTTTCCACATCTAGTCATTTTGTGTGTATTAACCACACAGACAATATAGATGGTCCTCGCAAGTATGGCAAGACCGACTCAACATTACTCCGGAGTACGAAACTTGCGTCGAATGCACGGGATATTTTTTAAATATTAATCCTAACGGAAAGCAAAGAAATGCAATTTCACAATAAATAGTGAACCGAGCATAGTGTAGATGATTAAATTCCTCATGATGAAATCTGTCCACTTAGGTTTAAGTGTCAGATTTGACATGGATAGTCGCATTTTTCTAAATTTATTCCAGGCTTTTCGGCGCTGACTAAGTCTCTCATGTGTGGTAATAAGTATAGGATGTGCGTGCATGTTTATGAACTGTGTTTAAAATTAATAAATTGATATACACTCTTGCATTGCATCATACAAAAATCGCGTGCCCAAGCGTACATAGAATACACGGGGATATTCTTTACTTAGACTTAGTACTAGATCGAGCCCTTTCCTTGCGGGGTCTGCGTTTTTCATAGGGTCCCCAGACATGTGCTATAGCTTACTGTATCCGGAAGCATGTACTTTATGCTATATTCTTTGCTCTCAAAGTCTTTCTTTAGTGGCTGGAGGTTCCTTGCTTCAATATGTTAGCAACATTTATATGTCACGCCATCCCTTGCTCATCGTATTGGGATGCTTTGTCCCATGGCTGGCTTGTTCTTGTTTATTCTTCTTCCTCCTTCCATATATATATTGGGATGCTTTGTCCCATGTACCACCCCCAACTTAGCCGCCACCACCACAACCCAAGCATTGGTCATTGTACTACGTACGTGCCACTCCAAGACCCATTTCTACACATTGTAGGCTTTGTTGCATTCGCATCCATCCATATATCCATCACCAGTTCACCACCCGGAGAGAGATAGAGAGAGATGGCCGACCTGACCCAAGGTGCGGTGGACTCGCTAGTGGGCGTGCTCAAGACCGCGGTGACGAAGGAGGCGAAGCTGCTGGGTGGCCTGCAGGGTGACATGGAGTTCATCAAGGACGAGATGGAGAGCATGAACGGCTTCCTCATCCACCTCACCAAGACGGAGGGCATGCACGACGACCAGCTCCGAGCCTGGATGAAGCAGGTCCGCGATATCTCCTACATCGCCCAGGACTGCATCGAGCTCTACAGGCGCGACTTCATGGCCCCGTCCAGCGGCGGCCTCCGGGCCCACCTCCACCACTACCTGGTGCAACTCGGGAGACTTCGGGGGCGCGACCGCCTCGCCAGGAGGATCCGCGACCTCAAGGCCCGCGTCAAGGACGTCGCCGAGAGGCGGGAGCGCTACCAAGTCAGCATCCCCCAGCCCAAGGAAGAGGAAGGGCTGCCCACGGAGTGGCTCGCCCTCGACGGGGAGCAAGCTAGCCTGAACCCCGACGAGATCGACGAGGCCAGAGAAAAATTTGTACGTGCGCTAGCACGTGACAAGGAGAAGCAGCAGCAGAAGCAGGAGCTCTCTGGTTTTGACGAGGCCACCGGTCTCGTTACACAAGGTCTTCAATCGACTGCCACGAAACCAATCCCAAGTTTTGAAGCAATCCCAAGCTTTGAGGAGGCCATCGGTCTCATCGTTCCTCAAGATCTTCGATCGATGGCCACTGAAGTACGGAGTTGCCTCCTTAAACACTTCTCGCACCAGCAAGCCCGTGCGACCGTGTGCTTGGAGATGCTCCTCCGTGCTCTTCAGGATCATAGCCGTGTCCTCCGGGCGGTCGAGAAGAGCAAGGGAGAATTGAAGAAGTTAGTGGATGAAGCCGGCATGGACACCAATGATTTTCCAACTCAAGTGATGATCTTCTGCTACAGCAAGTTGTCCAGAAGTTACAAGAGCTGCTTGCAGTATCTCTACGCCTTCCGCGATGAAACTGCCATCAGCAGGACAAGCTTGGTCCGGCGATGGCTCGCTGAAGGCCGTGTGGAGAAGCAAGGTCATGCATCCAAGCAAGCTGATGCTTCCCTCGAGGAGGTAGCGGAGATCTGCTTCAGAGATCTCCTCTTCCAGGGGTTTCTTCTTCCTGCCGACGACCCAGCCATGGTCACCAGCAAGGTCAAGACCTGCAAAATTGACAACATCGTCTGGAAGTTCCTCCGCCGCATGTCCACAACTGAGAACTTTGTGGACAACTTGCCGACTCACCTCGACTACCAGCTTCGCATACGACAGTATGTGAAACGGCAAGAAGAGCACCTGCTGAAGAATCATCCACGACCACGACAGTCATGGAGCATCTGCGGACGCGGGACGATGCTGTCGCGTGACAGCACGGTGGCAGATCCCGATCCCATGGTTGACATGCTCAACTTCCTCATTTCTCTTGACCAAACCTACCGGCTAAATGTACTGGATCTCGGGGGTTGCAAGGGTCTAGAGAAGAGCCATCTCAAGAGCATCTGCAAGATTATCTCGCTCAAGTACCTCAGCCTCCGGAACACGGACGTCTCCCACCTTCCCTGGCAGATCAACAATCTCGTGTTGCTGGAGACGCTCGACATCCGGCAAACTAAGGTACAAGGCCAAGACATGAAGCAAATTTACCTCCGAAAGCTAAAGCACCTACTCACCAGCCTGAAGCTGACAACGGAGGAGGAGACACTCTGCTGGGCGGGTATGCCTAGTAGGATCGGGAAGATGCAAGACATGGAGATATTGTCCAGGGTCCAGGTTCAGCACGGCAAGCAAGAACTCAATGAAGTTGGCCGACTGCTGAAGCTTAGGAAGCTAGGTGTGGTTCTTGTTGGCAGCCAAAGCCTAGCTCAAGACAACATGAGCAATCTACTCCAAGCAATCACCAAGCTGAGAGAGTGCTTATGCTCTCTGTCAATATGGGTCGTCACTCCGCCACCCATCAATAATGGCGACCCTAGTGTCAGTGTGAATATGGAGATGGTACAAGAGCTAAGTGCACCAAAGTTACTCAAGAGCTTGAATATCAGGGGTGTGCGCTTTCTCAACACCAGGCTGCCTGGCTGGATCCGGGAGCTGCAACAACTCTCTGAGATTACACTATGTGATACCTTTCTATCTAAATACTCTCTGCAGGACCTTGGCAACAATCTCAATCACTTGCGCTGCCTTCGGCTCCGTCGCAGCTCGTACAACGAGCACAAGCTCACCTTTAGCAAGGATGGATTCCAAGAACTCAGGCTCCTTATCATCGAGGGCAACACCATCACAACCGTCGAATTTCAAGAAGATATTTCTTGCCCTCGGCTCAAGAAGATTGTTTGGCGCAACATGGCCCTCAAGCAGGAAGGCACCCTCTCTGGAATCCGCCACCTTCAGGGGCTGCAAGAGGTGGAGCTCAAGGGCTGCTTCGCGGACTTGACCTCAATCACAAACAGCATGGGGCCCAATGGCAAACTGACCCATGTGTTGCACTTGCAGGATTGATTCTCTCTCTCTCTCTCTCTCTCTCTCTCTCTCTCTCTCTCTCTATATATATATATATATATATATATATATATATATATATATATATATATATATTTGTGTGCCATATAACTGAATACTTATGTGTGTATGGAATGTATGCGTGGAAGCTTGGGTGTACGTAATTGCTTGTATGGAATGTATGCGTGGAAGCTTGTGTGTACGTAATTGCTTGTATGGAATGTATGTGTGGAAGCTTTATGTGTGTACATAATTGGCTTGTGTGTACGTCAGATGAATTTATATGTGCAATTATTATTACTATTATTATTATTAGCAAAAATGCCGGTGCATTGCAACGGAAAAAAAAAGACCGTCACGCCACCCTAAGCATAGTCTGTAACACAAGTGACTGTTTGATTTATGACTCACATCAGTTATACTCAATATGAAGAAGAAGTATGCTTTCAGCCCGACCATGTTTACAAAATAGCTAAGAAATATTTGCAACGGTAGAATAAGACCATATTTACAAAATAACTAAGAAATATATGAAATGCATTGTACGGTTAGTAAATATTCTGTGTGTTCCGACGGAAGAATAAGTATCTATGTTTCCTGCCTGTGGAAGAGACAATGTAAATGATAATTTCCTAAAATTGAAGGTATACATAAAATACAAATTACAAACTAAACAAGAAACCAAAATAAAATTGTTTCAAAGATACTTAAAAGGAACCAAAATTGAATGATTCTTCAAACCAGGTAGTACATGGACATACATCAGAAGGGGAATAAAGTTCTACCGTTAGCAATTCCTGTGCACTGATAAAAATATATTTAAACTGCATGCACGATATGATATACCAGTGTCAATAGGCTGAAAAGCATTGCCACCCATGGATTCATAGTGTGAACCTGTGTTTAATAAAGTGCTACGCCTTTGCATAAATATTCAACATCATAAACTAACCTTGATTGATGGATGTGAGCTTGCACACGTAATTGTTGAGTTGTTTCTCTGCATATATAGACATGCAAACTAGCCCAAATGAGCATCAGTTTTCTTCTACTCCCTCCGTCCGGAATTACTTGTCATAAAATGGATAAAAGTGGATGTATCTAGAACTAAAATATGTATAGATACATCCATTTCTTTACCAAGTATTTCCGGACCAAGGAAGTATATTGAACACAACATGGAAAAAGAGATTTTGACCTTGAACATAAAAAGATACCCTACTTTCAGGGTAAGAACTGCACCGAGAATACCAATACTACAACAATATTTCCCTAACAGGATATGAGTTCTGCAAAACCTATGTCGAGCTGGACATAAATAAATACAGGAACCGTTGGAAATTTCAGAGTAATAGATAATGGGAATATCTTATTTCCTCCTCCTTGTAGAGAGCAGCAAGTACTTTTCTGCAGTAAATTTTGTGATAGAAATTTACTTCACGGGTGCATGAACTCTCAACTAGATGGAGCTGGAAAGTAAAATCAAGATTATTATTCTGTATGAAAGTTTTAAATAGCAGGCTATAACGGTTAATTTGAGCAGGTGCCGTTATGTGCAAGCTATAACCGATTTGTAGAGCCGTCGCTATTTGTCATAGTCCGCTATTTAAAACACTGTTCTGTATTCTAAAAGGCTAAACGAGAAAGTCGTGAACCTGAACATTCAGGATGGGGTGCAGCGCCGGACTCGCCGTCCTCGGACGGTGCCACCAGGCACACACGTGCTACTCCCCTGACAGTTAGATTGAGAAGATTCCGAGCTCGGAGCACAATGTCTAGCTGCTATTGTAAGTCCCCTTGGAGTACCAGGAGAAGCCTTCCGCCATGACGTCACCCCATAGGCCATAGCACGTTTAGCATCTGGAGGTCGAGCACATAAGTCCCATTGAACCTGTGATCGGTGAGCGGCTTGTCGTCGCCACTGCATGCATCTTTTTAGATAAAAGGCATACACCCGACTTTATAAATAAAGCCACTATGCAGAGTCATAGAACATCACCACCAGCCAACCAAAACAACATCAAGTACATCCAAAAGAGAGTAGACAATGACCCAAAGGACCCAAAAGTATGATGGATACATGGCACCCAGCCAACACATGGTGTCTTCCTCGTTTGGTGCCCTCAAGTATTCCAGTCCGAAAACAACAACCATTGCTTTAGTGAACCTTCGAACGGCCTCGAAGATTTTTCTTGGCCAATTTGGACAGTCGTCAATTGCATCGGTTGAACACACATATGCCAAAACTCGAACAACCGCAATGCATTGTATCAAAGGGCTTGCACTTATCTCTCCGCATGCATTCCTACTAAGCGTGAACCAATCATCATACTTCTCAATGGCTTTAGCAACATGCTGAGAAAAAGACTTGTGTGCATATGAAAGCGCTGGTAAAAGTACGTCTTCGGATAGGTTGGATTTGGATGAAAGTAATCTCATGATCTTGACATGACCCTCCACTCTATCATGGTTGAGTTGTATGCGTCCAAACCGCGATCCTCTCATCGGCCGCCGAATGTCATCATTGAAAATCATGCAAAGAATAGTTTCAAAGTCTTTGTCGTCTTCTTCCTCTTCGGATGATTATGAGTCCTCGAAGATCATCCCTCTAAACCACTTCATCTTCATTTCAAACGGGTCGGTTCAATTCAATTGTACAAACCAAAATGAACAATTTAATTTTCAAAATAACTCACCTTGGCAAACCATTTAACACTTGCAAGGCGATGGTGGTGCACCGGCCAGTCGGCTACGTTTTGGCCAAACTAGCGGGGACGCGTGGGAATGACTTGCAATGGTGGGTAAGCACTGTCAGTTGCGAGAATTTTTAGGCGCCCACTAAGAGGTGGAGTAAAAATTATACTCCACTATTGGGCTTACTACTTAGGCTAGGTTCCGGTTAGAGAAGTTAAATGGATTTTTTACTCCTCTATAGCTTTTTAGCGATCGGCTAGAGTTACTCTGAACAAGCCATTATGCTCTAAAACAGTCTAAGTTCATCGGTATGAAGGCTAGCAACACTAGAGATTATATATGCGTGGGTGTGAGCATGGAGCCAAGCACTACATATCTAAGCCAGATCCGGCCTCCGGCTGGCACCTCGAACAATTCATTCAAGAGCACGGCACCGCCATGGGTACTAGCGGCATGCCATGCCCCTGAATCCTGATCCTTCTCCTCCTCGACACCATGATGCTTCTCCTCGTCTTGCTTCTCCTCCTTGCTCTCCCGAACGGCGGCCCTGAGGAGGGGTTAGCTTGGGTTTCGTTCAGGAGACCTGAGTCAAATTCACACATGAATATCTGAAAATGGGCAGATTTTGCAGTTTTGCCCACACGTGTGGCTGCAAAGGTTAGTCACCGACGCTGCAGTATTGCACACGAATTTTACAATAAAAAAAACAGCTTGCAGATCATACCAGACGGAAATCAATTTGATTCGGATATAGACCCTAGCAGCCTAGCCAGCTCCTCTTGGTTCTTGCTAGCTAACAAAGGAAAGAAATAACAGCGTAGCTAGGACTTCTTGATTCAGTTAGTTTGCTTGTATCAGAAATCAATCAAGATGCTGATTGATCAAGCTCTTGCGGCTTATCTATACACGTCATGATGAGTGGTGGTAGACTGGTAGTCGACAATACCATTGGTGGAATCCTTGGCGGACAAAATGTTGAATATTCATATTCATATTTATCTCATAATTGTATTACATTTCATAATACACATTCATATATTTTCACGTGAGAACATATGCAAAAAAAGCTAAAATCTAAAAAGTTGTATAGAGAAAGTAAAACAAATTATTCCTTTTTTCGTTGTTACATCACTGTCGTGGTAAAACAAAGAAAAAACGGTATCATTTGCTTACAACACCCCTGATCACAGGCCGGATATAAGATATATGCGATTATAACTAATGTATATGCATTTATAATCATGTATAAGCAAAACTAAACAATAAGCCTATTGTGTGTGTGTGTGTGTGTGTGTGTGTGTGTGTGTGTGTGTGTGTGTGTGTGTGTGTGTGTGTGTGTGTGTGTGTGTGTGTGTGTGTGTGTGTGTGTGTGTGTGTGTGCGCAAAAAGAAAATTAGATCTTAACTAGAAACACTAAGAGGAGGAAAGAAACAACGATTATTAGTGAAGGGTATAACATTAGTCCACAATGACTGGATCAATAATAATGGAAATATTAGAAGATTTCATCTTCACTGACATTTGATTCTCCGCTCTACAATTCCCCTACTTTACCGTGAATCATCTTGGCTCATTGGAGACGATTCCTTTGATGATTTTTGCCGTCACAGTGCATGTACCAAGGCTTGCGCAAAGCGATCTTGTTCATCCTGGTGCTGCATTAACGAGGATGGCGTGGGTGCAAATAGGAGACGAGGCGAGACAAGGCTGGGACAGTAACCACCGTAAACATTCCATTGTTGGTTCTCCGGCCATGGAGCTGCTGGCAGCTGGATCCGATGATCCCACTTATAGAAACAACCTATGGCTTCCTGCTCGTCCTTGGTGGTGTCATACTTGTAGAGACAATTCCCCATTCTGTAGCACAGCGTCCGGTCACCATCGTCAAACCAGACACACCTCAACCTGTCGCTGCCGTTATGATCATCGTCCATGTAGATGGTGTAGCGCAATTCCCAGCAGAGCCGTCGCGGGTAAATGACATCTACGGCGACGCGCAGATTCCCGCGCATCTCGAAGGCATGCATCCCAACACATAGCTTCCCCCGGACTCTGGGAGGGTGTACGTGCAGTGTACCTCGCTCGGCACGTCAATTACTAGTATCGTGTCGAACACATGCAAGGGATGTGGTCGTGCTGTCAGCGCGTACAGCTTGCCGTCGAGGAACACCGGCGGTGGCGATTGGAGGCCGTGCGTCGGGCTATACCAGAACATGTACGGGTGTCGACGCCACCCGCCATTGCTACCTAAGGTGTACACGTCCAGGTAGTGGGCGCCCATGAACCGCATGGTGGACAGGCGGAAGAGCTTGTACAGGTGGGTGGACGCCTTAAACCCTATGGCGTACTTGCGGGAGGCCGCCCCCTCGATCTGTGGCGGCAGCGGAACCGTCAGCTTATCGCCGGTGAGAGGGTTACACACATAGATTGGCCAGTTCGGCATGCAGGAGGCAAGGCAGATGAAGCCGTTGCAGACGTTGGTAGGGTTGTACGCACTGCCGACATAGGTGATGCTGCACACGGGCTTCGCTGACGAGACGTTGTGGATCATCATCTCTTGGCTTATGCGCGCCCCACGGATCTGCCTGACGAGCAGGGTCTCCACGCCGGAGCCGGAGACAACGTGGGTGGCCTTGGCGTGGAGCCTGCGGAAAGAGGGGACGGCGCGCCATAGCCTGCAGACGCAGCTGGACCGGATCAGGTCCCTCGTCGGCAGCTTCAGAAGGATCTCCCGCAAAATCTCCTCAACCAGGGATGCCATCGTCAAATTAATCCAGAATATCGTCGACGATCGATCGCGTATATGATGGCACGGAGTCCGAAGGTTACCCAGCCGGGTAAAACTGAACCTGAACTGGATTCATCATCAGAAGTAATAAACCCTCACATAGCATCTCTGTCGTTCCCTTCGCTGGCCAGTCGGTATACCCGGTTAAAACAGAAGGCTGCCTACCCGGTTAAAACTGAACCTGAATAGGATCCAGCGGTTGCATGCTACGTTCGCTTTAACAGATCAGTCATTTTTACACATTAGATATAATGCATTCCTTTTTGGTCATTTTTATCTTCACTAGTTCTTCCTATCTATAGCCTGCAATAAAATGAAAAGGCAGGGGGGTTTCTGCAACAGTGCCACGACGACCGGTCTGGCCACCTGGCTGTCAAATGTCGTATTGTGATGGGCCCAGGACCAAATCGTCGCATCCAGTGCAAGTTGGGGTATGATGAAGTGCAGTTTTGCAAGTTTGAGACTAAATCATTCTTCCTATCTACAACATGCAATAACATGAAAAGGCAGGGCATATCTACAAAACTGCCACGACGACCGGTCCAGCCACATGCCTGCCAGGTGTCGTGCTATGATAGGCCAGGACCAAAGCATCACATTCAATGCAAGTTGGGGTATGGTGGAGTGCAATTTTTGCAAGTTTGGGACTAAATCATCACATTCTATGCAAGTTGAGGTACCTGGGGTGCTTTTAACTCTACAAAGTTTGGTCAAAGTCAAACTTTATAATGTTTGACTAACGTTATATTAAAAAAATATCAACATTCACAATATAAAATTAATATTATCAGATGCGTCATGAAATGTATTTTCGTAATATATAGTTTTAGTATTGTAGATGTTCATATTTTTTGTTATAAATTTGGTCAAACTTTGTGTAGTGTGACTTTGACCAAATTTTATTTATGGAGTAAAAAAAATGGAGGGAGTACTGATCACGCACGCTGCATGCTAGCCGTGCTCACCAAATACTCGAGGCATGTAAGACAGGGCCTAATACTCAGCTAATCACTGGTCAGCTAATCATTAGTCCAAGCTTATCAAACGGGGCCTTACGCACAAGAAATAAGAAACTCCGTGAGAGAAGAAAGTGGGTCATGTCTTAATAGTGAAGACCTAACTACTAGTATATGAGTAGGTTGAGAGCTTGGTTGCGAAGATCCATACAATCAACAGTAGGCTATATTATTAGCCTTGCTTTGATGGAGGATTAGAAAATGAAACTGAAACACACACATACATCAATTTTTTTTAACACAGTGTGATTTGATATTCATGCGGTGGAAATGAGTGTATTAGTGGACAAGCAAGGTAGGTTAGTACCAATGCAACTTGGTGTCATATTTACTTGGGCGTACTAAGCTATGTTAGCTCTTGTCCTTCAGTCTACATCCAAAGAGGACCTGATCATCGAATGCCGACAACATATAATGTGGTTGATGTAAAACTTTGGTTGTAAATAAAACACTGAATACAAACATGTTTACAGACTCTTGTGCTTCTGTTGGAAAACACTAGGAGAAGGATCGGAGAATCCTATGTTCATGCTTTTATTTTATGGTGGAACAGACTAGGCATGTGATATCTATATATATATATATATATATATATATATATATATATATATATATTGTTGGACTTCTCACTCGATCGTCCACCAGACTGCTCACTCATTATTTTCTTCAACTTCAAAAACTTTTCAAAAAGAAAAAACAACCAATGATGCCTTCAGAAAAGAATCTCCTAATTGTCATCGTGGCCGCCGGTATGTATGTGCACATGTATGAAGAGTTGAAGTATAAGTGAATTGGATATATCTCTCCTAGCAGCTTAAGTCGTTTTGGCGTTAAATTGGCTGGTTCATGCTACTTATATTAATGATATGTTGTTTCAATTAATCCTTTGGCTAATTATAACCATGTTCTTGCATCGCGTGTGCTAGTATGTTCAATGCCATGCATGCACACAGTCGGCGTCCATCGGATACTCTTTGCACACACACCTAAGCAGCAATTATCATAGACCGTGCCTTCGCGCCAGTGGCTATGGTTGCAATCGTGTATGCCAACCTGAAAGCCCAAAACCTTTTTTGGCGCTTGTGACGACTTCAAATGCTACTGCTATTCCTACTGCTCCTATTAGATTGTTACTCGTGCTAGCACTCCGATCCAGTCATGATGCAACAGGGCCGGCCTGGCATGTTAGGGGCCCTTGTGCGAATTCCGTATGATGGGCCCGTGGACTATAATAGATAAAAAGACTTCCACACCTATGTCTACCACGAAAAATTCATTATAAAAGCAAGTATAAATTTCATTAGCAAATATGGTCTTAATATATCGTGGATATATCACATTCTTAATTTAATCTTAACTCTAAACTTAATATATATGACATTCTTAATTAAATCTTAACTCTAAACTAAACATATATGACATTCTTAATTCTTGATCCAATTTGGCAGAAGTTATGCTCAGGCTCTAGCGGTCCAACCACAACCATCCATCAGAGAATTCGATAAGCACTAGACACATTTTGGTAGCAATCTATAGCTGTAACAAAATTAAACATCTCATCTGCTGCCACGAATCTATTTGCAAAGTCATTTTCAAGCAATGCTACGACCAGCGGAATCTACCTAACAGAAATTTCATCTACAAAAATAGAGGAATCAAGTAGGTCAAACATCATATATCAGAAATAAATAGACAAGGCCAAAGAATCGAGATCTAGAAATTACATGACTGGGGAATGGCTTGGGTTGTCCACGAATCTGGGGCACACAACTGCTGGCTGCTGCTCTTGCGTTCCTGCCAGAGTGGTGTGTCGTCGGCTCGCCTCCGCTAACCTGGGGCGTATTTATAGGAAGCGAGAAGCCGAAGAAATCCTGGGGCCCTTGGAAAATTCATTAATTAGCTTGGGGAATTGGGGTCTTGGGCTCATAGGAACTTGGGGCAATCAATTGCTGAAGAATGAAGACTGAAGAAGACGATGGCGGCTGGAAGACGAACGAGCCGGCGACGTTTTCTGGGAGAGAACGAACGAAAAGGGATCTTGGGGTTGCGTTGGTGCGTGACTTTGCTTCCTCTCTCTTCATGGGCTGGGCCTGCTTCCTTTGCGTACTTGATTTTTTTTAGTAATATATATAAACTGCTATGCACAGGGTATGGGCCCCTGTTTGGGCTGGGCCCTAGGCCGTCGCACTCCTCGCCATGGCCCAGGGCCGGCCCTGTGATGCAATGATCCTCCCAGTGTGGCGCGCGTATCTTAAATATAAACTAGCTGGGTGACCCTCGCATTTGCTCGGCTAGATTTTGAATTTACATATAAAGTTTTTGTAATGATATGTATATTGTCACCAACATTTTTATCTCAAAAAAATGATCTTCATATATATAATTAACGTTTTATGGCTTTACTACTCGAGGAAAACTATCATCTATTTGGAGTAGCAAAACCTTTGAATTTATTTTTTCTTGCTGCAACAAATTATCTTATTTTCATGTTGGAAGGACAATATATGGTCGAGGGCAGTTGTGTGGTGCATGCAAAATTGACGTATCAAATTTATAGTGAAGTTGGAAAAAGGATTTTCTTATTAAAATCTATACAAAGTAAATACGATTAATTCTCATAATACGTAAAAAAACACATCCAATTGATTAGTAGGTGAATTTGGGCCTTGAGAAATTGATGCATATTGCTTCGGATTGATCACAACCATAGTTGATTTGCCTAACAACACATGTATACCTTTTAAATTCATTCTAAATCTCAGTAATTATAATTAGGACCCATTATAGAATTTAAAGAGCATATTCTAGCCAATGAATGTGATGGCTTATCTTTTCGCTGTTCTCTTCGTCTCCCCGGTCATGGGCCCAATTAGCTCCTTAATAACATATGTCATTGCGATCTTAGTTCCCTAGATCTGGTGATATGGTGTGTATTATGCTTCTGCATTTTAGCATGTACATGCGAATATGCGCATATGTCTTATTCTAACATATTTATATAATTATATTGGCTTTTCTACTCTTTCATCTTTTGTTGTGTTCTCTCATCTCCCTCATTTCTTCCAGCAAATAAAATCCAACTCGATTTGTTAGCTCGTCACTCCATCGGTCTCCTTCAACATAATTGCTGTTGCAAATCAAAGTCACTGAATATACTTCAATGCATTACTCATATGTACTCTGGAGTTGTGCAACTTTTACATGATGCATTACTCTCTCATCTCCATCATTTCTACCCAGAAATAAATATTGAATCGGTCTAATTAAATTCATCAAGTATAGACGACGATTGGCATATTCATTGGTCCTCCTAGAGTTGTGCTGCTTTTTCATCATGGCGTACTTGTCCTCCACATGTTCCAAAAAAATTGTGAATATTATTTGGAGTTTTCTGTCATAATTTTAGCTAGGATTTTCTTTTAGAATACATTAAAGATTAGTTAAATGATATATGGCTTAAAAGTATTTTGCAGATAGTACAACATTGTTGTTCTTACATCTCCAGTCCATATACTTTTATATATATATTATTGATTGAAGTTTTAAAGCATTGACTGTATGTTTAATTATACACATTATAAAAAAACATTTTGTATATCTTTGGCCCAATCTTTGCTAAGTGCGTACCAATCTAGCTCTCATTTTAAATTCTGGGGAGAGAAAGTTTTTCTTTTGCTTTTCTAATAAGGCAAAAAAGAGTACAGATTGATTTATCTACTAAAATCATACTCAGATTACGTCAATGCATGTATTCTTTTTTTAACCGATCAGTGCATGTATTCTACTCAGACTTTGCTTTCTTTTAGGATGTTCACATATATTCTATCTGGACACTTTTTTTTCTTTATAATACTCTGTTCGGACTCTTCTTTGAGGGTGCTAGTCAGACCCATAAGTTGGCTCCTATTTGTATTCTACACGGACTATTTCTCCAATCTGCATGCATGCGCTTTTTGGGACATACATGTATTGCGTTTGGTGCATCTAGTCCTTCACGGACTCTTACTGATCTATATAGATTCATTAAATTTCAGCGTTTTTTTTTTGGCTAGTTAAATCTTGTCTGTTTTTTTTGTCTTTGACGTACAGATCTATATAGATCGATTCATTAAATCTCAACCGTTCTTCTTTGCTAGTTAAATCTCATCTGCTCCTTTTCTATTGTATAATAGAAGATAGATAGAAGATAGATAAATAGATAGATCATCCTTTCCTGGCTCTTATGTAAAATAATACATATATAAGAGCATCTCTAGCAGACCCCGCATTTCATCGAATTGTAAACTGCGTTTGCATTTAGCACGACGGTCCTTATGCAGGCTCAAAATCACGGCGACAGAGCAGAATTGTATCCAAACCCATAAATTTTTTAAAAACTTGTTTCGGACGAGAAATTTAAGTAAAAGCTCGCCGAAGCTTGCTCGCATAGATAGTTCTTCTTTGTATAGTTAGTTCTTCTTCACATAAGTTCGTACACATCATGCGTATATTACATATAAGTTCGCCGGAGTTAGAACGGGCCTACGCTACCGTACCACTACACAAAATTGAGCTCACTGGAGCTCGTGCGGTAGCTGCCCAGCAGCGGCACTCAGTCGGGGGAGGAGGAGTCAAGGTCAATGTAGAGCTTCGTTTTCTCCGCCTTCATCACTCGCAGGTCAGCCTCCTTGGACCGTGCGCCTGCGACACGGCGGTGCCCGTCTGGAGGAACAACCGCTCGTACTCGAGCTCACGCCGGACGCGCTCTTCCATCTCCTCCTGGTCCCTCGCCGACCGCTCGAGGAGCTCCTCCTGCCCCGGGGCGAGGTAGTCCTCCGGCCCGATGACGCCTCGGCGTGGTGGCGCATGGGGAACGACGCGAGGCGAGATCTCCTCATCCGGCTCGCTCTTCACCGGAATGACCCGCGAGCTTGATGCGCCCTATGAGCTCCCCGCGGACCAGTTGCCGGAGGAGGCGTGGCGGCGGCGGGCGAGCTCGCGATCGAAGTCCTCAAGCTCGCGGCGGTCGAACACCGGTGGCGGCCGGGTACCGCGGTTGAGCCATCAACGCGCCCCCCGCTTGTGCACAGCGTCAGATCTGGCGCGTCGGCGGCGATCGCCTCATCCCCAGAGCCATCCATGGCTTTTCGCAAGCTTGCGCGCGGTGGCCGATGGCGAGAAATCGAGCGGCATGGTGTGGGATGGGGGGAAACACGACTGGGGGGGAGGGGGTAGGGTTTCGATCCGCATCTGCCCCGCAAACCCGTAAATATACTGCTTCGGGGGTAACGTTTGCGGGCTGCGGCAAAAATATTTGCGGGTCGGATGAGTATATGGACTCTGTTCTGGCCAGAACATTGAGTCGAGCCCATATACTCGTCGGAATTATGTGGGGTCTCCTAGAGTTCCTCTAACATTTTTTAATAAATAGGAGGGGTTAATTACGGCCCCTGCTAGTTAAATATATATATTGAATAATTAAGGGAGAAGAGAGGAAGAAAGAGGATCATAAGGACCGATTACAAAAGGGCAGCTAGCCATTGCTCAATTAGGGGGAAAGTAACCTTTCTTTTCTTTATCTATGGACAACCAAGGGATTTTTGTTCTTGAAAACTACTCGACAGGCGTGCCAAATTAGCTTAAAATCCATCCATTACTTGTGTTGTTACAAATGAAATTGTTGGAGTTGTGGATCAAAATAAATTTGACTTCTCTCGAGCACACACACACACACACACACATATATACATATATTGAAGGAAATATGCCCTAGAGGCAATAATATTGTTATTATTTTATTTCTTTATATCATGATAAATGTTTATTATTCATGCTAGAATTGTATTATCCGGAAACATAATACTTGTGTGAATACATAGGCAAACTAAATGTCACTAGTATGCCTCTACTTGAATAGCTCGTTAATCAAAGATGGTTATGTTTCCTAACCATAGATGTGTGTTGTCATTTGATTAACAAGATCACATTATTAGGAGAATGATGTGATTGATATGAACCATTCCATTAGCTTAGCATCCGATCGTTTAGTATGTTGCTATTGCTTTCTTCATGACTTATACATGTTCCTATGACTATAAGATTATGCAACTCCCGTTTGCCGGAGGAACACTTTGTGTGCTACCAAACATCACAACGTAACTGGGTGATTATAAAGGAGCTCTACAGGTGTCTCCAAAGGTAAATGTTGGGTTGGCGTATTTTGAGATTAGGATTTGTCACTCCGATTGTCGAAGAGGTATCTCTGGGCCCTCTCGGTAATGCACATCACATAAGCCTTGCAAGCATTGCAACTAATGAGTTAGTTGCAAGATGATGTATTACAAAACGAGTAAAGAGACTTGCCGGTAACGAGATTGAACTAGGTATTGAGATACCGACGATCGAATCTCGGGCAAGTAACATACCGATGACAAAGGGAACAACGTATGTTGTTATGTGGTCTGACCGATAAAGATCTTCGTAGAATATGTGGGAGCCAATATGAGCATCCAGGTTCTGCTATTGGTTATTGATCAGAGACATGTCTCGGTCATGTCTACATTGTTCTCGAGCCCGTAGGGTCCGCACGCTTAAGGTTTCGATGACAGTTATATTATGAGTTTATGAGTTTTGATGTACCGAAGTTAGTTCAGAGTCCCGTATGTGATCACGGACATAACGAGGAGTCTCGAAATGGTCGAGACATAAAGATTGATATATTGGACGGCTATATTCGGACACCGGAAGTGTTCCGGGTGATTTCGGAGAAAACCGAAGTATCGGAGGGTTACCGGAACCCCCCCCCCCCCCGGAGAAGTAATGGGCCATATGGGCCTTAGTGGAGAGAGAGAAGGGCAGCCAGGGTGGGCCGCGCGCCTCCTTCCCCTGGTCCGAATTGGACTAGGAGAGGGGGGACGGCACCCCCCTTTCCTTCTCCCTCCCCACTTCCTTCCCCCTCCTAGTAGGAGACCTACTCCTACTAGGAGGAGGACTCCTCCTTGGCCGGCGCGCCTATAGGGCCGGCCGGCCTCCTCCCCTTGCTCCTTTATATACGGGGGCAGGGGGCACCCCTAGACACACAAGTTGATCCACGTGATTGTTTGCTTAGCCATGTGCGATGCCCCCTTCCACCATAATCCTCGATAATATTGTAGCAGTGCTTAGGCGAAGCCCTGCGACGGTAGAACATCAAGATCGTCACCACGCCGTCGTGCTGACGGAACTCTTCCCCGACACTTTGCTGGATCGGAGTCCGGGGACCGTCATCGAGCTGAACGTGTGCTAAAACTCGGAGGTGTCATAGTTTCGGTGCTTGATCGGTCGGGCCGTGAAGACGTACGACTACATCAACCGCGTTGTGCTAACGATTCCGCTGTCGGTCTACAAGGGTACGTAGATCACACTCTCCCCTCTCGTTGCTATGCATCACCATGATCTTGCGTGTGCGTAGGAAAATTTTGAAATTTTCCCCAACATATATATATAGGTAAAACTGTGTCTATCATAGGTTGCCACAGAATTAGTTAAGTGTCCCTAAACTTTTAACGGTTCAAAAGTTATCAAAAAATATGAAATAAATATGGGAGCATCTCTCTAATGTAATAAGATGATCCAACGGAGGGATTGTGAAAATATGCATTTATGTGTCCTAGCCAAAAATAATAAGCATTTCAGCTCACCGCGACATAAATATATACTGAACTATTTGTTTTTTTTGTCCAGGACACATACAGTCGTATTTCTTTAATCCATCCGTTGGATCATGTTATATTATAGGTGTGCTGGTTCAGTATTTTTTTCAGAATTTTTGAGAATTTTTGAGAACTTTTGGATCATGTTATATATATAGGGTCGCGCTATTCGTCATCCTGGGTGAGGAATAGTTATTCTTTACCCACCTCTATTTTACCATCAATGCATTGTAATTTTACGTTCCGTAAGTTTTGTCTTATTTCCGACGTAAAAAGAGACAGTAAGAAAATATATAATCGTTGTAAAAAATATTTTATGTTACGTAAAAACATAGCGTAAAATACACATCAATTATAAATTTTCTTGTCTTATGACTTATATTTTTATTTTTTTATGCCAAATTTTACGTAGTAAATCAATAAGAATGTAACTATTTGAATTCCAAATGTAATTTAATTATGAAATGGTCATAATATTACCTCGGATGAAGAATAACTTATTGTGCATCCTGGGTGATGAATAGTAACACTATATATATATTAACTAGTTCTGTGGCAAGCTATGATAGACACAGTTTTACCTATATATATATGTGTGTGTGTACATATACATATATACGCGCGCGCACACACACTAATGCATACACCTATTCGATTTGTCCCACCAACATGTCACGTGGAGTTCTGACGGTGAAAGCAAAAATGATCTAAATATGATGTTCGGATCCATAAATAAATCTCAACCCGCCAGCGAGAGTAAATAGTATTCGTAACTTCAAACCATAAAACGATGGGACAAATCCTATATGGCTTGAGGCATCGATGTGATACAAATTTTAGAAGCAGAACTGTACAGTGGTGTTAGTATCACTGTATCAGGTACTAACTGCATGTGCTAATTGGCAATACTAGATAATAGATCTTTCTGGCCGGCCAGTCACTCCTGAGTGTCCCTAAGCTGTGAGTGAGCAAGATTCATTGTTGGGTCTTAGGCTAGTCATAATGGGAGTATCGGTATCATATGGATGTTAACTAGATTTTTTGGATAATATGACATACAATTAAATGAGGAAAAAGCGAATGTGGTATCATATCAGGCTGTTGCCATTGCACCGGTGCTTAGATGAGGTGCTAAGCACATTAAATAGCTTAGCAACTATACTCCTCAATGCATATGTGCTTAGTTTCTTGTAACTAAGTTTCCTTCCTTTAATGATTTAGCAACTAAAATTCTTCATGCATTGGTGTTTTTTTCATTTAAATTTTTTCCTAGGTTCATGCGCTTAGCATTTTTTTCTTTCTTGGGTCACCATACTCATCTCACTTATCTTAATTAACTTGCCACATTAGACTTTTCGCCTTCATGGCAGGCTTAACATATTGGGGAATGTAGTAATTTCAAAAAATTTCCTACGCACACGCAAGATCATGGTGATGCATAGCAACGAGAGAGGAGAGTGTAGTCTACGTACCCTCGTAGACCGAAAGCGGAAGCGTTAGCACAACACGGTTGATGTAGTCGTACGTCTTCACGGCCCGACCGATCAAGCACCGAAACTACGGCACCTCCGAGTTCTAGCACACGTTCAGCTCGATGACGATCCCCGGACTCCGATCCAGCAGAATGTCGGGGAAGAGTTCCGTCAGCACGACGGCGTGGTGACGATCTTGATGTTCTACCGTCGCAGGGCTTCACCTAAGCACCGCTACAATATTATCGAGGATTATAGTGGAGGGGGGCAACGCACACGGCTAAGAGATCAATGATCAATTGTTGTGTCTCTGGGGTGCCCCCCTGCCCCCGTATATAAAGGAGGAAGGGGGAGGAGGTGCGGCCAGGCAAGGGGCGCGCCAGGAGGAGTCCTACTCCCACCGGGAGTAGAACTCCCCCCTTTCCATGTTGGACTAGGACTTGGGGGGGAGGAGAGAAAGAGGGGAAAGAAAAGAGGGAGGGCGCCCCCCCTCCTTGTCCAATTCGGACTTGGGGGGGGGGGGGAGGGGCGCGCGGCTGCCCCTTGGCCTCCTCCCTACTTTCTCCACTAGGCCCATTAAGGCCCATTAGGTTACCGGGGGGTTCCGGTAACTTCCTGGTACTCCGGTAAAATGCCGATTTCACCCGGAACACTTCCGATGTCCAAACATAGGCTTCGAATATATCAATCTTTATGTCTCGACCATTTCGAGACTCCTCGTCATGTCCGTGATCACATCCGGGACTCCGAACAACCTTCGGTACATCAAAACATATAAACTCATAATGAAACTGTCATCGTAACGTTAAGTGTGCGGACCCTACGGGTTCGAGAACAATGTAGACATGACTGGGACACGTCTCCGGCCAATAACCAATAGCGGAACCTGGATGCTCATATTGGCTCCTACATATTCTACGAAGATCTTTATCGGTCAGACCGCATAACAACATACGTTGTTCCCTTTGTCATCGGTATGTTACTTGCCCGAGATTCGATCGTCGGTATCTTAATATCCAATTCAGTCTCATTACCGGCAAGTCTCTTTACTCGTTCTGTAATACATCATCCCGCAACTAACTCATTAGCTGCAATGCTTGCAAGACTTTAAGTGATGTGCATTACCGAGAGGGCCCAGAGATACCTCTCCGACAATCAGAGTGACAAATCCTAATCTCGAAATACGCCAACCCAACAAGTACCTTCGGAGACACCTGTAGAGCACCTTTATAATCACCCAGTTACGTTGTGACATTTGGTAATACACAAAGTGTTCCTCCGGTAAACGGGATTTGCATAATCTCATAGTCATAGGAACATGCATAAGTCATGAAGAAAGCAATAGCAACAAACTAAACGATCAAGTGCTATGCTAACGGAATGGGTCAAGTCAATCACATCATTCTCCTAATGATGTGATCCCGTTAATCAAATGACAACTCATGTCTATGGTTAGGAAACATAACCATCTTTGATCAACGAGCTAGTCAAGTAGAGGCATAGTAGTGACACTCTGTTTGTCCATGTATTCACACATGTATTATGTTTCCGGTTAATACAATTCTAGCATGAATAATAAACATTTATCATGATACAAGGAAATAAATAATAACTTTATTATTGCCTCTAGGGCATATTTCCTTCAGTCTCCCACTTGCACTAGAGTCAATAATCTAGATCACACAGTAATGATTCTAACACCCATGGAGCCTTGGTGCTGATCATGTTTTGCTCGTGGAAGAGGCTTAGTCAGCGGGTCTGCAACATTCAGATCTGTATATATCTTGCAAATTTCTATGTCTCCACTTGGACTAAATCCTGAATGGAATTGAAGCGTCTCTTGATGTGCTTGGTTCTCTTGTGAAATCTGGATTCCTTTGCTAAGGCAATTGCACCAGTATTGTCACAAAAGATTTTCATTGGACCCAATGCACTAGATATGACACCTAGATCGGATATGAACTCCTTCATCCAGACTCCTTCATTTGCTGCTTCCGAAGCAGCTATGTACTCCGCTTCACATGTAGATCCCGCCACGACGCTTTGTTTAGAACTGCACCAACTGACAGCTCCACCGTTTAATGTAAACACGTATTCGGTTTGCGATTTAGAATTGTCCGGATCAGTGTCAAAGCTTGCATCAACGTAACCATTTATGATGAGCTCTTTGTCACCTCCATATACGAGAAACATATCCTTAGTTCTTTTCAGGTACTTCAGGATGTTCTTGACCGCTGTCCAGTGATCCACTCCTGGATTACTTTGGTATCTCCCTGCTAGACTTATAGCAAGGCACACATCAGGTCTGGTACACAACATTGCATACATGATAGAGCCTATGGTTGAAGCATAGGGAACATCTTTCATTTTCTCTCTATCTTCTGCAGTGGTCGGACATTGAGTCTTACTCAACTTCACACCTTGTAACACATGCAAGAACCCTTTCTTTGCTTGATCCATTTTGAACTTCTTCAAAACTTTGTGAAGATATGTGCTTTGTGAAAGTCCAATTAAGCGTATTGATCTATCTCTATAGATCTTAATGCCCAATATGTAAGCAGCTTCACCGAGGTCTTTCATTGAAAAACTCTTATTCAAGTATCCCTTTATGCTATCGAGAAATTCTATATTATTTCCAATCAATAATATGTCATCCACATATAATATCAGAAATGCTACAGAGCTCCCACTCACTTTCTTGTAAATACAGGCTTCTCCAAAAGTCTGTATAAAACCAAATGCTTTGATCACAGTATCAAAGCGTTTATTCCAACTCCGAGAGGCTTGCACCAGTCCATAAATGGATCGCTGGAGCTTGCACACTTTGTTAGCTCCCTTTGGATTGACAAAACCTTCTCGTTGCATCATATACAACTCTTCTTTCAGAAATCCATTCAGAAATGCAGTTTTGACATCCATTTGCCAAATTTCATAATCATAAAATGCGACAATTGCTAACATGATTCGGACGGACTTAAGCATCGCTACGGGTGAGAAGGTCTCATCATAGTCAATCCCTTGAACTTGTCGAAAACCTTTCACAACAAGTCGAGCTTTATAGACAGTAATATTACCGTCAGCGTCAGTCTTCTTCTTGAAGATCCATTTATTCTCAATTGCTTGCCGATCAACGGGCAAGTCAACCAAAGTCCACACTTTGTTCTCATACATGGATCCCATCTCAGATTTCATGGCTTCTAGCCATTTTGCGGAATCTGGGCTCACCATCGCTTCTTCATAGTTCGTAGGTTCATCATGATCTAGTAGCATGACTTCCAGAACAGGATTACCGTACCACTCTGGTGCGGATCTTACTCTGGTTGATCTACGAGGTTCGGTAGTAACTTGATCTAAAGTTTCATGATCATTATCATTAACTTCCTCACTAATTGGTGTAGGTGTCACAGAAACCGGTTTGTGTGATGTACTACTTTTCCAATAAGGGAGCAGGTATAGATACCTCATCAAGTTCTACTTTTCTCCCACTCACTTCTTTCGAGAGAAACTTCTTCTCTAGAAAAACTCTGAATTTAGCAACAAAAGTCTTGCCTTCGGATATGTGATAGAAGGTGTACCCAACAGTCTCCTTTAGGTATCCTATGAAGACACATTTCTCCGATTTGGGTTCGAGCTTATCAGGTCGAAGCTTTTTCACATAAGCATCGCAGCCCCAAACTTTCAGAAACGACAACTTTGGTTTCTTGCCAAACCACAGTTCATAAGGCGTCGTCTCAACGGATTTCGATGGTGTCCTATTTAACATGAATGCAGCCGTCTCTAAAGCATAACCCCAAAACGATAGCGGTAAATCAGTAAGAGACATCATAGATCGTACCATATCTAATAAAGTACGATTACGACGTTCGGACACACCATTACGCCGTGGTGTTCCGGGTGGCGTGAGTTGTGAAACTATTCCGCATTGTCTCAAATTTAGACCAAACTCGTAACTCAAATATTCTCCTGCACGATCAGATCGTAGAAACTTTATTTTCTTGTTACGATGATTTTCAACTTCACTCTGAAATTCTTTGAACTTTTCAAATGTTTCAGACTTATGTTTCATTAAGTACATATACCCATATCTGCTTAAATCATCTGTGAAGGTGAGAAAATAACGATATCCGCCACGAGCCTCAACATTCATTGGACCACATACATCTGTATGTATGATTTCCAACAAATCTGTTGCTCTCTCCATAGTACCGGAGAACGGCGTTTTAGTCATCTTACCCATGAGGCACGGTTCGCAAGTACCAAGCGATTCATAATCAAGTGGTTCCAAAAGTCCATCAGTATGGAGTTTCTTCATGCGCTTTACACTGATATGACCTAAACGGCAGTGCCACAAATAAGTTGCACTATCATTATCAACTCTGCATCTTTTGATTTCAACATTATGAATATGTGTATCACTACTATCGAGATTCATTAAAAATAGACCACTCTTCAAGGGTGCATGACCATTAAAGATATTACTCATATAAATAGAACAACCATTATTCTCTATTTAAATGAATAACCGTCTCGCATCAAACAAGATCCAGATATAATGTTCATGCTCAACGCTGGCACCAAATAACAATTATTTAGGTCTAATACTAATCCCGAAGGTAGATGTAGAGGTAGCGTGCCGACCGCGATCACATCGACTTTGGAACCATTTCCCACGCGCATCGTCACCTCGTCCTTAGCCAATCTTCGCTTCATCCGTAGCCCCTATTTCGAGTTGCAAATGTTAGCAACAGAACCAGTATCAAATACCCAGGTGCTAGTGCGAGCATTAGTAAGGTACACATCAATAACATGTATATCACATATACATTTGTTCACTTTGCCATCCTTCTTATCCGCCAAATACTTTGGGCAGTTCCGCTTCCAGTGACCAGTCTGCTTGCAGTAGAAGCACTCAGTCTCAGGCTTAGGTCCAGACTTGGGTTTCTTCTCCTGAGCAGCAACTTGTTTGATGTTGTTCTTGAAGTTCCCTTTCTTCTTCCCTTTGCTCTTTTTCTTGAAACTGGTGGTCTTATTAACCATCAACACTTGATGCTCCTTCTTGATTTCTACCTCCGCAGCTTTTAGCATCGCGAAGAGCTCAGGAATAGTCTTATTCATCCCTTTCATATTATAGTTCATCACGAAGCTTTTGTAGCTTGGTGGCAGTGATTGAAGAACTCTGTCAATGACACTATCAACAGGAAGATTAACCCCCAGTTGAGTCAAGTGATTATGATACTCAGACATTTTGAGTATATGTTCACTGACAGAACTATTCTCCTCCATCTTGCAGCTATAGAACTTATTGGAGACTTCATATCTCTCAATCCGGGCATTTGCTTGAAATATTAACTTTAACTCCTGGAACATCTCATATGCTCCATGACATTCAAAACGTCATTGAAGACCCGGTTCTAAGCCGTAAAGCATGGCACACTGAACTATCGAGTAATCATCAGCTTTGCTCTGCCAGACGTTCATAACATCTGGTGTTGCTCCTGCAGCAGGCTTGGCACTTAGTGGTGCTTCCAGGACGTAATTCTTCTGTGCAGCAATGAGGATAATCCTCAAGTTATGGACTTAGTCCGTGTAATTGCTACCATCATCTTTCAACTTTGCTTTCTCAAGGAACGCATTAAAATTCAACGGAACAACAACACGAGCTATCTATCTAGAATCAAACATAGACAAGCAAGATACTATCAGGTACTAAGTTCATGATAAATTTAAGTTCAATTAATCATATTACTTAAGAACTCCCACTTAGAAAGATATCCCTCTAATCCTCTAAGTGATCACGTGATCCAAATCAACTAAACCATGTCTGATCATCACGTGAGATGGAGTAGTATCAATGGTGAACATCAATATGTTGATCACATCTACTATATGATTCACGCTCGACCTTTCGGTCTCCGCGTTCCGAGGCCATATCTATTATATGCTAGGCTCGTCAAGTTTAACCTGAGTATTCCGCGTGTGCAACTGTTTTGCACCCGTTGTATATGAACGTAGACCCTATCACACCTGATCATCACGTGGTGTCTCAGCACGAAGAACTTTCGCAACGGTGCATACTCAGGGAGAACACTTATACTTTGGTAATTTAGTGAGGGATCATCTTATAATGCTACTATCAAACAAAGCAAGATAAGATGCATAAACTATAAACATCACATGCAATCAATATAAGTGATATGATATGGCCATCATCATCTTGTACTTGTGATCTCCATCTTCGAAGTACCATCATGATCACCATCATCACCGGCGCGACACCTTGATCTCCATCGTAGCATCGTTGTCGTCTCGCCAATCTTATGCTTCCACGACTATTGCTACCGCTTAGTGATAAAGTAAAGCATTACAGCGCGATTGCATTGCATACAATAAAGCGACAACCATATGGCTCCTGCCAGTTGCCGATAACTCGTGTACAAAACATGATCATCTCATACAATAAAATTTAGCATCATGTCTTGACCATATCACATCACAACATGCCCTGCAAAAACAAGTTAGACGTCCTCTACTTTGTTGTTGCAAGTTTTACGTGGCTGATACCTGCTTAGCAAGAACCGTTCTTACCTACGCATCAAAACCACAATGATAGTTTGCCAAGTCGGTGCTGTTTTAACCTTCGCAAGGACCGGGCGTAGCCACACTTGGTTCAACTAAAGTTGGAGAAATTGACACCCGCCAGTCACCTGTGTGCAAAGCACGTCGGTAGAACCAGCTCGCGTAAGCGTACGCGTAATGTCGGTGCGGGCCGCTTCATCCAACAATACCGCCGAACCAAAGTATGACATGCTGGTAAACAGTATGACTTATATCGCCCACAACTCACTTGTGTTCTACTCATGCACAACATCAACACATAAAACCTAGGCTCGGATGCCACTGTTGGGGAACATAGTAATTTCAAAAAAAAATCCTACGCACACGCAAGATCATGGTGATGCATAGCAACGAGAGAGGAGAGTGTAGTCTACGTACCCTCGTAGACCGAAAGCGGAAGCGTTAGCACAATGCGGTTGATGTAGTCGTACGTCTTCACGGCCCGACCGATCAAGCACCGAAACTACGGCACCTCCGAGTTCTAGCACACGTTAAGCTCGATGACGATCCCCGGACTCCGATCCAGCAGAATGTCGAGGAAGAGTTCCGTCAGCACGACGGCGTGGTGACGATCTTGATGTTCTACCGTCACAGGGCTTCGCCTAAGCACCGCTACAATATTATCGAGGATTATGGTAGAGGGGGCACCGCACACGGCTAAGAGATCAATGATCAATTGTTGTGTCTCTGGGGTACCCCCCTGCCCCCGTATATAAAGGAGGAAGGGGGAGGAGGTGCGACTAGGCAAGGGGCGCGCCAGGAGGAGTCCTACTCCCACCGGGAGTAGGACTCCCCCCTTTCCATGTTGGACTAGGACTTGGGGGGAAGGAGAGAAAGAGGGGAAAGGAAAGGGGGGGCGCCGCCCCCTCCTTGTCCAATTCGGACTTGGGGGGAGGGGCGCGCGGCAGCCCCTTGGCCTCCTCTCTACTTTCTCCACTAGTCCCATTAAGGCCCATTAGGTTACCGGGGGGTTCCGGTAACCTCCCGGTACTCCGGTAAAATGCCGATTTCACCCGGAACACTTCCGATGTCCAAATATGGGCTTCCAATATATCAATCTTTATGTCTCGACCATTTAGAGACTCCTCGTCATGTCCGTGATCACATCCAGGACTCCGAACAACCTTCGGTACATCAAAACATATAAACTCATAATGAAACTGTCATCGTAACGTTAAGCGTGCGGACCCTACGGGTTCGAGAACAATGTAGACATGACCGAGACATGTCTCCGGTCAATAACCAATAGCGGAACCTGAAGGAAATATGCCCTAGAGGCAATAATAAAGTTATTATTTATTTCCTTATATCATGATAAATGTTTATTATTCATGCTAGAATTTTATTAACCGGAAACATAATACATGTGTGAATACATAGACAAACAAAGTGTCACTAGTATGCCTCTACTTGACTAGCTCGTTAATCAAAGATGGTTATGTTTCCTAACAATGAACAATGAGTTGTTATTTGATTAACGGGATCACATCATTAAGTGAATGATCTGATTGACAAGACCCATTCCATTAGCTTAGCACCCGATCGTTTAGTATGTTGCTATTGCTTTCTTCATGACTTATACATGTTCCTATGACTATGAGATTATGCAACTCCCGTTTGCCGGAGGAACACTTTGTGTGCTACCAAACGTCACAACGTAACTGGGTGATTATAAAGGAGCTCTACAGGTGTCTCCAAAGGTACATGTTGGGTTGGCGTATTTCGAGATTAGGATTTGTCACTCCGATTGTCGGAGAGGTATCTCTGGGCCCTCTCGGTAATGCACATCACTTAAGCCTTGCAAGCATTGCAACTAATGAGTTAGTTGCGGGATGATGTATTACAGAACGAGTAAAGAGACTTGCCGGTTACGAGATTGAGCTAGGTATTGGAATACCGACGATCGAATCTCGGACAAGTAACATACCGATGACAAAGGGAACAACGTATGTTGTTATGCGGTCTGACCGATAAAGATCTTCGTAGAATATGTAGGAGCCAATATGAGCATCCAGGTTCCGCTATTGGTTATTGATCAGAGACATGTCTCGGTCATGTCTACATTGTTCTCGAGCCCGTAGGGTCCGCACGCTTAAGGTTACGATGACAGTTATATTATGAGTTTATGCATTTTGATGTACCGAAGTTTGTTCGGAGTCCCGAATGTGATCACAGACATGACGAGGAGTCTCGAAATGGTCGAGACATAAAGATTGATATATTTGAAGCCTATGTTTGGATATCGGAAGTGTTCCGAGTGAAATCGGGATTTTACCGGAGTACCGGGAGGTTACCGAACCCCCCCGGGAGATATATGGGCCATAGTGGGCCTTAGTGGAAAAGAGAAGAGGCAGCCCAACATGGGCCGTGCGCCCCTCCCCTCCCTTGGTCCGAATAGGACAAGGAGAGGGGGTCGGCCCCTCTCTCTCCTTTCCCCCCTCCGTGAATCCTATTCCAACTAGGATTGGGGGGAATCATACTCCCAGAGGGAGTAGGACTCTCCTGGCGCGCCTCTCCATGGCCAGCCGCACCCCCTCCCTTAGTCCTTTATATACGGAGGCAAGGGCACCCCAGAAACACACAAGTTGATCCACGTGATCATATTCTTAGCCGTGTGCGGTGCCCCCTTCCACCATAATCCTCGATAATATTGTAGCGGAGTTTAGGCGAAGCCCTGCTGCAGTAGTACATCAAGATCGTCACCACGCCGTCGTGCTGACGGAACTCTTCCCCGACACTTTGCTGGATCGGAGTCTGGGGATCGTCATCAAGCTGAACGTGTGCTAAAACTCGGAGGTGCCGTAGTTTCGGTGCTTGATCGGTCGGGCCGTGAAGACGTACGACTACATCAACCAAACGCTTCCGTTGTCGATCTACTAGGTATGTAGATCACACTCTCCCCCTCATTGCTATGCATCACCGTGATCTTGCGTGTGCGTAGGAATTTTTTTGAAATTACTATGTTCCCCAACAGTGGCATCCGAGCCTAGGTTTTTATGTTGATGTTATATGCACGAGTAGAACACAAGTGAGTTGTGGGCGATATAAGTCATACTGCTTACCAGCATGTCATACTTTGGTTCGGCGGTATTGTTGGATGAAGCGGCCCGGACCGACATTACGCGTACGCTTACGCGAGACCGGTTCTCCCGACGTGCTTTGCACATAGGTGGCTTGCGGGTGACAGTTTCTCCAACTTTAGTTGAATCGAGTGTGGCTATGCCCGGTCCTTGCGAAGGTTAAAACAGCACCAACTTGACAAACTATCGTTGTGGTTTTGATGCGTAGGTAAGATTAGTTCTTGCTTAAGCCCGTAGTAGCCACGTAAAACTTGCAACAACAAAGTAGAGGACGTCTAACTTGTTTTTGCAGGGCATGTTGTGATGTGATATGGTCAAGACATGACGCTGATTTTTGTTGTATGAGATGATCATGTTTTATAACCGAGTTATCGGCAACTGGCAGGAGCCATATGGTTGTCGCTTTATTGTATGCAATGCAATCACGATGTAATGCTTTACTTTATCACTAAGCGGTAGCAATAGTCGTGGAAGCACAAGCTTGGCGAGACGACAACGATGCTACGATGGAGATCATGGTGTCACGCCGGTGACGATGGTGATCACGACGGTGCTTCGCAGATGGAGATCACAAGCACAAGATGATGGCGGCCATATCATATCACTTATATTGATTGCATGTGATGTTTATCTTTTATGCATCTCATCTTGCTTTGATTGACGGTAGCATTATAAGATGATCTCTCACTAAATTATCAAGAAGTGTTCTCCCTGAGTATGCACCGTTGCGAAAGTTCTTCGTGCTGAGACATCACGTGATGATCGGGTGTGATAGGCTCTACGTTCAAATACAACAGGTGCAAAACAGTTGCACACGCGGAATACTCATGTTATACTTGACGAGCCAAGCATATACAGATATGGCCTCGGAACACGGAGACCGAAAGGTCGAGCGTGAATCATATAATAGATATGATCAACATAATGATGTTCACCAATGAAACTACTCCATCTCACGTGATGATCGGACATGGTTTAGTTGATTTGGATCACGTAATCACTTAGAGGATTAGAGGGATGTCTATCTAATTGGGAGTTCTTTAAGTAAATTAACTGAACTTAAATTTATCATGAAACTTAGTATCTGATAAGTATCTTGCTTGTTTATGCTTGTTTGTAGATAGATGGCTCGTGCTGTTGTTCCGTTGAATTTTAATGCGTTCCTTGAGAAAGCAAAGTTGAAAGATGATGGTAGCAATTACACGGACTGGGTCCGTAACTTGAGGATTATCCTCATTGCTGCACAGAAGAATTACGTCCTGGAAGCACTGCTGGGTGCCAGGCCTGCTGCAGGAGCAACGCCGGATGTTATGAATGTCTGGCAGAGCAAAGCTGATGACTACTCGATAGTTCAGTGTGCCATGCTTTACGGCTTAGAACCGGGTCTTCAACAATGTTTTGAACGTCATGGAGCATATGAGATGTTCCAGGAGTTGAAGTTAATATTTCAAGCAAATGCCCGGATTGAGAGATATGAAGTCTCCAATAAGTTCTATAGCTGCAAGATGGAGGAGAACAGTTCTGTCGGTGAGCATATACTCAAAATGTCTGGGTATAATAATCACTTGATTCAATTAGGAGTTAATCTTCCAGATGATTGCGTCATTGACAGAATTCTCCAATCACTGCCACCAAGCTACAAGAGCTTCGTGATGAACTATAATATGCAAGGGATGAATAAGACTATTCCCGAGCTCTTCGCAATGCTGAAAGCTGCGGAGGTAGAAATCAATAAGGAGCATCAAGTGTTGATGGTCAACAAGACCACTAGTTTCAAGAAAAAGGGCAAAGGGAAGAAGAAGGGGAACTTCAAAAAAAAACAGCAAGCAAGTTGCTACTCAAGAGAAGAAACCCAAACCTGGACCTAAGCCTGAAACTGAGTGCTTCTATTGTAAGCAGACTGGTCACTGGAAGCGGAACTTCCCCAAGTATTTGGCGGATAAGAAGGATGGCAAGGTGAACAAAGGTATATGTGATATACATGTTATTGATGTGTACCTTACTAATGCTCGCAGTAGCACCTGGGTATTTGATACTGGTTCTGTTGCTAATATTTGCAACTCGAAACAGGGACTACGGATTAAGCGAAGATTGGCTAAGGATGAGGTGACGATGCACGTGGGAAACGGTTCCAAAGTCGATGTGATCGCAGTCGGCACGCTACCTCTAGATCTACCTTCGGGATTAATATTAGACCTAAATAATTGTTATTTGGTGCCAGCGTTAAGCATGAACATTATATCTGGATCTTGTTTGATGCGAGACGGTTATTCATTTAAATCAGAGAATAATGGTTGTTCTATTTATATGAGTAATATCTTTTATGGTCATGCACCCTTGAAGAGTGGTCTATTCTTGTTGAATCTCGATAGTAGTAACACACATATTCATAATGTTGAAGCCAAAAGATGCAGAGTAGATAATGATAGGGCAACATATTTGTGGCACTGCCGTTTAGGTCATATCGGTGTAAAGCGCATGAAGAAACTCCATACTGATGGACTTTTGGAACCACTTGATTATGAATCACTTGGTACTTGCGAACCGTGCCTCATGGGCAAGATGACCAAAACACCGTTCTCCGGTACTATGGAGAGAGCAACAGATTTGTTGGAAATCATACATACAGATGTATGTGGCCCAATGAATATTGAGGCTCGTGGCGGATATCGTTATTTTCTCACCTTCACAGATGACTTAAGCAGATATGGGTATATCTACTTGATGAAACATAAGTCTGAAACATTTGAAAAGTTCAAAGAATTTCAGAGTGAAGTTGAAAATCATCGTAACAAGAAAATAAAGTTTCTGCGATCTGATCGTGGAGGGGAATATTTGTGTTACGAGTTTGGTGTACATTTGAAAAATTGTGGAATAGTTTCACAACTCATGCCACCCGGAACACCACAGCGTAATGGTGTGTCCGAACGTCATAATCGTACTTTACTAGATATGGTGCAATCTATGATGTCTCTTACTGATTTACCGCTATCATTTTGGGGATACGCTCTAGAGACGGCCGCATTCACGTTAAATAGGGCACCATCAAAATCCGTTGAGACGACGCCTTATGAACTGTGGTTTGGCAAGAAACCAAAGTTGTCATTTCTGAAAGTTTGGGGCTGCGATGCTTATGTGAAAAAGCTTCAACCTGATAAGCTCGAACCCAAATCAGAGAAATGTGTCTTCATAGGATATCCAAAGGAGACTATTGGATACACCTTCTATCATAGATCCGAAGGCAAGACTTTTGTTGCCAAGTTCGGAAACTTTCTAGAGAAGGAGATTCTCTCGAAAGAAGTAAGTGGGAGGAAAGTAGAACTTGACGAGGTAACTGTACCTGCTCCCTTATTGGAAAGTACTACATCACTGAAAACTGTTTCTGTGACACCTACACCAGTTAGTGAGGAAGCTAATGATGATGATCATGAAACTTCAGAACAAGATACTACTGAACCTCGTAGATCAACCAGAGTAAGATCCGCGCCAGAGTGGTACGGTAATCCCGTTCTGGAAGTCATGCTACTAGATCATGATGAACCTACAAACTATGAAGAAGCGATGGTGAGCCCAGATTCCGCAAAGTGGCTTGAAGCCATGAAATCTGAGATGGGATCCATGTATGAGAACAAAGTATGGACTTTGGTTGACTTGCCCGATGATCGACGAGTGAGAATAAATGGATCTTCAAGAAGAAGACTGACGCTGACGGTAATATTACTGTCTACAAAGCTCGACTTGTCGCAAAAGGTTTTCGGCAAGTTCAAGGGATTGACTACGATGAGACCTTCTCACCCGTAGCGATGCTTAAGTCTGTCCGAATCATGTTAGCAATTGCCGCATTTTATGATTATGAAATTTGGCAGATGGATGTCAAAACTGCATTCCTGAATGGATTTCTGGAAGAAGAGTTGTATATGATGCAACAAGAAGGTTTTGTCGATCCAAAGGGAGCTAACAAAGTGTGCAAGCTCCAGCGATCCATTTATGGACTGGTGCAAGCCTCTCGGAGTTGGAATAAACGTTTTGATAGTGTGATCAAAGCATTTGGTTTTATACAGACTTTTGGAGAAGCCTGTATTTACAAGAAAGTGAGTGGGAGCTCTGTAGCATTTTTGATATTATATGTGGATGACATATTACTAATTGGAAATGATGTAGAATTTCTGGATAGCATAAAGGGATACTTGAATAAGAGTTTTTCAATGAAAGACCTCGGTGAAGCTTCTTACATATTAGGCATTAAGATCTATAGAGATAGATCAAGACGCTTAATTGGACTTTCACAAACCACATACCTTGACAAAGTTTTGAAGAAGTTCAAGATGGATCAAGCAAAGAAAGGGTTCTTACCTGTGTTACAAGGTGTGAAGTTGAGTAAGACTCAATGACCGACCACTCTAGAAGATAGAGTGAATATGAAAGATGTTCCCTATGCTTCAGCCATAGGCTCTATCATGTATGCAATGCTGTGTACCAGACCTGATGTGTGCCTTGCTATAAGTCTAGCAGGGAGGTACCAAAGTAATCCAGGAGTGGATCACTGGACAGCGGTCAAGAACATCCTGAAATACCTGAAAAGGACTAAGGATATGTTTCTCATATATGGAGGTGACAAAGATCTCATCATAAAAGGTTACGTTGATGCAAGCTTCGACACTGATCCGGACGATTCTAAATCGCAAACCGGATACGTGTTTACATTAAACGGTGGAGCTGTCAGTTGGTGCAGTTCTAAACAAAGCGTTGTAGCGGGATCTACATGTGAAGCGGAGTACATAGCTGCTTCGGAAGCAGCAAATGAAGGAGTCTGGATGAAGGAGTTCATATCCGATCTAGGTGTCATACCTAGTGCATCGGGTCCAATGAAAATCTTTTGTGACAATACTGGTGCAATTGCCTTGGCAAAGGAATCCAGATTTCACAAGAGAACCAAGCACATCAAGAGACGCTTCAATTCCATCCGGGATCTAGTCCAGGTGGGATACATAGAGATTTGCAAGATACATACGGATCTGAATGTTGCAGACCCGTTGACTAAGCCTCTTCCACGAGCAAAACATGATCAGCACCAAGGCTCCATGGGTGTTAGAATGATTACCGTGTAATCTAGATTATTGACTCTAGTGCAAGTGGGAGACTGAAGGAAATATGCCCTAGAGGCAATAATAAAGTTATTATTTATTTCCTTATATCATGATAAATGTTTATTATTCATGCTAGAATTGTATTAACCGGAAACATAATACATGTGTGAATACATAGACAAACAAAGTGTCACTAGTATGCCTCTACTTGACTAGCTCGTTAATCAAAGATGGTTATGTTTCCTAACCATGAACAATGAGTTGTTATTTGATTAATGGGATCACATCATTAAGTGAATGATCTGATTGACAAGACTCATTCCATTAGCTTAGCACCCGATCGTTTAGTATGTTGCTATTGCTTTCTTCATGACTTATACATGTTCCTATGACTATGAGATTATGAAACTCCTGTTTGCCGGAGGAACACTTTGTGTGCTACCAAACGTCACAATGTAACTGGGTGATTACAAAGGAGCTCTACAGGTGTCTCTAAAGGTACATGTTGGGTTGGCGTATTTCGAGATTAGGATTTGTCACTCCGATTGTCGGAGAGGTATCTCTGGGCCCTCTCGGTAATGCACATCACTTAAGCCTTGCAAGCATTGCAACTAATGAGTTAGTTGCGGGATGATGTATTACAGAACGAGTAAAGAGACTTGCCGGTAACGAGATTGAGCTAGGTATTGGAATACCGATGATCGAATCTCGGACAAGTAACATACCGATGACAAAGGGAACAACATATGTTGTTATGCGGTCTGACCGATAAAGATCTTCATAGAATATGTAGGAGCCAATATGAGCATCCAGGTTCCTCTATTGGTTATTGACCGGAGACATGTCTCGGTCATGTCTACATTGTTCTCGAACCCGTAGGGTCCGCATGCTTAAGGTTACGATGATAGTTATATTATGAGTTTATGCATTTTGATGTACCGAAGTTTGTTCGGAGTCCCGGATGTGATCACGGACATGACGAGGAGTCTCGAAATGGTCGAGACATAAAGATTGATATATTGAAAGCCTATGTTTGGATATCGGAAGTGTTCCGAGTGAAATCGGGATTTTACCGGAGTACCGGGAGGTTACCAGAACCCCCCGGGAGATATATGGGCCATAGTGGGCCTTAGTGGAAAAGAGAAGAGGCAACCCAACATGGGCCGCGCGCCCCTCCCCTCCCTTGGTCTGAATAGGACAAGGAGTGGGGGCCGGCCCCTCTCTCTCCTTTCCCCCCTCCGCGAATCCTATTCCAACTAGGATTGGGGGGAATCCTACTCCCAGAGGGAGTAGGACTCTCCTGGCGCGCCTCTCCATGGCCGGCCGCACCCCCCTCCCTTAGTCCTTTATATACGGAGGCAGGGGCACCCCAGAAACACACAAGTTGATCCACGTGATCATATTCTTAGCCGTGTGCGGTGCCCCCTTCCACCATAATCCCCGATAATATTGTAGCGGAGTTTAGGCGAAGCCCTGCTGTAGTAGTACATCAAGATCGTCACCATGCCGTCGTGCTGACGGAACTCTTCCCCGACACTTTGCTGGATCGGAGTCCGGGGATCGTCATCAAGCTGAACGTGTGCTAAAACTCGGAGGTGTCGTAGTTTCGGTGCTTGATCGGTCGGGCCGTGAAGACGTACGACTACATCAACCAAACGCTTCCGTTGTCGATCTACTAGGTATGTAGACCACACTCTCCCCCTCGTTGCTATGCATCACCAGGATCTTGTGTGTGCGTAGGAATTTTTTTGAAATTACTACGTTCCCCAACAGAACCTAGATGCTCATATTGGCTCCTACATATTCTACGAAGATCTTTATCGATCAGACCGCATAACAACATACGTTGTTCCCTTTGTCATCGGTATGTTACTTGCCCGAGATTCGATCGTCGGTATCTTAATATCTAGTTCAATCTCGTTATAGGCAAGTCTCTTTACTCGTTCTGTAATACATCATCCCGCAACTAACTCATTAGCTGCAATGCTTGCAAGATTTTAAGTGATGTGCATTACCGAGAGGGCCCAGAGATACCTCTCCGACAATCGGAGTGACAAATCCTAATCTCGAAATACGCCAACCCAACAAGTACCTTCGGAGACACCTGTAGAGAACCTTTATAATCACCCAGTTATGTTGTGACGTTTGGTAGCACACAAAGTGTTCCTCCGGTAAACGGGGGTTGCATAATCTCATAGTCATAGGAACATGTATAAGTCATGAAGAAAGCAATAGCAACAAACTAAACGATCAAGTGCTAAGCTAACGGAATGGGTCAAGTCAATCACATCATTCTCCTAATGATGTGATCCCGTTAATCAAATGACAACTCATGTCTATGGTTAGGAAACATAACCATCTTTGATCAACGAGCTAGTCTAGTAGAGGCATACTAGTGACACTCTGTTTGTTTATGTATTCACATATGTATTATGTTTCCGGTTAATACAATTCTAGCATGAATAATAAACATTTATCATGATACAAGGAAATAAATAATAACTTTATTATTGCCTCTAGGGCATATTTCCTTCAACCTATACAAGATGGAGCACTGGAAGGGGCCTCATAATATTGTATCATATTATATGTTGTACTACTTTGTGCCATGCATGAAAATTAATAAGGCAAGCTAAAATACTAACTTATGATACTATGCATTACGAAAGTAGTATCATACACTAGTAGTATCATATGCATGATACGAGTAAATGATACTCCCCATTACGGCCAACCTTAAGCCTCGCATCCTGACAATTTTTGGATCCTTATGACCTGGCAGTTTCTTACTGGCAGTGATGCGACATATTACTGTTGGATAAATTCAAGAGCCCACAATGACATTTCACTGTCAGATGGAGACACACGGACTGATATCTAGTGCCTTGACACAGCCCATGCATCGATGAACAGTGCGATGCCTTCACTGCATGCACCAGTTTTCCTTCTACAAAAGAATGCAAGGATTCGGCCCCACCACCACATTTTCCTTTGGCTTCACGGTAGGCGACACCACAACGTTGGCCTCCAGCAGCGTGGGATCCTCACGATCCAGCTCGTTGGTAATGGGCCAGCTAGCTCCTGACACCATGGCTAGTGCAGGCCCATCTTTGCCACTAGTCATCCAGCTTCAGTTGGAAAACACTAGGGGATAGGATCATATGTTTAAGCTTCTACAGTGGAACACACTGGGCATGTGATAAAGCACAAAGTGCTTCTGGTCGTCCGTCGCATCTTTTTGCAGAAACACCCTGCCTTTTCTATTAATTAACCCATAGTCCATCTTTTAGTGAGAATGAATCGTTCTTTGGGGTTTTACACAAAATACCCTGCCTTTTATATTAATCAACCCGCGGTCCGTATTTAAGTCAGCTGGATCATTTTTTTCTTTTAACAGAAAACTCCCTAACTTTTTGATTAATCAATCTGCAGTTTGTCTAAAATAAAATTATACATATCTTTTAAACCGTAACTCCGATTCTAACATGTTACATATAAACTTTGATTAAAAAATATATAGAATCTAAATATGATGTTATTTTTAGCTGTTAAATATTCCTAAAATATTATTTTTAGTGCAAACTTAATATATAATGCACGATCAATTTTTCTTTCATACCAGCTGCAATCCGAATTGCAAATAAACTCACATTAAAACCCGATTGAGAGAAAATAAAACATCGATAACACGCATGCACACCTCTGAAAACTCGCGGGGAAAACAACATATTTCTCATTTTATTCTGAGCGAGCGTGCGTGCGCGAGCGAAAGGGAGACGCCTTAGGACTGACCACATTCAAACGTGTTTTCTTTGTGTGAGCACTGAGGCTACCGTTGGCAACACAAATGTGATGCCATGTGAAAATAAAGGATGTGCACCTATTAGTGTATTGAGTTGTGATTATTGGGTTAAGAGCATGTGTTATTTTCTCTCCCATTGCAACCCACGGGTTCTTTTGCTAGTGTGTGTGTTGTAAATATGAGTCTGTCCTAACAACTAATGTTTTGGCATTGAATTGGCTGGTCTATGCAACTTAATATGTTGTTTTGATTAATCTTTTTTTGAAAGATGTTGTTTTGATTAATCTTTTGGCTAATTAACCACGTTCTTGCATGTGCTAGTATGTCCACTATGTTCAATGGCGTTTGTTTGCGACGAGCCGAGTCAATGCCGGCACCCGAGCGGCAATTATAGAGGACCATGCTTTGGCCTTACCGACGGTTGCGATCGTACATGCCATGATGAAAGCTCTCATAACGTGCGGGGCGATTGTGACTGTGACTTTAAATGCTACTGCTATACATGCCATGATGCAATGATACCAGCTTGACCCTTCTAAAAATAAATGTAAATTACCCCTTCCTGGCTCTTATGTAATACACACTCTCCATATTAATAAATACAGTTGTTTTAGGGTGAGATTCTTTTCAGATATGAAGCTGTTTTACAGCCTGATCGTTTCGTATCTTGTTAGCTGTCATCAAGTCCCGATGTAACATTAATCGTGCCTCGCGCCGTATTGATAGAGAGAGTCCCTCGCACCATGCATGGAGGCCGTCACGCCGTAGGACGTCATGGTGAAGTCCGTCGAGCCAGACTCCAGCACGCTCGCGCCGTAGATCGTCCTCTTGCCAAACCCATCGTAGAAGTCCTAAGTCGCACGCGCATCCCACACGCGGATGCATGACTATTGCTAGTACATATAGAGAAATGGTCTTGGAAGAAGGCATGCTGGAGGAAGCCGTGATGTCGCGGATCAGTGAGGTGGCGCAAGTCAGACCCTTGTTGGCTCGCCGGTGGGCATCCCTAAGGCGTTTAATGACGTGATGATGATAGCAGGCACACATCCCTGATTTCGATAAAGGACGAACACAATGCATCCATGGGACCACTCCCTTGCCGCACAATCCTTGATTTCAACGAGGGAGGCGAGGGGATTAAAAGGGACTATCCGGAACAAGATCGATTCAGCCCTAGGAAAGCGATGTATCCATGGGACTACTTCCTTGACAATTGATGCATGCGTTTTGTTGCCTCCGATAAACATGCATATGTGGAGTTGATTTCTCCATAGAATAGTTTTTTTTAGTTTCCTAATAACTAGTAAAATAACGCCAGAATATAGCAGCTTGTAAAGCCCGTACAACATCAGAATAGTTTTTTTTTGGAGGAAGTCGTTTCGGTTTGTTGATTTCTCCGCATAAATAGTTTGTCGTGGTCGGTTTTTTCTTCCACGTTGCCTCGTGTAAGGCTCGTACCATAGCACTTGTACCTAGAATGTGCTTTTCGTAACATCTACTCCAGGTTCAGTTTCTATTGTCGAGTAAACACTAGGTCCAGTTTCTATTGTCGAGTTTGAAAACAGGTTATTCTTCACAAAAATCCTGAAAAAAGATGCATACAAATGAAGTTGAGGGCTGCAAGTTTCTTGTTTTGTTCAACTTTTGATAGATTATTAGAATTTAGAAACCCCTGTGGCCTGAGGATTGCAATAGAGCTTTGCTTTACAAGGGACAAAAGGATTTTGTTAGATATATGCAAGAGAGAATCCAGGTTGGTTTTGAGGCACAACATACAACCAGCTAATACTACCTGTTAGTTTGTCTTGTATAGATATATAAGAATAACCAAAGAAGCAGAGACTCATTCATTCACTCAGTCATGGGGAAGCAAGAATTCAACAAGCCAATTTGTTGGTAACAAACCAAAGTTTACAACTAGTCTCGATTGAGAAATTAACTCCACGGTTTACAACATTCATCCAACACACTCAAACTCGTAGCAACACAACGTTTTCGTAGCCCCACCATCGTCGTTCGCCGCCGGGCTTAGCCCAGTGGCGTCCTCTGGCGGCGGCGAGGGGGGGGGGGGGAGGTAGGGAGGTGGTGGTGACCCTGGTGGCTAGGATTTGAGGAGCCGCCCGAGAAGGGAACGACTCGGGGGGCCCTGCACGTCCTGCTCGCATGAAAGATCTCCTTCGACTGTCACCATCTTTTTGGCATCCTTCTGGTGTTCCTAGAACTTTTTCGTGTCTTTGCCCGGTTGTGACAGGTCCACACTCTGCTTTATTCGTTCCCGCGGAGGTCATGGCAACCTTATTGAGTTTTACATTTGGGACCTCTGCCTCCAATGCTTGTTCTGGGCTTCCACGGGCCGTGATGGTGTCATTTGAGCCTCGCATCTTTAACTGCAGAACTGCATATGATGCTACTGCCTTTAATTTTACATATGCCGGTCTGCAAAAGATTGTGTTGTAGCCGCTTTGAAAGGGGGCGACCTCGGATTTGAGTCGATATTGTCTTTACCCCCGAAGATGACTTCGAGCTTGATCCATCCTGGGGGGCGGATGGGTTGGCCTGGTACAATGCTACAATGCACGAACCATACCCAGCGCCACCACTCTGGTGGCGTGATGTTGTGTTGTTCTCATGGTAATGAAATTAAAGCTGCTTGGTAACTTTCTAGAAAAACTGCATTTCAATTTTACCATAAGCCAATCTGTGAGCACCGCAGAAGGTCAAGTCCAAGCGTAGACCTACAATTATACGGCCACTGAGGGAGTTCTGAATTAGGGGGTCTTTGGACAGCCGGACTATCTTCATTGGCCGGACTGTTAGACTATGAAGATACAAGATTGAAGACTTCGTCTCGTGTCCGGATGAGACTCTACTTGGCGTGGAAGGCAATCTAGGCAATAAGGATATGATATCTCCTCCTTTGTAACCGACCTTGTGTAACCCTAACCCTCTCCGGTGTCTATATAAACCGAAGGGTTTTAGGTCCGTAGGACAACAATCACAACATACAATCATACCATAGGCTAGCTTCTAGGGTTTAGCCTCTCTGATCTCGTGGTAGGTATACTCTTGTACTACTCATATCATCAATATTAATCAAGCAGGACGTAGGGTTTTACCTCCATCAAGAGGGCCCGAACCTGGGTAAAACATCGTGTCCCCTGCCTCCTGTTACCATCCGGCCTAGACGCACAGTTCGGGACCCCCTACCCGAGATCCGCCGGTTTTGACACCGACATTGGTGCTTTCATTGAGAGTTCCTCTGTGTCGTCGCTGTTAGGCTTGATGGCTCCTACTATCATCGATAGCGATGCGGTCCAGGGTGAGACTTTTCTCCCCGGACAGATCTTCGTATTCAGCGGCTTTGCACTGTGGGCTAATTCACTTGGCCATCTGGAGCAGATTGAAAGCTACGCCCCTGGCCATCAGGTCAGACTTGAAAGTTTGAACTACACGGCCAACATCCGCGGAGAATTGATCTTCGACGGATTCGAGTCACAACCGGGCGCGTCGCACTGTCGCGATGGGTATGACCTAGCTCTGCCGCCGAATAGTACCCCAGAGGCCGCGTCCGCATCAGCTCTGACCCTTAGCTCGGAGCAAACTGCGCCAATCGAGGACGGGTGGCTCGACACCACCTTAGGGGCTGTAGTCTCGACGGCGATCGAGCCAAACACCAGCATAATCCTCTGCGCAGCCCGTGACTCCAAGGTGCCGGACTCTTCTTGTGACTCTGAACCATCCGCACCCCTGCCAATCGAATCTGATTGGGCGCCGGTCATGGAATTCACCGCCGCGGATATCTTTCAGCACTCGCCCTTCGGCGACATTCTGAATTCACTAAGGTCTCTCTCTTTGTCAGGAGAGCCCTGGCCGGATTATGGCCAACAGGATTGGGATGCGAACGACGAAGAAATTCGACGCCCACCCACCACCAACGTCGTAGCCACTGTCGATGATTTAACCGACATGCTCGACTTCGACTCCGAAGACATCGACGGTATGGACAACGATGTAGGAGACGAACATAAACCAGCACCAATAGGGCACTGGAAAGCCACCTCGTCATATGACATATACATGGTGGATACACCCAAAGAAGGCAATGGCGACGGGATAGCGGAGGATGACCCCTCCAAGAAGCAACCCAAACGCCGACGTCAGCGGCGCCGCTCTAAGTCCCGCCAAAGCAAAAGTGGTGATACCGGCACAGGAGATAATGACACTCCGGATAGTGCCGAAGAAAACAACAAACCCCTCCAGCAAGATTTAGAGCAGGAGGATGGAGGAGCCAGCTCTCCTAAGAGAGCGGCAGACGGAGAGGAGGAGGATGACAATCACATGCCCCCCTCCGAAGACGAGGCAAGCCTCGGTGACGATGAATTCACCGTACCAGAGGATCCCGTCGAACAAGAGCGCTTCAAGCATCGGCTTATGGCCACGGCAAATAGCCTTAAGAAAAAGCAGCAGCAGCTTCAAGCTGATCAAGATCTGCTAGCTAACAAATGGACTGAAGTCCTCGCGGCCGAGGAATATAAACTCGAGCGTCCCTCCAAGAGTTACCCAAGGCGCGGGTTACTACCCCGACTAGAGGAAGAAGCGTATGATACGGCTGATCAGCCACCTCGTGGCCGCGATAGAGAGGCATTCCAGCCAAAGCTCAGCCTCCACCCCAACGCCATTCAAATAAAAAGGCATGGGGAGATATGCCAGACCTGCGAGACATATTGGAGGACAAGGTAAATCATTCAAGATCGATCTACGGATCACGAGGGCGCACCACTCTGCGAGACGACAAACGTCACGCCGGATACAATCCGGCCGGGCCGAACACAGCGGGCAAGACCCATTCGAGTTGCGTCGTGATATAGCCCAATACAGAGGCGCCGCACACCCTTATGCTTCATAGACGAAGTAATGGAACATCAATTCCCAGAAGGTTTCAAACCTGTAAATATTGAATCATACGACGGCACAACAGATCCCGCAGTATGGATTGAGGATTTCCTCCTCCACATCCACATGGCCCGCGGCGATGACTTACACGCCATCAAATACCTCCCACTAAAGCTCAAAGGACCAGCGCGGCATTGGCTTAACAGCTTGCCAGCGGACTCCATTAGCTGTTGGAAAGATCTGGAAGCCGCATTCCTCGACAACTTTCAGGGAACTTATGTGCGACCACCAGACGCCGATGATTTAAGCCACATAATTCAATAGCCAGAAGAGTCGGCCAGGCAATGCTGGACTCGGTTCCTTACAAAGAAAAATCAAATCGTCGACTGTCCGGATGCGGAGGCCTTAGCGGCTTTCAAGCACAACATCTAAGACGAGTGGCTAGCCCGGCACCTTGGTCAGGAAAAGCCGAAATCTATGGCAGCTCTCACGACGCTCATGACCCGCTTTTGTGCGGGAGAAGACAGCTGGCCGGTTCGCAGTAATAACATATCAAAGAACCATGGTACCTCAGATACCAAGGACGGCAATAGCAGGTCACGTCGCAACAAGCGTAAGCGCCGCAATAACAGCGAAAATACTGAGGATACGACAGTCAACGCCGGATTCAAAGGCTCTAAACCCGGTCAGCGAAAAAATCCATTTAAACAAAGTACGTTGGGTCCGTCCAGCTTGGACCGTATACTCGATCGCTCATGTCAAATACACAGCACCCCAGACAAGCCAGCCAATCACACCAATAGGGATTGTTGGGTATTCAAGCAGGCCGGCAAGTTAATTGCTGAAAACAAGGACAAGGGGCCGCATAGCGATGACGAGGAGGAGCCCCGGCAGCCGCACACTGGAGGACAGAAGAGGTTCCCCCCGCAAGTGCGGACGGTGAACATGATATACACAACCCACATCCCCAAGAGGGAGCGGAAGCGTGCGCTCAGGGACGTATTGTTGGGGAATGTAGCAGAAATTCAAAATTTTCTACGCATCACCAAGATCAATCTATGGAGTAATCTAGCAACGAGGGAAGGAGAGTGCATCTACATACCCTTGTAGATCGCTAAGCGGAAGCGTTCAAGTGAACGGGGATGATGGAGTCGTACTTGTCGATCCAAATCACCGATGATCCTAGTGCCGAATGGACGGCACCTCCGTGTTCAACACACGTACAGCCCGGTGACTTCTCCTATGCCTTGATCCAGCAAGGGGAGAAGGAGAGGTTGGGGAAGACTCCATTCAGCAGCAGCACGATGGCGTGGTGGTGGTGGAGGAGCGTGGTACTCCAGCAGGGCTTCGGCAAGCACCGCAAGAGACGAGAAGGGAGAGGGGTAGGGTTGCGCCAAGAAGGAGATTCAATCGTCTCTATGGCAGCCCAAAACCTCAAGTATATATAGGGGGAGGGGAGGGGCTGTGCCCCCACCTAGGTTTCCACCCCTAGGGGTGGCGGCTAGCCTAGATCCCATCTAGGGGGCGGCCAAGGGGGGAGAGAGGGGGGCGCACCACTAGGTGGCCTTAGGCCCATCTGAGCCTAGGGTTTGCCCCCTTCCACTCTCCCTTGCGCCTTGGGCCTTGGTGGGGGGCGCACCATCCCACCTGGGGCTGGTCCCCACCCACACTTGGTCCATGCAGCCCTCCGGGGCTGGTGGCCCCACTTGGTGCACCACCGGGACCCTTCCGGTGGTCCCGGTACATTACCGATAAACCCGAAACTTTTCCGGCGACCAAAACAGGACTTCCCATATATAAATCTTTACCTCCGGACCATTCCAGAACTCCTCGCGACGTCCGGGATCTCAGCCGGGACTTCGAACAACATTCGGTAACCATGTATATTTATTCCCTATAACCCTAGCGTCATCGAACCTTAAGTGTGTAGACCCTACGGGTTCGGGAACCATGCAAACATGACCGAGATAACTCTCCGGTCAATAACCAACAGCGGGATCTGGATACCCATGTTGGCTCCCACATGCTCCACGATGATCTCATCGGATGAACCACGATGTCAAGGACTTAATCAATCCCGTATACAATTCCCTTTGTCTTGCGGTACGATACTTGCCCGAGATTCGATCGTTTGTATCCCGATACCTCGTTCAATCTCGTTACCGGCAAGTCTCTTTACTCGTTCCGTAACACATCATCCCGTGATCAACTCCTTGATCACATTGTGCACATTATGATGATGTCCTACCGAGTGGGCCCAGAGATACCTCTCCGTTTACACGGAGTGACAAATCCCAGTCTCGATTTGTGCCAACCCAACAAACACTTTCGGAGATACCTGTAGTGTACCTTTATAGCCACCCAGTTACGTTGTGACGTTTGGCACACCCAAAGCATTCCTACGGTATCTGGGAGTTGCACAATCTCATGGTCTAAGGAAATGATACTTGACATTAGAAAAGCTTTAGCATACGAACTACACGATCTTGTGCTAGGCTTAGGATTGGGTCTTGTCCATCACATCATTCTCCTAATGATGTGATCCCGTTATCAACGACATCCAATGTCCATGGTCAGGAAACCGTAACCATCTATTGATCAACGAGCCAGTCAACTAGAGGCTTACTAGGGACATTGTGTTGTCTATGTATCCACACATGTATCTGAGTTTCCTATCAATACAATTCTAGCATGGATAATAAACGATTATCATGAACAAGGAAATATAATAATAACCTATTTATTATTGCCTCTAGGGCATATTTCCAACAGTCTCCCACTTGCACTAGAGTCAATAATCCAGTTCACATCGATATGTGATTAACACTCAAGGTCACATCCCCATGTGACTAACACCCACAGAGTTCTGGGTTTGATCATGTTATGCTTGTGAGAGAGGTTTCAGTCAACGGGTCTGCAGCATTTAGATCCGTATGTACTTCGCAAATTTCTATGTCATCTTGTAGATGCAACTACTACGCTACATTTGGAGCCATTTCAAATAACTGTTCTACTTGGAGCTATTCTAAATTGTTGCTCCATTATACGTATTCGGTATCTCTACTCAGAGCTATCCGGATAGGTGTTAATCTTGCATCGACGCAACTCTTTACGTCGAACTCTTTATCACCTCCATAACCGTGAAACATATCCTTATTCCTCTAAGGATAATTTAGACCGCTATCTGGTGATCTACTCCTAGATCACCTTTGTACCCTCTTGCCAAATATGTGGCAAGGCACACATCAGGTGTGGTACTCAGCATGGCATACCGTATGGAGCCTATGACAAAAGCATAGGGGACGACCTTCGTCCTTCCTCTTTCTTCTGCCGTGGTCGAGCTTTAAGTCTTAACTTCATACCTTACAACTCAGGCAAGAACTCCTTCTTTGACTAATCCATCTTGAACACCTTCAAGATCATGTCAAGGTATGTGCTCATTTCAAAGTACCATTAAGCGTTTTGATCTATCCTTATAGATCATGATGCTCAATGTTCAAGTAGCTTAATCTAGGCTTTCCATTGAAAAACACTTTCCAAATAACCCTATATGCTTTCCAGAAATTCTACGTCACTTCTGATCAACAATATGTCAACAACATATACTCATCAGAAATTCTATAGTGCTCCTACTCACTTCTTTGGAAATACAAGTTTCTCATAAACTTTGTATACACCCAAAAAATTTGATCATCTCATCAAAGCATACATTCCAACTCCGAGATGCTTACTCCAGTCCTTAAAAGGATTGCTGGAGCTTTGCATACTTGTTAGCATCTTTCAGGATTGACAAAACCTTCCGGTTGTATCACATACAACCTTTCCTCAAGAAAATCATCGAGGAAACAATGTTTTGACATCCTATCTGCAAGATTTCATACATAATGCAGTAATCGCTAATATAATTCCAACAGACTCTTAGCATCGCTACGAGTGAGAAAGTCTCATCGTAGTCAACTCCTTGAACTTGTCGGAAAACATCTCAATGACAAGTCGACCTTTCTTAATGGTGATACTTACCATCATTGTCCGTCTTCATTTTAAAATCCATATGTACCTAACAGCCTTACGACCATCAAGTAGTTCTTCCAAAGTCTACACTTTGTTTTCATATATGGATCCTCTCTCGGATTATATGGCCTCGAGCCATTTTGGAATCCAGGCCCACCATCGCTTCTCCATAGCTTGTAGGTTCATTGTTGTCTAGCAACATGACTTCCAAGACAGGATTACGTACCATTCTGAAGTAGTGCGCATCCTTGTCATCCCACGAGGTTTGGTAGTGACTTGATCTGAAGTTTCATGATCACTATCATAAGCTTCCACTTCAATTGGTGTAGGTGCCGCAGGAACAACTCCCTGTGCCCTGCCACACACTAGTTGAAGAGACGGTTCAATAACCTCATCAAGTCTCCACCATCCTCCCACTCAATTCTTTCGAGAGAAACTTTTCCTCGGGAAAGGACCCAATTCTAGAAACAATCCCTTATTGCTTTCGGATCTGAGACAGGAGGTACACCCAACTGTTTTGGGTGTCCTATGAAGATGCATTTATCCGCTTTGGGTTCGAGCTTGTCAGCCTGAAACTTTTCACATAAGCGTCGCAGCCCCAAACCTTTTAACAAATGACAACTTAGGTTTCTCTAAACCATAGTTCATACGGTGTCATCTCATCGGAATTACGTGATGCCCTATTTAAAGTGAATGTGGTTGTCTCTAATGCCTAACCCATAAACTATCATGGTAATTCGATAAGAGACATCATGGTATGCATCATATCCAATAGGGTGCAGTTATGATGTTCGGACACACCATCATACTATGGTGTTTCAGGCTGTATTAGTTGTGAAACAATTTCCACAATGTCTTAATTATGTGCCAAACTCGTAATTCAGATATTCATCTCTATGATCATATCATAGATATTTTATCCTCTTGTCACGACGATCTCTCACCTTCACCCTGAAATTACTTGAACCTTTCAATAATTCAGACTCGTGATTCATCAAGTAAATATACTCAACATCTACTCAAATCATCTGTGAAGTAAGAACATAACGATATCCACTACACGCCTCAGCACTCATTGGACTGCACACATCAAAATGTATTACTTCCAACAAGTTGCTTTCTAGTTCCATTTTACTGAAAACGAGGCTTTCAGTCATCTTGCCCATGTGGTATGATTTGCATGTCTCAAGTGATTCAAAATCAAGTGAGTCCAAACGGTCCATTTGCATGGAGTTTCTTCATGCATATACACCAATAGACATGGTTCGCATGTCTCAAACTTTTCAAAAAACGAGTGAGCCCAAAGATCCATCAACATGGAGCTTCTTCATGCATTTTATACCGATATGACTTACGTGGCAGTGCCACAAGTAGGTGGTACTATCATTACTATATTATATCTTTTGGCATGAACATGTGTATCACTACGATCGAGATTCAATAAACCATTCATTTTAGGTGCAAGACCATTGAAGGTATTATTCAAATAAACAGAGTAACCATTATTCTCCTTAAATGAATAACCGTATTGCGATAGACATAATCCAATCATGTCTATGCTCAACGCAAACACCAATCTTGATGGTAGAGGGAGCGTGTGATGCTTGATCACATCAAGCTTGGGAAAAACTTCCAACACATATCGCCAGCTCACCTTTAGCTAGTCTCCGTTTACTCCGCAGCCTTTTATTTCGAGTTTACTAACACTTAGCAACCGAACCGGTATCTAATACCATGGTGCTACTAGGAGTACTAGTAAAGTATACATTAACACAATGTATATCCAATATACTTCTATCGACCTTGCCAGCCTTCTCATCTACCAAGTATCTAGGGTAATTCTGCTCCAGTGGCTGTTCCCCTTATTACAGAAGCACTTAGTCTCGGGTTTGGGTTCAACCTTGGGTTTCTTCACTAGAGCAGCAACTGATTTGCCGTTTCATGAAATATCCCTTCTTGCCCTTGCCCTTCTTGAAACTAGTAGTTTCACCAACCATCAACAATTGATGCTCCTTCTTGATTTCTACTTTTGTGGTGTCAAATATCGCGAATATCTCAAGGATCATCATATATGTCCCTGATATATTATAGTTCATCACGAAGCTCTAGCAGTTTGGTGGTAATGAGTTCGGAGAAACATCACTATCTCATCTGGAAGATCAACTCCCACTCGATTCAGATGATTGTTGTACTCAGACAATCTGAGCACAAGCTCAACAATTGAGCTTTTCTCCCTTAGTTTGTAGGCTAAGAAAATCGTCGAAGGTCTTATACCTCTTGACGTGGGCACGAGCCTGAAATCCCAATTTCAGCCCTCGAAACATCTCATATGTTTTGCGATGTTTCAAAATGTCTTCGGTGCCTCAACTCTAAACCGTTTAACTGAACTATCACGTAGTTATCAAAATGTGTATGTCATATGTTCGCAACATCCACAGACGACGTTCGAGGTTCAGCACACTGAGCGGTGCATTAAGGACATAAGCCTTCTATGAAGCAATGAGGACAATCCTCAGTTTACGGACCTAGTCCGCATAATTGCTACTATCAACTTTCAACTAAATTTTCTCTAGGAACATATCTAAATAGTAGAACTGAAGCGCGAGCTACGACATAATTTGCGAAGACCTTTTGACTATGTTCAGGATAATTAAGTTCATCTTATGAACTCCCACTCAGATAGACATCCCTCTAGTCATCTAAGTGATTACATGATCTGAGTCAACTAGGCCGTGTCCGATCATCACGTGAGACGGACTAGTCAACATCGGTGAACATCTTCATGTTGATCGTATCTTCTATACGATTCATGTTCGACCTTTCGGTCTTCTGTGTTGCAAGGCCATGTCTGTACATGCTAGGCTCGTCAAGTCAACCTAAGTGTTTGCATGTGTAAATATGTCTTACACCCGTTGTATGTGAACGTTGGAATCTATCACACCCGATCATCATGTGGTGCTTCGAAACAACGAACTGTCGCAACGGTGCACAGTTAGGGGGAACACTTTCTTGAAATTATTATGAGGGATCATCTTATTTACTACCGTCGTTCTAAGTAAACAAGATGCAAAAACATGATAAACATCACATGCAATCAAATAATAGTGACATGATATGGCCAATATCATATAGCTCCTTTGATCTCCATCTTGGGGCTCCGTGATCATCTTGGCACCGGCATGACACCATGATCTCCATCATCATGATATCCATCATCGTGTCTCCATGAAGTTGCTCGCCAACTATTACTTCTACTACTATGGCTAATACGTTTAGCAATAAAGTAAAGTAATTTACATGGCGTTTCTCAATGACACGCAGGTCATACAAAAAATAAAGACAACTCCTATGGCTCCTGCCATTTGTCATACTCATCGACATGCAAGTCGTGATTCCTATTACAATAACATGATCTCATACATCAGATATATATCATTAATCACATCCTTTGGCCATATCACATCACAAAACACTTGCTGCAAAAACAAGTTAGACGTCCTCTAATTGTTGTTGCAAGTTTTTACGTGACTGCTATAGGTTTCTAGCAAGAACGTTTCTTACCTACGCCAAAACCACAGCGTGAATTGCCAATTTCTATTTACCCTTCATAAGGACCCTGTTCATCAAATCCGATCCAACTAAAGTGGGAGAGACAGACACCCGCCAGCCACCTTATGCAACTAGTGCATGTCAGTCGGTGGAACCGGTCTCACGTAAGCATACGTGTAAGGTTGGTCCGGGCCGCTTCATCCCACGATGCCACCGAATCAAGATAAGACTAGTAGCGGCAAGATAATTGACAATATAGACGCCCACAACTACTTTGTGTTCTACTCGTGCATAGTAACTACGCATAGACGTACAGCCCGGTGACGTCTCCTATGCCTTGATCCAGCAAGGGGAGAAGGAGAGGTTGGGGAAGACTCCATCCAGCAGCAGCACGATGGCGTGGTGGTGGTGGAGGAGTGTGGTACTCCATCAGGGCTTCGCCAAGCACCGCAAGAGACAAGAAGGGAGAGGGGTAGGGTTGCGCCAAGAAGGAGATTCAATCGTCTCTATGGCAGCCCAAAACCTCAAGTATATATCAGGGGAGGGGAGGGGCTGCGCCCCCACCTAGGTTTCCACCCCTAGGGGTGGCGGCCAGCCTAGATCCCATCTAGGGGGCGGCCAAGGGGGGAGAGAGGGGGGCGCACCACTAGGTGGGCCTTAGGCCCATCTGAGCCTAGGGTTTGCCCCCTTCCACTCTCCCTTGTGCCTTGAGCCTTGGTGGGGGGGGGGGCGCACCAGCCCACCTGGGGCTGGTCCCCTCCCACACTTGGCCCATGCAGCCCTTCGGGGCTGGTGGCCCCACTTGGTGGACCACCGGGACCCTCCCGGTGGTCCCGGTACATTACCATAAACCCGAAACTTTTCCGACGACCAAAACAGGACTTCCCATATATAAATCTTTACCTCCGGACCATTCCGGAACTCCTCGTGACGTCCAGGATCTCATCCGAGACTCCGAACAACATTCGGTAACCACGTATATTTATTCCCTATAACCCTAGCGTCATCGAACCTTAAGTGTGTAGACCCTACGGGTTCGGGAACCATGCAGACATGACCGAGATAACTCTCTGGTCAATAACCAACAGTGGTATCTGGATACCCATGTTGGCTCCCACATGCTCCACGATGATCTCATCGGATGAACCATGATGTCAAGGACTTAATCAATCCCGTATACAATTCCCTTTGTCTTGCGGTACGATACTTGCCCAAGATTCGATCGTCGGTATCCCGATACCTCGTTCAATCTCGTTACCGGCAAGTCTCTTTACTCGTTCCGTAACACATCATCCCATGATCAACTCCTTGATCACATTGTGCACATTATGATGATGTCCTACCGAGTGGGCCCAGAGATACCTCTCCGTTTACACGGAGTGACAAATCCCAGTCTCGATTCGTGCCAACCCAACAGACACTTTCGGAGATACCTGTAGTGTACCTTTATAGCCACCCAGTTACGTTGTGACGTTTGGCACACCCAAAGCATTCCTACGGTATCCGGGAGTTGCACAATCTCATGGTCTAAGGAAATGATACTTGACATTAGAAAAGCTTTAGCATACGAACTACACGATCTTGTGCTAGGCTTAGGATTGGGTCTTGTCCATCACATCATTCTCCTAATGATGTGATCGCGTTATCAACAATATCCAATGTCCATGGTCAGGAAACCGTAACCATCTATTGATCAACGAGCCAGTCAACTAGAGGCTTACTAGGGACATTGTGTTGTCTATGTATCCACACATGTATCTGAGTTTCCTATCAATACAATTCTAGCATGGATAATAAACGATTATCATGAACAAGGAAATATAATAATAACCTATTTATTATTGCCTCTAGGGCATATTTCCAACACGTATATGCGTTGGAGCCAGTTGTCGTGGTTCTAAGTCTAACAGTAATGTAGGGGGTAAGTATGGAGAGGCGAGGTCTTAGCTATGGAGAGGTTGTAAGGACGCAGAGTTTACGAGTTCAGGCCCTTCTCAGAGGAAGTAAAAGCCCTACGTCTCGGAGCCCGGAGGCGGTCGACTGGATTATGTGTGTATGAGTTACAGAGGTGCGAACCCTTGTCTCGGAGGAGGGGGGTGGCTTATATAGAGTGCGCCAGGACCCCGGCCAGCCCACGTTACGAAGGGTTCAATGTACATTAAGGCAGGGCGTTTCTGGTAACGCTAGTAATAAAGTGCTATGATGACCATAAAAGCTACTTAATGACGGAGCGTTAGCGTGCGGGGCGCCTTTAGGTCTCCTGGCCGTCGAGTGGTTGGGTATTGGTCGAGTGATTGCTTCTTGGTCGAGTGTCTTCGAGTCTGTCGAGTGGGACACCTTCAAGTCGATTGAAAGGCGATTTCTTCTAGAGATGTCCTTGGGTAGGGCAGTTAGGGAAGGTCCATGACCCTACCCTAGGTTCATAGCTTCATCATTAGCCCCCGAATGGATCGAGGTTTGAGTGGGGAAGGAGTTGAGGACCTCTCCGACTCGTTTTTCATGCCGTGAGCATATCTTGCTTCGGGTCAATGGACCCGAGTGATGACAGCAACTTCCTTTTCAGTCGCCTTGATCCATTCTTAATTCTTCGCCGAGTGAGTTTCTTTACCTGTAAGGTTCCGAGTGACAGTGCGGAGGATATCTTTTAGTCTGATAAGTTTGTTTGCTGCCCGCGGATTTAGTGGGATACGAATTTCGGGAAGCGCGTGGGACGGGGGAGGCCGCAGTAATCGGATGGGATGGAGCGGAGCCGCCTCGATCCCCATGCCACCTTTTTCACCACGTATCGCTCGCGTGGTCATTACGGGATTTGACGGAGCCATCTGGGCCTACCTGTCAGCCACTCGGAAGCGGCCTCATATAAGGCGTTGGACCGGAGTCCCCCGAATAGTGCGCCCCATTACTTCTTCTCCTCCTCACGCCTCTCTGCTACGCTCGCTCTCGCCCCAGCGCCACCGCACCACACGCGTCTCGTCAGCAACAATGGTGAAGGAGAGGACAGCGGCTCTGGAGCGGGCGAAGAAGGCGACGGCGAAATCGAAGGGGAAGGCGACGAGCCGGGGCGGATCTTCCTCGCTAACTGACCTGCCGAGGGGTTGGATCCAGGGCGACTGGATCCACTCGAGGATCTCCCAAGAAGACCTCGACGACCTGGCCGAGGGAGGGCTGATCCCTTATGACTCGGCGCGGCTTCCGAGGAAGGAATCCGAGCCGCAGCCCCGGGAGGGTGAGCGCGTTCTTCTTGCCACCCACGTCGACCGTGGGTTTTCCTTGCCTCCTCATCCTTTCTTCCAAGGGTTTCTGAACTTCTTCCGGGCTCAACTCCACCACTTTAACCCCAACTCAATCGTTTATCTTGCCGCGTTCATTTCCTTGTCTGAGAACTTCTTGGGTTGTCGACCTCACTGGGGTGTTTTCAAGCATATTTTCACTTGTCGCTCCCAGACAGTGAAAAAGGCTAACCCGGGTGACGAGAGGACCCAAGTGATCCAGATGTGTGGGGGTCTTGGCATCCAGACAAGGGGAAAAAGCTCCTTTCCGGCCATGATTCTTCCCGATTCAGTTCGCGGGTGGCAGTCGACCTGATTCTACTGCAAAGATCAGTCGACGCGAGGGCAATCGACTGGCCTCCCTCCCTTCACCATGGACCGAGTGGAAAAACCTTCCCCTTTGAAGGTGCTCCCAGAGGAGAAGGCACACGTGAAGGTGTTGGTCAACCGAGTGGTCCAGCTCACTCGTGACGGGGTCACTGGTATGGATCTCTTGGAGGTCTTCCTTCGGCGGCGCATCCAGCCTCTCCAAGCCCGAGACCACCCGATGTGGATGTATTCAGGTCTAGAAGACTCCACTCGGATCCACCAGGAGGAGGTCGATGACGACACGCTGGAGAAGTGGTTGTCGAGCATTACCGGGAACAAGGACAACCCAAGAGGAGCCAGGAGAGTTCCCCCATTCGACCAGTCGTGTGCACCAGAGCAGGTCTGATTCTGAGTTTTTGCTTGTAATCTGAATTCACTCGCGCAGCTGTCTGTATTGCATCGACTGACTTTGTTCTCCCTGCTTTCTTTCAGGCCATTATTGAAATGTATTCGATGCCCAACGGGGAGCAAGAGCAAGCTCTGGAAGGCGAGGCGAGTGTTTGCGAAAGTGGCGAGTGGACTTCCGATGGTGAAGGGGATGGAGGAAGCGACGACTCGAGTGATGAGGAAGAAGTCGAGCCGCCTCCTCGCATAGAGAGACGATCCAAGCTTGACCAGGATCGGCCGAGTGCCCGCGACAAGGCGACTGCTCAGGCTGGTCAGTCTTCAAAGCATCCTCGGATCTCTTCACCAACCATGACTGAGAAGGCGCCAAAGCATCGCAAAGTTGCAGAACCGAAGACTCGGAAGGCGCTGCCGAAGATCAAGATCGATATCCCTGTCGCCTCCGCGTGAGTGTCTCTCCTTGTATTCACTCGACGCCCCACGCTGTTTGTTTTTCTTGTTTTAACTGGACGAACTTTGGAATTACTAGTGCTGCCACTTCCGGGACCTCAGCTTACAGGGATGATGATGAGGTGATGGAGGATGCGGTCACTTCTAATCCATGTATGATTTTTGCCATACTATCTTTCTTTGGTCGATTCAACTGCATCGTGCACCACTGGGTGACGTGATTTTGGCAATTTGAACTTTGTACAGCTCCCAACATTATTGACCTCCCTGACGATGATGAAGAGCCCGAGAGGTCTTTGACGAGGAAGAGTAGGCGAGCTCCTGTAAGTGAGGCGCTACAGTCGACGCCGAGGGCGGAACCAGTCGTTCAGGACACTGGTGACATCAATCGAGGTTCTGTTACCTTTGCGGAGCCCTTGTCGAGTGCCTTGCCTTCTTCTTCGACCGCTCAGGCCCCTGTCGACCTGCCTTCACTTTTTGCAACCCATCATGTCCCGGAGGACGAGGTGAATGCCGCTAGGGAAGCCATACGCCAGGCAGGCATTATGATGGAGAAGATGAAGACGGTGCGGGACGCCAGCCAAGCCGCCTATGATGCCAGCTCGGCTCTCCAGAGCAATGTTCAGGTTAGTTGGTCGCCGCTTGTTCTGTTAGGATATGCTATCTGAAGATTCTTCCCGAAAATCTTTTCATCTGTACACCCACTGGGTGTGTCGATTGAATTTTTTGGACTAGTGGTGGCACGCTGAGTGCACCCACTGGGTGTAGTCCCCGAGGCTACGGCGGACTGCTGGCAGTCGACCGTAGTTTTTGTATTTTGTCGAGTAAAACTGAACTGGTAGTTTGTTTCTTCCGCTCGATCCGGTCGAGTGGGATCAGAACCGGTGGGGGCACGCAAAGTGCACCCACTGGGTGTAGTCCCTGAGACCGCGGTCGACTACGGGCAGTCGACTGTGGTCTGAGTTCTACTTTGTCTCTCTTTCTTTTTTTCTTTTTTTTGAACTCGACTCCGGCGAGCCGGTCGAGTGGAATCAGAACCGGTGGGGGCACGCCAAGTGCACCCACTGGGTGTAGTCCCCGAGACTATGGTGGACTGCGGGCAGTCGACTATAGGCTTAGTATTTGTCATTTTTTTGCTGTGGAATAATTTATCCCCTTTGATTTCAGAAATCTTGTGATCTTGGAGCTCGCTTCGCTGATTTGGAAAGTCAGCAGATTCAACTGAAACTTGACTTGGAGCTGGCCAGGACAGAACTGCAGACGGTCAGAGACGGGCGCCGTCGGTAAGACAAGTCTGTCGACTGGTCAGTTTTAGGCCCGAGCACCCTTCTGCTATTTCTGAATCAATCATCATTTCTTTGCAGAAAAACTGAGAGAGGCTTTGGCAAAAAAGGATCAGGATTTGTCTGCTGCCTAGAAGGAGGCTGACGACAGGGCCGCTCTGGCCGAACAGAAGCTGGCTTCAGTCGGCCAGTTGGAAGAAGAGAATACCAGGCTGAAGACTGCTCTGAATGAAGCCAACAGGGAGTGCACACGTTGGAAGAAGGAGAACCTCAACCTGACCGAAAAGATGGAAGGCGTCGCTCGTAGGAGGGACGATCTGGAGAGCTACCTGAGGAGCCTTGCCAAGAAATTGTATATCAAGCTTGAAGGTGCACATTTAGTTCCGTTTGATTTTTTTTGTGTTGACTCAGTGTATGAAAATTGACTTATCCTTGGATCGTGAATGCAGAGTTTTGCCAGAACTTTGAGGAGGAGACTCGGCGGATCGAACCAGGTTTGGATCCAATCAACTCTCCCGTGAAAGATGAAACTGCCATGAATTTGCTCCGACTGGAATCTCGCATTGACAGTGCCGTGGACTACTTGGCTCGACTGAAGGTCGCCATGTCACGGATCGACTCGGCACTTTGGCCAGAGGCTACGCTCCAAAACAATCTCGAGTCTCTGATGACTCGACTTAACGGAATCCCTGACCGAGTGCAGGAGTGGAAGAAGTCTTCTGCTCGGTGTGGCACTGATGTGGCTCTGTCCTTGGTTCGCGTTCACTGCAAGGAGGTGCGACAAGACAAGCTGGCAGCAATCAAGGTCGCCAACACCCAGAAGCATGACTTCCGAACCTTTATGGAGACTTTCATCGCTGCAGCCACTCGGATAGCCGACGGCGTCGACCTGGATGAGTTCATTGAGCCTGCCAGCCCTCCTCCCGCGGAGTGAACAAACTCTTATGTCCCACCTTAAATTTGCCTTGGAATGCCGAGTGGTTTTTGTAACCGTTAAACTTTTTCGGGCCGCATGTCCGAGTACCTCGATCCGTGATCCAGAACCTTTAGGATTTTATCTGAACTTGGTTTACCGTTGAATATCTTTATGAATCTCCTGCTGAGTGAACCCAATCTTTATTCGAGACAACTTTCTGTATTCGCAGCACAGCTCCGAAGGAGGGGGAAGTAGTCGACCCATGCCTTGTATTTGTGGTGAAGCTCCCCAGGGGCGGGCGGCGGTCGACCCACACCCTATTACTGCAGAGTGGGACGGAGCGCACATTGTATTTGTGGCGAAGCTCTCCAGGAGAAGGGGGGGCAGTCGACCCGTACTTCGTTACTGTACGCGGGATGAATCGCGCATTGTATTTGTGGCGAAGCTCTCTAGGAGAAGGTAGCAGTCGACCTGCCCCTCGTCGTCCTTGAGGATTGAGATGTGTTTGGAAGAACTTAGGCGGGTACTGGACTGCAGCTAAGCCCCCGAGTGGGAGGATTGCTCTCCACTCGGTAGGGTTTTTTCAAACTTAGGCGAGTGCCTGACTGCAGCTAAGTCTCTAGGTGGGAGAACTTAGGCGAGTACTGGACCGCAGCTAAGCCCCCGAGTGGGAGGGTTGCTCTCCACTCGGTAGGATTTTTCAAACTTAGGCGAGTGCCTGACTGCAGCTAAGTCTCTGAGTGGGAGAACTTAGGCGAGTACTG